>NC_087109.1:11265263-11576579 GCF_963855985.1 Ostrinia nubilalis
TCACCGAACACCAAATGCTGTAGAGAGCCAAACTAGCTCTTTCGAAATATTGCTTTTTCGGCTGTAAAGAGCCAACAAATACAATTAGTTTCCGAATTGTTTATAAGTGTAGGGAAAAATGATTTAACTCCAGACATAAAAGACCAGAGATTTCAAAAAATAACGCGTGAGAAATCAGTAAAAAAAAGTACTGAGATCGTAGAAAAAATAATGCTTCCAATAAAAGCATAAAAAAAGCAAAGTTTTATAGTGCTTAACGGCAGCAATCAATAACGCAAAGCAAAAAAATAATAATATAAAAATATGATATAAATGATAAATATTGTAAATGTTATAATATTATAAAAAAAAAACACAGTTTAAGTAAACAATTTCTGAAATGAAGAACACACGGTATAAATAAATGATGAAAAGTAAATCTTACCGTACACCACATGCCGCAGAGAGCCAAACTGGCTCTTTAAAAATTTGATTAAGATGGCAAGACACAATTAGTTTCCGAAGTGTTCATAAGTGTAGGGAAAAATGATTCTTGAAAACTTTCGGTTCACTCAGAAAAAAACTTATAAAATACAAGTTTCTAAGGAACGTTTCACTTGTTGTTCACCCGTTGGTTCACAATACTGGAAAAAAATTGCCGAAAAAAATGAAAAAACAATTAAAAAACCTAAAACACCTTAACCTGCCAGTATGGTACGCGCCGGTCAAGCCGGTACCCCCCATTAAAAGGGGGGCCTTCCCCTATCCACCACCCGGGGGACGCGCCCGATGGGTGACTGGTAACACCACACGGGATCCAGCTAACAAAAAAAAAACAAAAAAATCACAAAACAATTGAAAAAAAAATGCTGGATTTAAGAAAAATAGTTTTAGAAACGGACAAATTGATTTATTAATTCGATTAAGTAGACTGTTTTGTATTTTTTCATTTATACAACTTGAAATTACGACGCAGGACATTTTTTGTCATTTGATTGTTGATCCGTAAAAGTTTCTTTTTTACGGATCCATTATTCAAAATTATTTTCCCTATTAATTGAACTTATTACATTTTTACCTATACCTAAGAGTATGTTGAAATTTAACACAATAATAAAAAAAAAATACTTTAACAGACGAAAACAAAAACCGATATAAAAAAACGACCTGTGATTGTTTTCCCAACGAAAACCCGATACCTGGAACGTTAACGAATTAGACCAGGTTGTCAAATCTAATAATCGACTGAACAGTCGATTACCAGATTTTACAACCAGGCCTATTTCACTGACGATTCAAGAATCAAGTTTAAGAAAGACCTAAAGAAAGAAAGAAAAAGAAACTATGACCATACACAAAAATACGACGCAGGACAATTTTTTTGACATAGTCATTTCATTTTTAGTTTTAGGAAGACGTTAATTTAAGCCACAACATAACATTTTTTTGCGAAACATATTTTAGCATATTTTGAGTTTTAATTTTAATACTATTAGGTACTTCAAGTAAACCTGAAGGGTAAAATTTGTACAAAAACTGTAACTAAAACCATGCGACCTGTGATATTTTTTACCAACGAAAACTCGACTTCTAAAACCTCAATAAGTAATAGATCAGGTTGCTAAATCCAATAATCGACTGAACAGACGATTACCAGATTTGTCAACCAGGTCCATTTTATCAACGCTTCAGAAATCGAGGCTACAAAAGACGCAGATGTTATTATCACCTAGAATAGAGAAAAAATAATAATAAAAAAATATTATAAACATAAAATAATTCATCAATTCCAAATTTGAATTGAAATTAAGTCCTGTCTTAAGACACACAAGTTAAAAATAACAACAAACTGTTTGTGCCTTAAAATTTCATAAAATTAAATAGTCTATTTTATCGATAACTCAGAAATAGAGGCTACAAATTAAGCAGATAATCACCTAGATTTAAAGAAAAAATATTATTTTTTTCCTTGACTTTCGCGATTTGCGTTTAGCCACAACGGTGTGCAATCACAATATTATTATACTTAGAAAAAATTTAGTCATCAATTCCATATTTGAATTGAAATTAAGTCTTGTCTTAAGACACACAAGTCAAAAATAACAACAAACTGTTGTTTAATACCTGTCAAAAAGAAATTAAATCCAAAATGACGACCCGTTATATTTCTGAAACCTCAATAAGTAATAGATCAAGTTGATAAATCTAATAATCGACTGAACAGTCGTTTACCTGATTTTTCAACCAAGCCTATTTTATCAACGCTTCATAAATCGAGGCTACAAAATATTTTTTTCCTTGGCTTTCGCGATTTGCAATTAGCCACAACGGTGTGCAAATATCAATTTAAAAAAAAAAAATAAGTCATCAATATCATCAATTCCATATTTGAATAATTGAAATTAAATCTTGTCTTAAAACACACGTCAAAAATAACAACAAACTGTTGTTTTAAAATAAATACCTGTCAAAAAAGAATAAAAAACCAAAATGACGACCCGCTATATTTTGCCCAACGAAAACTCGACTTCTAAAACGTCAGTAAGTAATAGATCAGGTTGCTAAATCTAATAATCGACTAAACAGTTGATTAACAGATTTCACAGCCAGGTCCATTTTATCAACGATTCAGAAATCGAGGCTACAAAAGACGCAGATGTTATCACCTAGAATTAAAGAAATAATAATTGTAATTTGATATAAAATATTTTATTGAAATGACATTTTATGAAAATGATTTGCATGCTATTTTTAAAAGGCTAAACTTGAGCACATTGTAAAACCCAACATCCTTATACCATGTTTGAAGCAAATAAAGACATTCTTATTCTTAATAATAATAAAAAATAAATAAAAAAAAACATTATAAACAAAATAATTCATCAATTCCAAATTTGAATTGAAATTAAGTCTTGTCTTAAGACACACAAGTCAAAAATGACAACAAACTGTTGCTTTAAAATTTCATAAATTTAAATAGTCTATTTTATCAATGATTCAGCAATAGAGGCTACAAAAGAAGCAGATGATCACCATTAGATTTAAAGAAAAAACATTATTTTTTCCTTTGCTTTCGCGATTTGCGTTTAGCCACAACGGTGTGCAATCACAATTATAATATAGAAAAAATTTAAGTCATCAATTCCATATTTGAATTGAAATTAATTCTCTTCTAGACACACAAGTCAAAAATAACAACAAACTGTTGTTTAATACCTGTCAAAAAGAAATAAAACCAAAATATCTACCCGTGATATTTTGCCCAACGAAAACTCGACTTCTGAAACCTCAATAAGTATTAATAGATCAGGTTGCTAAATCTAAAATCGACTGAACAGACGATTACCAGATTTCACAATCAGATCCATTTTATCAACGCTTCATAAATCGAGGCTACAAAAGACGAAGATAATTATAATCACCTAGATAAAAAGAAAAAAAAAACATTTTTATGAAAAAAATATAAGTCATCAATTACATTTTTGAATTGAAATTAGGTTTTAGTTTAATGCCCGTTTTCACCATCAATCCCTAATTTTTAAGTGAGCCCTATGGTAACACATAACAGGAATTTTGTTTTCAAAGGGGTCACTTAAAAATTAGGGATCGATGGTGAAAACGGGCATAAGACACATAGTTAAGTTAATTTTAATAAAAACCTGGCTAAAAGAATTTAAAATCAAAATCTCGACCCAACGAAATCCCAATTTCTAAAGCATCAATAAGCCATAGACCAGGTCGTAAAATCTCATAATCGACCGATTAGCGGATTACAAGTTTTTACAACTAGGCCCATTTTATAAATGATTCAGAAATCGATCGTACAAAAGACATAGATATTCCCACCTAGATAAAAAAAAACAAAAAAAGATTTTTTATAGAAAAATAATTAAAAGTATCAAGTTATCAATTTCATATTTGAATTGAAATTAAGTTTAAACTTAAGACACGGATATTAAAAATTATAATAAGTTCTGTAGAGAGTTCTGTAGATAAAATGTTACTTAAAAAGGAATAAAAACAAATATCAACCCGTGATATTTTGCCCAACGAAGTCCCGATTTTTAAAATATCAATAAGTCATAGACCAGATTGTAAAATCTCATAATCAACCGATTAGCGGATTATAAGTTTTTACAACTAGGCCCATTTTGTAAATGATTCAGAAATCGATCGTACAAAAGAAGAAGTTATTTCGTAAAAAAATCTTTATAATAAAAAAATAGTTTATCAATTCCATTCTTGAATTGAATTCTAAGTCCAAACTAACGATACACAAATAAAAAATTTTAATAAAACAATAATAAAAAAACCTAATAAAAAGGAATAAAAACAAATTCTCGACCCGTTAATATTTTGCCCAACGAAATCCCGATTTCTAAAACATCAATAAAATTAACAGACCCAGTTGTAAAATCACATAATCGACCGAATAGCAGATTATAAGTTTTTACAACTAGGCCCATTTTATAAATGATTCAGAAATCGATCGTACAAAAGACGCAGATATTTCCACCTAGATAAAAAGAAAAAAAAAATATTTACATTTTTTATAGTAAAATTATTATAAGTATCAAGTCATCAATTTCATATGAGAATTATTGAAATTAAGTATTAACTTAAGACACACAAATTAAAAATTATAATAACTTCTGTATTTATTTTAGAATAAAAACCTGATAAAATATTAATTAAAAAGGAATAAAAACAAATATCAACCCGTGATATTATTTTTGCCCAACGAAATCCCGATTTCCAAATCATCAACAAGTCATAGGCCAGATCGTAAAATCTCATAATCGACCGAATAGTGGATTACAAGGTTTTACAACTAGGCCCATTGTATCAATGATTCAGAAAACGATCGTACAAAAGACGCAGAATATATTTTCACCTAAATTAAAAAAAAAATTATATAAAATTGTCTTAAATTACCAACTTCTTTTTCGATAGATAGAAAGAAACCAATTGGTTTTGAAATTATTATTTAATTTATTAAACAATTAAAATTATTAACCCTGGATTATTTTATAATTTTTAGCAACGTATCAAAAATTCTAAAATACAACAAACCTATTCCAAACCGAATAAAAAACGATAAAAACTAAAACCTAACAAATACCAGCCAAAAGCCTGGTTTCCTAACAACACAACCCCACCCCCCGCCAGTATGGTACGCGCCGGTCAAGCCGGTACCCCCCATTAAGGGGGGCCTTCCCCTATCCACCACCCGGGGGACGCGCCCGATGGGTGACTGGTAACACCACACGGGACCTACCTACCCAATTTAACAAAAAAATACGAAAATAAATGAGTTTAAAGAAAATAAACTGAGAAAAAATTATTTTAAAACAAAAAAAATAACATGATTATGAAAATAATCAAAGTTGGGTTAGTTATTTGAAATCCTAAAAAGGAAACGAAAAAAACAAAGGTTTACACAAATTAATACAAACAATGCGAGAATTGAATTTGATCATTTTGGTGGTTATTAAACCATTTTCAATAATTAAGTACTTAGTCGTGGAATTCAATAATTAAGATGGCAACTAGAAAGGAGCTGCCGACAATCAGTTGGATGATACGAAGACATTTTGTGCAATAAATAGCAGACAAATGTAGAGATCTTAAAATTGACGAAAATAATGGCTAATCAAAACTTAGTCGAAGAAGAATGTAAGTAAAACATCTTACTCAGAGTTTTCCAATAGTTTCTTTGCTTTGGTTGCATTTTGGTCAGTTATTGAACAAGTTGTGTTGACTGGGGTTCATTCTAAAACAATCATAGACGAATTCATTATTAGATCCGGGGCATAGAAAATAATATTTAATGCAGTTTGTAAATCATAAGTCACGATGAATGAAGGAGCGAAGACAGAAGGGGAAAAATTTAAAGGGAGATACCAAGACACAAGTAGAACAAAGAAGAAAAGGAATATCCAGTAAAACAGAAGAATGTGCTGAAGGAAACAAAAGAATAACATCTTACTCGGTTATTTGCCACCTGAGTCTGCAAAATTTCCCTCGGATTTGGAACTGGAGTCGACTGAGGTCCATCCTGAAACAAAACCACCGTAGCAATTTTAATAAAGTTCATTACATTAATTTTCAAAAATAATAAACTCTTAAAAACTTACTGAAACAGTTCACGTGTAAAACACAAAAATATTGAAGAAGTTAATGTCAATTATTACGTTAAATTGAAATGAAATGAAACAAAGTTTGTAATAAATATACGAGTATATTCACAAGAATATTATACAAATAAAAATGTTGATGATGTCTTGTCATTCGCAGCCAAACCCCTGAAACAAAACCACTTAAAATTATTACATATTTTTATCATTTTGACATTCAGAAAAGTGTCTATAAAAGCGTTATTTACAAAAGTTACTCACAATGCAGTCCTGATACAGGAATGATGGCTGAAGAAGAAATTGATGAAGAAATTGCAGCAAACCGTACAAATATTAACTTCATCCTGAAACAAAACCACTAAAGGAATTAGTAAAGACGAAATAAAACGTATTATAGGTGAGTTGACTAATAGAAAAGATAATTATTGTAAAAGCACATACTCAACTAGATGGTGATGAGGATGCTGATGACAATGATAAGTCTGATGATGCTGATGACGACGATGATGATGCTGATGTCGATGATGATGATGCCGATGGTGATGACGATGATAGTGATGGTTCCGATGCTGATGATGATGCTGATGACGTTGATGATGCTGATGACGACGATGATGATGCTGATGTCGATGATGATGCTGATACCGATGGTGATGCTGATACCGATGGTGATGACGATGATGGTGACGATGACCATGATGATGCTGATGACGATGACGATGATGATGCTGATGCTGATGACAATGATGACGAAGATGATATTGCTGATGATGCTGATGCCGATGCTGTTGAGGCCAATGCTGCTGATGACGAAGATGATGCTGATGATGGTGATAATGATGATTATGATGATGATGATGATGATGCTGATGACGATGATGCTGATGATGATGCTGATGGCGTTGACGATGCTGATGACGACAATGATGATGTTATTAATCCAAATGGCCAATGTCAATGATCTAATCCTGAAACAAAACCACTAATGAAATTAGTAAAAACTATTAAACAAATATTTTAACACTAATTTGTAAAAAATATGTAGCTAGTAAAACTATACTTTGCTACAAAAAATACATTGTCGCCTTATCTTTTTGTTGACTCAAGTGATGATGATGATGATGAAAACAGTGGTGATGATGATGAGTGTGATGTATATTAGTCATTCTTATATTCTGAAACAAAACCACTAAAATTATTAGTATTTAATTCGTATCAAACATGAATTTAAATAAGTTAAAGTAAAACTATGGACTTAGCCGATTTCTTTCCGCTGGCTCACGTCATGAGGTTGATGATGATGGAAATGAAAATGATGATGATATCAGTTATTCCCATATTGTTTCTTATTATTCTGAAACAAAACCACTAAAGGAATTAGTAAAGACGAAATAGAACGTATTATACGAAATGATGTTAACAATAGTAAAGATATTATAAAGCACACACTCATCTAGAAAAATAGTCATTGTTAAATGGTTAAGATGATGCTGATGCCGATGATGATGCAGATGACGATTATGAAGATGATGATGATGCTGACGATGATGATGCTGACGATGATGATGATGATGATGATGATAATGATGCTGATGACGATGATGACGCCGATGACGATGATGATGCTGATGGCGATGATGACGCCGATGATGATGTTGATGACGATGCTGATGATGATGCCAATGACGATGATGATGCTGACGATGATGATGATGATGCTGATGATGATGATAATGATGCTGATGACGATGATGATGATGATGGCGATGATGACGCCGATGATGATGTTGATGACGATGCTGATGATGATGCCAATGACGATGATGATGCTGATGACGATGATGATACTGATGCCGACGATGTTGATGCTGAAGACGATGATGCTGCTGATGACATTGATGATGTTATTAATCCAAATGGCCACTGTCAATGATCTAATCCTGTAACAAAACCACCAAAGAAATTAGAACATTGTTCATAAAAATACAAATCAAAGTAAAAAAGATGAAAATGGAATTGTACTTACCGACATGTAGATTGAAGGTGGATTATAAGGAAATTTAACCGCGAAATGGAGTTAAGTTGATCTGACACAAAACCACTACGATCATTAGAAAATACATTTATAATCAAAGTTGATAAAAATATTTAAAAAAAATACAAGTTATAATAAAATAAGTTAACGCTTTGAAGCAAAATTTACTCACCATGAAGATTTTATGATGATGACGATGATAGTAATGATGGTAAGGACGATGATGATGACGATGATGATGATAATGTTGATGATGATGATGATGCTGATGCTGGTGCTAATGATGCTGGATGATGCTGATGCTGATGACGATGATGACGATGCTGATGATGATGATGATGATGGTAATGATGACGATGATGCTGATGATGCTGATGATGCTGAAGGCGATGATGATGCTGATGGCGATGATGATGCTGATGGCGATGATGATGATGTTATTAATCCAGATGGCCACTGTCAATGATCTTATCCTGAAACAAAACCACTAAAGAAATTAGAACATCGTTCATAAAAAAATACAAAATCAAAGTAAAAATTTACTTTTTTTATTATTTTTATTATTATTTTTTAACTTTTTATTTTGTTTTACTTTTTAAATAATAAAGTTATAATGATAAAAAAAAGATGAAAATGGAATTGTACTTACCGACATGTAGATTGAAGGTGGATTTTAAGGTGGTTTTACCGCAAAATGGAGTTAAGTTCATCCTGAAACAAAACCACTAAGATCGTTATAAAAGATTCATAATCAAAGTTGTTAAAAATATTAATAAAGACAAGTTATAATAAAATAAGTAAACGCTTTCAAGCAAAATTTACTCACCATGAAAATTAAGATGATGACGATGATAGTAATGATGGTATGATGTTGATGATGATGATGATGATGACGATGATGATGATGCTGATGCTGGTGCTAATGATGCTGATGACGATGACGATGATGACGATGATGATGGTAATGATGACGATGATGATGCTAATGGCGAAGATGATGCTGATGCCGATGATAATGCTGGCCACTGTCATTAATACAGATGGCCACTGTCAATGATCTTATCCTGAAACAAAACCACTAAAGAAATTAGAACATCATTCATAAAAAAATACAAAATCAAAATAAAAATTTACTTTTTACTTTGATTTACTGTATTTTTATTATTTTTATTTTTCTTATTTTTTTTTTTACTTTTTATTTTGTTTTACTTTTTAAATAATAAAGTTATTATGATAAAAAAGATGAATATAAAAAAGACAAGTTACATTAATGTAAAACGCTTAGTATCAAAATTTACTCACCATGAAGATTTATAAAAGGTTATAATAGAAAAATTTAGGTAGTTGAATCATGTCGACGCGGAATAACGTAGCTTAATCTGAAACAAAACCACTAGAAACTAGTTAATAAATCATTTTAAAGTTAAAAAGCACATTGAAATATTTATAAGTGAATCATAAGTACGAATCAGTTGAAAATGTTTTACTTATCTTGTAGTCGGTAGCGATGAAGACCAAAGTGTGTTTTGTAGAAGCGTTGATCACAAGCTCAATTTTGTCTTCATTCTGAAACAAAACCACTAAAATTCTTTAATAAAACATTTTGAAAAAGATTGTAGAAAGAATAAAATGTTGAAATGATTAAATTTTAAGGAAATCAAATCTATTACTTATCTGTCACTCAGAAGTCAACTCAAGGATGAAAATGATGCATAGAAGACGAAATAGTATGGGTTGAAATACTGGTATCAAGAAAGCCTTCTTGGTACCTTGGAGTCTTGGAGAATTGCAATTGTAAAACATAATGCTCTCCAAAATCAAACTTATCCTGAAACAAAACCACTAAATAAATTAGTAACACATTTTGGAATCAACATTCAACAAATAAACTAAAAAAAAGGATACAAAATAATGACATTTTTAAAATTGCTATGATTGGTTTCACTACTTATCTTTTTTTGTTAGACGCCGGGTGATGATGCTAATGATGATGATGGGAATGATGATGATGAGAGTAAAGGCTGGTGGTAATCAGTCTCCCAAAGTTGAAACTGATCCTGAAACAAAACCACTGAACTAATTAGAAGAAGTTTTCACAGTTTATAATTTAAAATTAAGATTATTGTAGAGATTATTGTATCAAAGAGTGTACTTACATGATTCAAGAAAAAAAGTTCTTACCATTTTACACTCGCTAGAAAAAAGTGATGGTCTGCCAATAAGTGATGAAATTCATGAGAAGATCCAAATGATGATTCATCTTGAAATAAAACCATTAAAATATCGAAAGGGACGAGGAAGAAAAATCATACACAAAAATAAGCAACGAAGAAATTAATAAATTGTAAGTTTTCAATGGACAAAAATTCCATTTCCGCAACAAACGTTAGAAATTAAAAAATCATGCTCGGAAAAACGAAGCAAAAATAATTGACGAAAAAATGAATAATGAAGGAATGAAAACTAAGATTTCAATGGACAAAAATGCCATTTCTGTAATAAACATAAAAAAATAAAAAATCTCATGTTTTGAAAGAAACGAAGCATAAATTAATATTGATGCAGAATAAAATAAAACTCAAAGAAATTCGCCACAAAAACCGTGAAAGTTAAAATAATAATGCAAATAATTGTAACTATCGTAAAAAAATTAAGAAAAAGTAAAGTTAGTACACGTAAGATACAAATTAAATTGAACAAAGAAAATGAATTAAAGCGAAAAATTCTCTATCTATAATTTCAAGAATAATCATAAGGAAAGTAGCTAATACGTAAAGAAACGTATATAACATTGTATTCATACTTGGACCGATTATCATGAACACTTTACTATGCTAAGACACGTTATTTCAGTTGACACTCTTATTTCATGAGAATGCTGTTAAAAACGCCACAAATTGTTCATTAATAAAATAAGTATTGAAATATTTAGTCGATAATATTAAAAGTTCTTAAAACACTAAAAAGCACTTAACAGTAAAACAACGCCAGCTTACGAAATTAAAAGAAATTAAGACAAAATGTATCTACAAGACCACGGCTCGGATACGTCTTAACTCTTCACGATACGATCACTGACTGAAGTTAACGCTGTGTGTAGAACGTAAAGACAATAACGGATGGGACAAACCCGTTAAAAATAATACCACGAGATAAGGTTAAAATTAAAAGTGATTTATGGAATACTTAGAAAAGTCCGTTATGTTGTAGTTGAAACCGATTGAATTAAAAACTCAAGCGCACGCATTAAACTTAACTAAAGTATGTATTAAAGAAATAAAGTATGTTAAAAATGGATATTAAGCCGTTTGAAAACTGCCGTATAAAAGGAAAACCAAACGTTTCAAACCAAAAAAGGATGCCGTATGTAGATTCCAGCAAGAGCAAAGGCTCTTCGAATAGAGACGAATTTTAATATTAAAAAATACTCAGCAATTTCATTAATAAACCAAAAAGTTAAGGAATTCAGCAATTTCATTAATAAACCAAAAAGAATTTTAAAGAGTTTTTAGATCCGTAAGAGCTAAGGCTCCAAACATACAGAGGGATTTTAATACAACCGCCGTAATTTTCGTAATTTTAAACCAAAAAAGTAACGAATTCCGTTTAAATGAATTTAGAGAGGTCCTTGACCCGCGAGAGCAAAGGCTCTAAGAGAGAGATGAATTTTAGAACTAAAAATACGTAGTAATATTATTTTAAAACAAAAAAATTAAGAAAGCCGTTTAAAATTAATTTAAAGAAGTCCTAGACTCGCGAGAGCAAAGGCTCTTAAACTGAATTTTAATCGCAGTATTTTACAAAGGAAGAACAAATAAAAACACACAGTAGCTACTCACCAGAAATACTCCAATGTCCAAATTTCCAGCACCACTTACACTTCACTGAATTGAGGAACTTTTATAGATGGAAAATACTTGAGCCGCGTGATACTGCGGCGACTGCCGAAAACACACTGATTTAAAGGCAAACTAAGAGAAGGGTAGCCGTGACTCTACCACCAGATTAAGAGCGGGGGCAGCTCAACACTGAGACGTAGCAAATGAGTTTGATAGACAAATACCACGAAATGAGACTCAACACCACAAAGGTAACTTTGAAATTAACGGACAACATCTTCACAGGACTACGTAACGTCGAAAACACACGGAAAATTTTCACACACTTACGATATCACAAATTCGTTGAAATAATATCAACGAATTATTGACCACGTAACGTCCAACACCCACGGAAGATTTATGCACACTGACTAGCACAATTACGTCGAAACCACTCCACGAATTGTAATAGTAAGATTACTACTTCTACTGGTTGAACAACTCTACAAATAGAGACGTCTGACCCGTAAGAGCGCTGATCGCATACTGACTCTCTGCAGCGCTGCGGGGCTATTTATACGCGCGCGCGGCGCCCGCGCAAAGATGGCGGCGCGGTCACGTGGCTCACCGCTCGCTTAGGCTTGTAGGTGATTATGAACTCTACGTCCAAGAATATTCAGTTTATTTTAAATGAATACTTCTTTTCACCCATGCGCACGTTGTATTTTTTGAATAACTGAAAAGTAAAGGATTAAGTTTGTTTGTGGTATTTTGAACATTTTTAGCGGTTGATATAAAATATTAATACTAAGTAGAATATTATAATGATAATGTGAAAAAATGCAAAATGGTTTAAAAATATTTCTAAACCGTGAAATACGATTTCTAACTAATAAGTAGGCTAGTCCATATTCTGTGGTCTGACTAAAGTTAGACATGATTTCTCAAAATGTTTTAAATTCATTCCTAAATAAAAACGATTATCCTTTTTTTAAAATCTGAATTATTTCAGTTATTTCAGCAATATCCATGTTAGGTCATCGGTCGATCTAGCAAAGCAGAACGTTCGTTTAATATTCATAAATGTATATTTTCATATGACTAAATACAGTGTGAGTCACGTTAAAGTGTACATATGAAAATAAATGAAACCAGATCTATTTTTATCGACAAAAAAGAGGTCACAATTTTTTTGAGTTTTTTTTTAAATTTTTTATAGATTTTTTTTTCTTCCAATTACCTATTGTAAAGAAAACGTAATAACTTTTAAACTAAGCGGTATATCCTGATAAAATAAAAACAGTAATAATGCTAAATAACAGGCGATAATAAAAAAATACATAAAATACACAAAAAATGCCAATGAAATAATAAAAAATGATACTTTTTGAAAAAAATTGCTTAAAAATTCGTATTTTTTTGGTTATTTGATAAATTTCTCAAAAAAATGCCCCTATAACAGGTGGTTTTTATTACTTTGTATTATTTTCTATCATATTATCTTTGTAAAACCAAAAATCGCATGTCTCTATCCCTATCACAACATTTGCTATGATCGTTTGAACAAAGGCCTGCCACAACATTATTCTCCGCTACAGGTAGAGACAATTTTAATTTTAACTAAAATGCTTATTTTACTTCGAAATCTTTTGTTTTTATTTGAAATCTAACTTGTCTTTATCAAAATTACAAATCTAGAGCCATTTACAGTTTCGTTGTTAACGAGGCTTTGAATGGCGCGCCCGGAGAGGCTTAGTTCAAACGATCATTGCAAACGTTGTGAGAGGGATAGAGACATGCGATTTTTGGTTTTACAAAGGTAATACGATAGAGAATAATACAAAGTAATAAAAAGCACCGGTTATAGGGGCATTTTTTGGAGAAATTTATCAAATAAACAAAAAAACACGAATTTAAAAGCAGATTTTTTTCAAAAAGTATCATTTTTTATTATTTTTTAGCATTTTTTGTGTATTTTATGTATTTTTTTTAGTACTGGCTGTTATTTAGCATTATTACTGTTTTTATTTTATCAGGATATACCACTTAGCTTAAAAGTTATTACGTTTTCTTTACAATAAGTAATTGGAAGAAAAAAAATTCTGTAAAAAATTAAAAAAAAAATCTCAAAAATTTTTTGACCTCTTTTTTGTCGATAAAAATAGGTCTAGTTTCATATATTTTCATATGTACACTTTAACGTGATTCACACTGTATTTACCCTATTTCTGTACCTCAATAAAAAACTATAATTATATAACTCGTGATTGTAATACATAAATAAATACTCAAAAATATTTAAATTCAGCTGTAGGCATCACTTTTAAAACAATAATAAATTTTCGGATATAATAAAATATTGTTATTAAAAATATGGAAATCTATGAATAGATACTTAAAGAAATATGTAACGGCCAAATAATTATCTATAATTTATTGTAGTTATTTCGAAACGAATAAACTTCAGAAACTTGAATACATTATGGTTTCATCACGTTTCATAATTTACATTTCTGAGGACTACTTATAATACTTATTATGTAACTCTACATATAAAATACGTTTTTACACCATTAGGTACTTAATCCTTTACGCAAAAGCCTACATTGTTGTAGCAAATCGCTCATATTGTATAATCATTAGATATAGTATTTTAGTAGATAATTGTATCATTTATAAATAAACAAAATATGTTTTCTATAGGGTGTCTTCTATGTATGATATGTAATATTTATTTACAAAAAATGTATTTAAGTATGTTTGTTTATATCCGTTGTCTAGTACCCACAGCACAAGCTTTGCTTAGGTTGGGGCTACCGGCGCAGTGTAAATTGTCCAAGGATATTTATTATTTAATTAAATTCTTCTATAATGAAACCGCATATACCTGCATCAAACCATGCAGGGAAAACATACTCGGACCTGTCATCCATCAAAAACATTATTCTCCTTTTAGATATTCCTTTTACTGATTATTTTTCAATCGTCAGATATCTTTTAACTGAAGAATAAACTTGTCATTTTGACATATTTCCCATACTGAAACTGTCAATGTGCCAAACTTATTCTTCAGTTAAAAGTTATCCGACGATTGAAAAATCAGCCCTTAACCTACTGCAGTGGTGTTATTTAATAACACGTGAATAACTAACACCGATAGGGTTAAACAATAAAGTCGTTAACATTCACAGAACTGCATGTAAACAATGAAAGAGATGGCAAATATTTTGCAAAGCTTAAAAATGCTGTTGTGTGAAAGAGAGGGGTAAAAAGCTCGCAAGATAATGGTTTTGGAGAGATTAGGATTATAGCGCGTGGTATTTTGTGAACAATACATTTTCACTGATAACGATGTGAAAGTTGTGCTAGGTCAGTGGTTATCAACATTTTCTGGACCAGGGACTAGTTTGGTTTCTTTATAGTTCGCGGGGACCATTTAAAAAATCCTAAATAGGAAGACATGTTGATTTAGAATATTAATACATTAGTATTAATTCGATTTTTGAGCGTTCATTCTTCTGCACATAAGGGATAGGTACAGGGATGCATCGATTTTAAAAGTTAATAAATTATGTATTATAAATATCTTTAGATCAATCATAGGATTTCTGAAAAACTAGTATTGAAATCGGACTGGAAACAAAAAAAGTTACAAGTGTCTTTAATATCGTCGAATGTCACCCGCCCATAGTATTTTTTTTTTTATAACCAACTCAAACATTACCAATGATATTGTCATGAGATCTCTAGAACGTCTATATTATCTTAGCTATCTTTTGAAATTTTTGTTAAATTATAAGCACTGATTGATTCGATGATCCCATCTTGGCATCCTCAATACTGAAATGTGAGAAATAAAAAAACTGGCCAAGTGCGAGTAGGACTCGCGCATCAAGGGTTCCGAACAAACCTTTGATTTTGTTACAGCTTACAGGTACCTACTATAGACCTGCGTGTTTGATACGAATTTCAATTTAATTAGAACCTCTACGCGTTCATGAGGAAAGGATGCGTAAAGGTGGGAATCGAACCCACGAGTTTGAGATGCGACTCTTAACGTTAAAAGTTTTAATAACTGAAGGATAGTATATTTCTTTAGCCTTTTCAAGTGCCTCAATCAAAATTTAATTAATTATGGATGTAGGTGTAGGTACTCAAACTTAAACCTAGTATAATAAATAAAATAAAATAAAACCTAAAAATGTAGTTAGAAGGCTTGAAACAAACTTATATTTTTCATTTACGACTTTCATTTATGATATCTACAAAGACATTTAATTCATAAGTTACCCATTGATTGATGTAGATGGAAAGTAATTTAATAAATTTTTTAATAGATTGTAAATTAAATTAGGGTTTAGTTATCTGCTTAGTATCTAGAAAGATCTAGAATCACTTCCCATAACTAGTACCTACTTACCCCTACCTGAAATCTTAATCTCTACTTAGCGCCCCTATCTGGCAGCCAGGTCATTAGTAAAAATCTATTGTATTGATAACACCACGCCACACCACGCGCCCAAATCTTAACTCTTTGAAACCATTATCCATTATCTTTATCTATTCAACTCATTTGTTACAAACAATAGGCCTCCTTTTATTGTTAAAAGGTTTGGTAAAAGTTTATAGCATGCAGTTCTGTGAATATTGTAATGACCTTTTTGTTGAATTTGTCAGTGTTTTACTATGCACGTGTTATACGATACATATAAAACAATATTAAGATTTTAAAAGAAAGATTAATACCACTAACAGACACACAGGCTTATTTATTGTTATGACACCGATTTTCTGTCGGCAGCTAGCTAAGTACTACATTATATTATTATGAAATTTAGTTTGTCACATATTATCGTCATAATTTATAGCGTATAATATGTTATTCTGGGTCATAAAGAAAATACTCTAATGATTGAGCAGTTTTGGCGTGAAAGAGTAACAAACATCCATCCAGACACCCAAACTTTCGCATTTATAATATTAGTAGGATTAGTAAGATACTTAGTATACCTACCTAGTCTACTACTATACGTAGTTAGCGCGTTAATTTAAAATGATTACCTACTACCAATAAATTACAGATGCTAAATTATAATTTGTAACTAATACTTAAAGAAGTAGGTACACTTATTTATTATACCAATCGATTACTTTCAATCGCTCTATCGCGCAGTTCTAAAATAATTAGTAACAATAGAATATACTCATTAAGCAGAGAAATCACGGTTAAAAAATTAATTACCCGATTCCTAGGTAGGAAGGTGTTCAGTGAAAGGATTTAAAATGAACACTTAAAAACTTCCACTTAATCATGATAATTAGCTAAAAAGCTCGATAAGAGAATTGTTTAGCTTATACGATAATTAGGGTATTAATGGACTATAAGTGATAATTAGGTAATTACTTACCTACTGAGTGACGTGTTCTAAGGTGACTAAGTGTTACCTATTTTAGTACCTTAATTAGTTAATGAACCCTAATTTCACAACCCTGTATGAAACTAAATTAAAGATAACGAAACAATGTTTATTGGAATCATTACCTAAATTAATCAAATAGGTACCTCTGATTTTACATAGCTTCATCGTTATTTGTTTTGAAAAATATGCAGAGTCATTAACAAAGTCCTAGTACTCGTAAGATGAGTTTTCAGCATGTTTTCAGCCGGAGCAAAGCTATTTCGAATATCAGAGTGAATTTCAGGAATATTGTCTAAATGAAATGTGACTGAATTTCTTTCACTTCTTTTCAGCGCCATTCAAACGTATTCAAACCATTTTTAAACGTGTATAGGTGCCCTGAAAAATGTCCTATACTAATAAATAAGATTTGATACGTTTTAAAACCAATATATTTTTGTGGCAGGCTCACGGTGTATCTTACGACGGTACATATGTGTACTGGGTGCAGACGGAGCAGGGACACCAAGCTATCATGCGGGCGCAGCTGGACGACTTCGCGAAAACCAAGCAAGTAAGCGTACTTAACTATATCTGTATAACTACGGGTAGATATCATACAATGTTAAACCGCCATTGTTAAACAACATTCAAAAACTTATTAGAATCCCCTTACTAATAATAGTTTCCAAGCAAAACCTCGGACAGACAGACAGACATATAGGAACCCTTATAGGTTCCTTGTCAGGACTACGGAACCCTAAAAAGGTAATACACTTGTTGAACACCGTTTTTAAAACCCAATGCTATTTCCATGCTAAACGTCACACTGTTCAACAAGTTTTATTAGTAAAAAGGGGTAAGAGCGCTTGTAGACGTCCGTTTTTTTCACCGGATAACGGACCGTGTTTTTTGCCGGATTAAGCGGTGGCGTATGGTTTATAATGAACGTGTGCACATGCATCGGACATAGGTCCGGCGAGGAAATTGACAGCAAACAAAGGATATCCGTTTTTTGACGGTCCGTCGTCCGGTGAAAAAACGGACGTCTACAAGCGCTCTAAGTGTTTGAAATCATCGCTGTCTCGGATTTATTAAAATTATCTTTATTCGTGTAAACTAATTGAATTAGCCAACATTTATAGTCCACAGGTTTTGAGCGTTATCTAGGTAATATCTACCTAACTAAATACTTCGTATTTATTTGAATCTTATTTCCAGGTGCTAGTGAGCATTGGCCTGGAAGACCCGGGCGACATCGCCATAGACTGGCTGGGGGGACACTTGTACTTCAGTGACGTGGAAAGGGGAGCCATCTCCGTCTGTCGCACTGACGGCTCCATGTGCACTAACTTGCACACTAACGCGAAACAGCCCAGATTCGTCACCCTTGATGTTAAGAACGGGTAAGAGAACACATTGCACATCATCAGAACAGAACGCTACAATGCTTTTAATTTAGCATTGTAGCGTTTGTTCTGTTTTAAGCATCAGTTTAAGGTTCGGCCAAACCAACGCTATCACACGCGATCAGCCGGCGTGCAGCGATGGCGACCAGAATTAAATGCATTGAACGCCATCGCTGCACGCCGGCTGATCGCGTGTGATCACGTTGGTTTGGCCGAAACTTTAAAAACATTAAGGAAATCAAATCAAATCAGTTTATACAATAGTATCAGTTCATAACGTAACGTAAGGAACGCTAGGGTAACTCCCTAGCTACGCCTGGGCAACTCCTTAGTGTAGAGACGCCTGAGCTATGTATTCTTAATATTTCAGCCCATGTTATGAAAAAGACTGCTAGAAATATATTTTGTCTGCCGACATAACTTTACCCCATATACCTAGACTGATTGGGCTTTATTAGCCAGGGGTAGCACCTAAGCGACGCTCTAGTAACGCCATAGCGACGCGACGCCGAGTCAACATCAGTCAGAGTGACGACGCCAAGTCTATTAGCTAGAAAGACCTCCTAGGAAGTCAATTCTCAATTGAAGTGTTTTTCTATGTCTAGGATGTGAGTATGTCCGTTTTTATAAGCTTTCAAAACGCGACTCTCCCATCGTTTTGTACAGCAAAAACAAGACGTCACTCTTAAGCGAGCGCAACTGATTATAAAATTTATTAATTTCAAAGCTAGCTAATAAAAATTTAATTTTACAGCAAATTGTAGTTTCTGTTTTTTTTTTCTAAAGAAGCTATGTCCTAGAATCATTGGTTTATGGTGTCTTCTTCTTCTTCTTTTCGTGTCGACAACAAACCTACACAGTGTCAGCCCAAAACTCCGCCACAAGAGTGGCGTTGTCAGTAGCACTCATCAAATCCTCCTGAGTGCAGTTGCTTGGTGTCCGAAGTTTATGGTGTAAACTTTTTAGGACCATGTACTGGGCAGACTGGCACCACAGACCTCTCATCATGATGGCTCGCATGGACGGCTCCCAGCCCGAGGTCCTGATCGACAGCTTACACACCTTCGCCACAGGATTAGCGCTGGACGTCCCTAACGGACGGCTGTACTACGTGGACAAGACGATCAAGGTGTTCAAACTGGACAGCAGGCAGGGTTACGTGAGTATACAGGAACGAAACGAAAAGGTCTCACTCGATTATTTCTAAACTAACAAAATATCAAAAAACTGGATAATGAAAATCCTGAAAGCGCTTCACGAGCTCTATCAAATGGTATCAATAATAGGTTACAGAATGAACTGAACAAACTTCGAAAATTCAATGTTTCCAGCTTCCATTACAGACATTACATTTTAAAATCTATACAAGATACTGAAAAAATTTTTGTTTTTCCAAGCTTTATTTCCAAAAAAAGTAGTACAGACAATAAACATTTTTAGCTGCTTCTGCACTAAGCTGTGTCGCAGCTGCCATAGTTTCATAGAATTATTTGCTAAGAAACATAAAACGTTTTTCTTTTTCGAAGTCGGTTGAAAACTAAACTAGCGCCTAATCGTTTTTACCTAAAATTCAAAATCCCAACTTTCACAGTATGTTTTTTCATCTGGCTAATCATGTAACAATAACGGTATGTGTTTTCTATGTTTAATATGTATGTTTTTACAAAAAAAGAGTATTTAAGTATGTGTTTATATCCGTTGTCTAGTACCCATAGTACAAGCTTTGTTTGGGACTAGAGTAGGCGCAGTGTAAAATGTCCAAGGATATTTTTTTATATTTTATTTATGTTCCTCAGTCACTCTTCGAGGAGCCATTCCACCATCCGTACGCCATCGCGGTGTTCGAGAATACCATCTTCTGGAGCGACTGGACGTCCAACAGCATCCAGACCATAGACAAGCTGCACGGCCCCACCTCCAAGAGGTCCATGCTCATCACTCTGGACACTCCGATCTATGGTACGACTAGTCACTTATTGTGGTTTTGTTTGTTCTTTTCAGCCAAATGACTGCTGGACAAAGGCCTCTTCCAAAGTTTCCATATCGACCGGTCTATGTGCTTCCCGCGATCTTCACCAGATCGTCGGTTCATTGAGTGGGGAGCCTTAAGTATCTGTGTTTATGCATCATCATTTCAGCCAATAGTGACTGAGTTTCTTCGCAACACTGGCCTTTACTGTCCCGAAGCAGAGACAGAGGGACTTGAAAATTCGCTCTTTGGGAGCATGCTTACAAAAAACAAATAAAGTTGATTTTGATTTTATATGTCCACTGCTGAATACAGGCCTCCTCCAATGATTCCAGAGGGCTGAGTGTGAGTTTTCATCAAACTAGTGATCGCGTAAAAAAATGTCATTAAAATGTATAACGGATTGTACAGTGCTCCTAGCGGAAACTCTCAAGAACTAAAATGTTCATACATTTTTTATGTAAACTCACACTAGGCCCTCAGAATGACCTCTTGATTGCTGCCTGCATGCTAATAAAGATTTTGTTTTTCCAGATATGCATATATACCACCCAGTGCTGTACGCGAATATACACAACCCATGCGCCAACGCGACCTGCTCCCACCTGTGTCTTAGAGTCACCAACACCACCGTGACCTGCGCTTGCCCCACCGGCATGGTGCTCCATGGGAACAATTGCGAACGTTAGTATAGATGCCCATGTAATAAAGAGGGTTAATCGTTTTATTAAGCCTCTATAATCAATCCCACGAAAAACATTTTCTTGTAAATGTTGTCCAGAGGAGAACATAAAGCTCGCACTGTCAAAAAGTATATCCCTGTAAGGTCCGCTGAGCACGTAGAATTTTGTCCAATGACCCCAAGCTACCCATCCTTATCGCTCGCGCTTGGCACTTATAGTGCCAAGCTTCTAACTCTACGGAACACTAACTCTACAAGCCCTAACTTCACTAACTCTATGCCTTAGGCTGAGTTGGTTGCACCACCTATCTTTGACCGTAACTTTAACGATAACCGTTGTTTTTAGTATGGAGTTTGACAGATTTTTGACGTTTGTCACAGTTAAAGTAAAATAGTTCCATTTTCACTGTGCAACCCAGCCTAATGCCCGTTTTCACCATCAATCCCTAACCTTTAAGTGACTCCTATGAAGCCAAAATGCCTGTTATGTGTTATGTTACCATAGGGGTAACCTACAAATTAGGGATTGATGGTGAAAACGGGCATTAGTCAAATAATATAATTATTATGATGTGTAGTATCACTAGTGCTTATCATAAATGCAAAAGTACTTTTAACTGTGTCTATGATTCTGTCAGTCTCTAATTAAATAATATTAAACCACTGACCAATTATATGAAATTGAGATTTAGAGATAGTTTCAGACCCAGGAAAAAATATTGATACTTTTTATCCAGGTTTATGAAACGTGGCCACGCGCACGTAAATTCCTTTTCACCGAAATTCACTCGGTGAAGCTTCTGGAAAGCTTATTAATTAAGTAGTAAGTATTAATTAGGTACTTTTTCTTTCAGTTAAAGAAGACTACCACCCCCTTTACCTAGTGGTGGGAGGAGGATCTTTTTTCACGCGCTTGGACTACAACAGCCTGGGAAACCCCGAGGTCCACACCACGCACTTTGATATCGGACGAGTTCAGGCGATGGCTTATGATAATACAAGAGGTGAGGTGGTTTTTAACTTCAAATGTTAGTTTAAGACTAGTATTATAATATTATCTGTGGTTTAAGTAAGGTATGAAGTCAAGGTAGGTATTGTGTGCGGATTCCATCTTTTGCAGTCTTCCAGCGACTTGCCCCACTTTTAGCTTGGTCCACGGGCTAAGTAGCTGGATTGAATTTATAATATTTTTCGTCTGGCAATTTTTTTTTGCAGTCTGACGCTTATGTTATTAGTAACATAAGCCCCGAATAAAAAAAATACTTTATGTACATTTATGCATTAAAAGATACCGTCTTTCTCAACGAGGGATTGTTAATAGCGCTTACCTAACAGTTTGCGCGACTGTAGAGTGTCCTATCACTCACTCGCTACTCTCGCTAGTGGCTAAAGGTGGCGCCAACTAACGAACTGTTAGGCCGGGCTTTGATAGAGTCTTTTTAAAAAAGGCTAATTATTCTGGCTAAAATAAAATACAATGATTGGATTTGAAAGAGGCAGCCGTCACGCACGAGTGGTAGCGAAGAACTGGCGAGCCCGTGAAGCGGGCGAGCCAACTCGGGCAAAAATGCTGATGCCGCAGGATTTTCTGGGCATCAGGGGTTTTATGTACATCAGAGGGATGTAACACCTCCCCCCATCAAGAATAAACTTAGGGGTTAAATCTCCTAAGTTTATGGGTTTAAGTAAATTTATCTATAGGTTCCTGCGAATTTTGGGGAATGAGGTTCCCGGGTTCTGTTCGGATTCAGATTCTACTTTAGGAGTGGTAATCGCGAGTTCGATTTGTTCGACATCGTGAATGCTGCCTGTTTTTATTTTAGTAAAATTATTATACTTATAGACTATTACAATTATTACAATTATGATTAGGAATAGGATAAACGACGAATAGTGTGCCCCGTATTTAATGATATGTGGTTCTTGAATAACTTTATTTAATTCGGTTAAAATTTTATCATTAGTGTATTTTCCAAAATTTACTTTATTCAGATCGAGATCTTTTAACTTGATGTTGGGTACACCATCGGCCATTTCCTTGAATTTACGGATATTACAACAACTGTCATTAATCAAATTAAAGTCTAAGTTAGATGAAGGTAAAGTTATATTTAATACATTATTTTTTGGTATCAATTGGGTATCTTTACAATAAGCTTTACAAGATGTTGGAATTTCTATGATTCCGGTTCCTATAATATTAGTTTCTAACGTTTCGGAGTTTGAACAATCTATTGACAATTTACTCAAGGTGGATTGAACAAATATCCACTTATTATTCCGGAGTGGTTTCCAAACGTCCAAATTACCACGGATGAATTCCGTTCGACACTGATTAGGTAGTTTTGTTATTACTTTAGATAATAGTTCACTTTCACAATTGGGGTTTTCACTGGTTGGGAACACATTCACTGATTCACAGATATAGTTTTGTTTATTGGTATGTTTGCACTTTTCGAGGGAATCCAAGTTATTGTAGTGTAGTTTGTCCTTTGTTATAAGGATATACTTATGGCTAGGTATTACAACGCTGAATGAGTCTGGTGTTGTTAAGTTATGAGGAGTTGGTAACGGTATATTATTATACAAATAAAACTGGCGTGGACCTACTAGGGGCACTTGTAGTACAAACATTATCTTATTACTAACATAATAGCTAACTAAATTACTAAGATTTAAAATAACATGAATCAAATTTATATCTAAGTCTACGGCAAGTTCCAAATCACTGGGTAAGTGTCGGTAGTTATCGGCAAGCTCTCTATAAAGTTGTTGCGGAGTTATTACTGACGGATGAATGACATTAACACTACTAAATAAGATTGCATTGATTATGTCTTCGATCTGAAACGATAAGGTAAGCAAAGATGATTCTAAATTGGTGAAAATTTCATTTATTTCAGAAGTTATTAATAGATTATTGGTAGTATCAGAGATATTTATAAGTTTGGCTGAGAGCTTGTTGATAGCTGTACTGAGATTATCTTCATTGATCTTAATTTTACTTAATGTTTCATTATAAGCGGATAATACAGATGTAGTGACTAATATGTGGTCTTTCATTAATGAAGCTAATCTCTTTTGGTTGTTTTGTACATGTTTTATAGCCGCATCGTATTTGAGAGCATCATCTTCGTCCAGAGTACCGAAGATCTGCTTCATAAGGGAGCCTATTCCGGGGATCCATGCGCTACGTTTTACTCTACTGTCTATTAAATGAGTTATTGAAGAATAATCTTTGATTATATCTTTAAAACGGATTGCAAAAGGTTGAAGGATGTTAAAGCACTCGGAATTATCTAGCGGTTTTATTTTTTCGCAAATGAATTTGACCTTATCCAGTTCCTGATTAATATTTTGTATATCGATACCTCTGGGCTCAAAGGTCGTAAAGGACAAAATACCGAAAATGAGTTATTTATACAGTTTTACTCAGAATTTAATTCTCTATTGATCTGTATATTTAGTTTGTCGAAATTCTCAAAAAAAGTGCCTTTACGACCCATCATTTTTGATAAGCTAAACAGAAATCATCCTGAAAATTGGGATGTAAATACCATTAGATTTTTTAGTACAGTTACCATGGTAGTAAAGAACAAGTTAACACAATTTTTTGGGCGTATAATGTGCATGAAGTATATCTATTGTCCTATACAACCTAACATTTTCATACCAAAGTCTAAATAATTTGTCCTTTACGCCCTTAGATTATCTAAACAAATATTTTGAAAATCTACAAAGAGAAGATATTATAATAACTGAGAAGGTTAATTTTATAGACGTTTCTTATTGTATTTAAGTAGGTGCGTTTGGAACAAA
The DNA here is from genome assembly GCF_963855985.1 of Ostrinia nubilalis. Taxonomy (NCBI): domain Eukaryota; kingdom Metazoa; phylum Arthropoda; class Insecta; order Lepidoptera; family Crambidae; genus Ostrinia; species Ostrinia nubilalis. The sequence goes on from NC_087109.1 coordinate 11,290,514, forward strand.
CGAAAGAACTAAAAAAATCATCAAAAATATGTAATAAAACTATTTTAGAGTGTATTTATGTGATTGTACACACGACAGCACATCAGGTTACCCATTTTTGTTGCCAAACTCGCCCCTATTACAACTGCTCAAGAACCCACAGTGGTTACGTTGACGTGCCGTCGTCTATACATATTAAATTATGACATCTACCTACATCGGGTAAAGAAATGTTGCTTTTTATTATTTCTCATATTTGAAGAAACTACGTATTTGTCAGGTAAAAGATCATTAAAGATGATTTAAGAAAATGAAAACATGTTATAGCATGTTTTTATGATTTTTATGATGACTATCCTAACTTAATTAAGTAATGAAAAGAAAAATGAAAAAGCTAGATTTGTTAAAATATTATGAGAAAAAAAAGTCACCTTACTGTAGTACCTTAAGGTGTCATTATTTTCTATGCACAAATCACACAAATGCTACACTTATCAATTGTTTTTAATGATTTCCTAGTCAAAACCACTTTTACTGTAGGTACTAACAATTATAATAAATAAGTATAGTTTCTGAAGTTATTTGGATCAGCTAATATTTATCTAGTAGGAAAAATATTTACACAACATGAGAAAATATAGTGTCAGTTGAGACTACTAAAAACCGTGAATGCACTTTTCTTTCGAACTTATATTTTATATTAAAAATAATTGGCTTTTGAAAACGGTATTATTACTCCTACAGTAAAGTAAGTGGATGTACTTTACTGGAATGAAAGCTTCCTACTTGTAATCTTACTTACCTAACCTTTCTACTTTTATATCAAGTAAAATGACATAATTTTAAGCTAGTATGAATAATAATGTATAATCTATTTAGAATAATTTATAGTTTGGTTTTCGCTTGTCCTTAATAATTCTATCCGATCTGCATTATCATAAGGTCAACTGGTTGACAGACTGCCCTATGGAATTAAGTCCGCCATTTGTAGTTTTTCGAAACAATAATGATTAAATAAATAAATTAAATTAAATTGGTTTCGACTTTTCGTATATAGTAGGTACACATTTATGAAGTTTTATTAATATTTATTTTCTAAATTCGCTCTTATATCGGAAATGGTATCTTCTAGTTCGAAGATATCAAAACTGTGTACATTAAATTATGAAGCTACGAAAAATCATTTTATTTTATTTAAAAGACCATAATTCATTAAACATGTGTGAAGAAATGATATGTTACATATCAAATACCATAAAACATTAAATATTTAAGCTAAATTATCAATTTACCCTTGCATAATACCTTACCTGGGTGTTCCGTTACGACCTATGAAAACCTATAAAACTATGTAAATTGTCATTTATTACCTTGGTTTTGTAGTTTTGTGAAATAAAAAGAGACTTACGTCCTGAGTAACTTGCCTAGGACGAATATTTGAGGGGCGTAAAGGTCTTTTTATTGTAATTTTGAGGGCGTAAAGGAAATCTATCTCAGTAAATACAGCCTTAGTCCAGTTTCTCAATACTTCCTCGGAAAATGCAGTGAATTCTAAGCACTTTCTTCCTAAGTCATATTTTAATAGCTCAAAAAACAAAAAAGTTACTGTCGAATAAAAAAATAAAAAATCGTTTTTTGCTTCTCCTGAAAAGTCGTACTTTGTCCTTTACGACCTTTGAGCCCAGAGGTATCGATATGCGGCCTTATATATGAAATATCTAATGGAATCAGTATCCTTAAATTTCCACTAATGATTTTGGCTTTTCCAATATAATCAAAATAGATGCCCGAACTTGTGGGTATCGGTGTTATGAAACTTGGCGTAGCCGTAGCTGACACGCTGAAAATAAACAAATTAAAAGTAAGTTCTAATGTCTAGTGATAACTAACGATAACTAACCTATTATATTACTTAACTAAGGAGAACTGGGAAAGACGCCAGCTAATTTCACCTCGTCGCAGTGATGTTTGACGTGACGTCTATTGATTAAAAGAGTGAGGGTATTGTTGTTGTGAACAGCAATAACCTTGTATGGACCTTTCCATATAGGTGAAAGTGCTTTACGCAGTCTTACATGATTTTTTAAATACACAAAGTCTCCCACTTTGTATTTAACTGGACGAGTCCTACTATCGTAGTAACCTTTGGATCTTTCTTTGGATCTTTCGATGTTTTCAACAGCCCGTTCCCAGGATAATTTAAGTCGGTGTTGGAGCATCCGGACGTAGTCGGGATAAGTAGTGAGGTCTTGACTGTAAATGGAATCGGGAATAAAGGCCTTGTGCCCAAACAGTAGTTCGTAAGGGGTGAAGTTCGTGGTACTATGAATGGCTGAATTGTAAGCTAGGATAGCCGTGTAAACGTAACGGGGCCAATCATCTTGGTTCTCGTTAACGTAAGACTTCAGATATTCTTTAAGCGTCGAATGACTTCTTTCCAGAGCTCCTTGAGTTTGTGGATGATACGGAGTGGACCATATTTGTTTTATTTTGAGGAAAGAACAGGTCTTTTTAAAGAGGTCAGCGGTAAAGTTTGTGCCTTGGTCAGTGAGAATTGAAACTGGGATACCAAATAGGGAAATGAAGTGGACCAGACAGTCAGTTGTTTCTTCGGAAGAGACACTACGTAAAGGATAAGCTACTGAGAATTTGGTTAGATCATCCTGTATTGTTAGTATATATTTAAGTTTTGCGGGACCTGATTCGGGAAGTGGACCTACTATGTCCAGGGCTATTCTTTGAAAAGGGCTAGTAGAAGTGGTGGTTATCTGCATGGGCGCCTTGTTAGTTCGTCTTAGGGCTTTGTTTTCCTGACAGGAAGTGCAGTTTTTAATATATGATTCTACGTCGCTTTTCATTCCTTTCCAGTAATAGCGTTCTTGGATTCGGCTTAGCATTCGATTGCAACCCAAATGGCCAGCAATCGGGAGGTCGTGATTTTCTCTTAGGATTTTCTTTATTTCACTAAGGCTTGGATGAATTATATTGTTGTGGTAGATATTTACTGTAATATTAGTGTCGTGGAAAAGGTAGACAATGATGTTGTAGATTTTAGCAAAAGAATGTTTTTGGAATGGATTTTTAAAGTCGGGTAATGCGATTTCTATTACGTCATCTGTTGATTCTAATAAGTGATTTCTTACAGTTTTCAATGTTTGGAATATTTCTGGGTAAGTACACTCGTCAAAGTGATTTACTTTCGGATAGATGAGATAAATTGATTTATTGGTAATGTCAGGGATTCTCTCGAATGAGTATAGTTGTTTTTCTGAATACAGTATTTCTTTGGGGTCTGTAGCTTGTTCAAGAATTTCGGAGATATAGGCATTCGATTCGTCTAAATCGATGGACGTAGGGACTAGTAGGATTTTGGCATGAGATTTCAGGAGGGATTGATTATGTTCTAACACCTTTGTGTTATAATTTCTGTTCTTATTATTGATTTCTTTCAGGAATTTGGAGTAATCATCACCGAGGGCTACGTGTTCTGGACTTGAAGGTAAGTTGGGACTTAGGTTAAGTGTTTCAGGATCTTGCAGGGGAGAGTCAGGCGTTGGGAGGAGCTGAGGTAAGGTATCTTGATTTCCAGGTGATGGATCGGGAGCATCTAGGAGTGGCTGAGGAGGTAAGTTTTCTTGCATTTCAGGATTGGATTCAGCGGGAATGTTTTTACTTGTAGAAGGTCTAGGGTCAGGAGTAGTTGTAGTAGGAATTGCAGGTTCAGAGGATTGAGTCGGGTTAGTTTCTTCAGGACTGGATGGGAATGTGATTTCACGATCATCATCTAATAGGTCAATGTTAGGTATACTGTCACTATCATTTTCAGAAGTATGCGGGAGCTGAATATTTAGGTCATCCAGCGTGAGCGGACTAAAAGGTAAGTCATTATTTCCGTTATCAGCGGATTGGACAGGATCAAGTTGATTTGGAGCTTCTAATTGCGGTGGAGAGTCGGTAGGGATTATTGGATTTACAGGATGTCGAGATAATGCGTCAGCATTGGCGTTTACCTTGCCTTTTTTATATTGGATATTATACTCGAACTCTTCCAGTTTTAGGCGCCACCGGACTAAGCGAGACCCGGGGTCCTTGCAATTAAAAAGCCATTGAAGGGGTTTGTGGTCTGTGATGATTGTGAAGCGGGTTCCATAGAGGTAAGGTCGGAACGTTTTGGTGCCGAACAGGATTGCTAGGCATTCCTTTTCAGTCACACTGTAATTGCATTCCGCCTTATTAAGAGTGCGAGATGCGTATGCAATGGGACGGTCTCGTCCCACGGGACCTTGGGATAATATTGCGGATATCGCATAGTTGGAAGCGTCGCAAGTCAGAAGGAAGGGCTGTGTAAAGTCTGGATAAGCTAAAATCGGGGCTGAGACAAGTTTGTTTTTTAGGGATTCGAATGCAAGTTGTTGCTCGTTTTGCCAATTAAAAGGCGTGTCCTTTTTAAGGAGGGAAGTTAAGGGTTTAGCTAGTTTTGAGAAATCTGATATGAATCTCCTATAATAGGAAACTAAACCCAGGAAAGATTTCACATCTTTTGGAGATTGGGGTACTGGAAATTCTGTTACAGCGTTGGTCTTGTCGGGGTTAGGCTTAACGCCATTTTCACTGATGATATGGCCAAGGTAAGCCACTTCCTTCCGGAGGAACTCACACTTGTCCGGCTGGAGTTTTAAATTGAAACTACGGATTCTGTCGAAGACGATTTTGAGGTTGTCAATTTGGGAAAATAGGTCAGGGGAGTACACGACGATATCGTCTAAGTAGACGAAGCATCGTGTACCCTGAAGGCCAGAAAGGCAGTTGTTCATGAGTTTTTGGAAGGTAGATGGCGCATTTTTAAGCCCAAATGGCATCCTATTGAATTGGAAATGTCCCTGAGGGACGGAGAACGCGGTTTTGGGTGCGTCTTCAGGAGATACGAGAATTTGATGGAAGCCAGAGGTAAGATCCAGAGTGCTGAAGTATTTGCTCTTGCCTAGCTGGTCGAGGATTTCATGGATTTGGGGAATGGGATAGGTTTCGCCTATAGTGATGTTGTTCAACTTCCTATAGTCGATGACAACTCTCCATTTTCGTCTTCCTTGGGAATCTAGTTTTTTGGGAACTATCCATATGGGAGAGCTCCACGGCGATGAAGAGGGCTCGATAATGTTTTGGTCAAGCATTTGGTTGATTTGCGATTCTACCTCCTGCTTATGGCATTCTGGGAATCTGTAGGATTTGGTGTGAACTGGTTCGTCGACTGTAGTTTTGATTTTGTGGTCGAGAGCAGTGGTGAAAGTTAATTGATCGCCTGGCAAGTGGAAGATATCTGAGTATTGGGAGCAGAGATCTATAAGAGCATCTCTCTCTTCTTGGTTCAAGTGATTTGCTCTGAGTGAATTTATAACTTCTTCAGTTCGTTTGGATGTCGTTTGTCTACTAGTATGGACAGGATACGCAGAGGTATGAAGAGGTTCTAGGTGAAGATTGAGATTGGTTTTGATATTTATTGGCTGTTCTGAAGTATTGGCGACTGTTATGTTAATTTTATCATTTTCCTTGACTTTTACTAAGCAGTTTGATATTAGTAGGTTCTGAGATATATGCTGATCTAGAATGACACCTTCTTTAAGGTCAGGATTAGAAACTGAACACTCTATTACTTTCTCTGAGCGTGCTGGAACGGTGTAATAAGGATCCGTAAAGAATAACTTCAGGATATGTTTTCCAAGCTTCAGGGCTTCGCGCGTGAAATCGATGCTGCCATTAAATTGGTTAAGGAGGTCGTTACCCACGATGCCGTCGTAGGGGAAATCAATGTCTCCCACTACGTGGAATTTGTGTTTGATGGAAACTTTGGGTTTGTCTTTTAAGTATAACGCCAAATTAAGTGAGCCCAACGTTGGGACGGATTCGTCAGCAGAGTTAAAGCCCTTAAGTTTGAGCTTTTCCTCGTTCAGCGGAGTTTGAGGTTTGATACACGACTTTTTGAGTAGGCTTATTGAAGAACCTGTGTCAATTAAAAGCGACAGTGGCATTTCAGAAGCGGCTGTGTTGATTACAACGTGTGGTAACGATTTGATTGAGGGATCAAATGATATTTCGTAAATTTGTGTGTTTTTTCCAGTTAGCGGAGTCGTCAGGGAAGGCCTGCGCTTGGGTGTAGTGGATTTTGCATTTGATACAGTGGTTGACTTTGATTCAGCGGATACAGTGGATACGGTGGTTGACTTTGATGCAGAGGATACAGTGGTCGCCTTTGGTTTGGCGGATACAGTGGATGCAGTGGATACAGTGGATGCAGTGGATACAGTGGATGCAGTGGATACAGTGGTCGCCTTTGGTTTGGCGGATACAGTGGATACAGCGGTCGCCTTTGGTTCGGCGGATACAGTGGATACAGTGGATGCAGTGGATACAGCGGTCGCCTTTGGTTTGGCGGATACAGTGGATGCAGTGGATACAGTGGATGCAGTGGGTGTCTTTTCGTTTGGAATCAGAGTTGGTTTGCGTTTTGGACTCGCGGGACACCGCCGGGAGTCCACTACTCGTTTAAATTTTCTGAGGGATTGAAGTCAACTTCGTCATGACCCTCGTCGTCCTCCTGTTGGTCCTGGTTGAAGTTGACCCTACGGAACTGAGGATTTGGGGTGTTGAATGGAGGCCTTTGACCCCTCATTCTATTATTGTATTCTCGTTTTCGACAGACGTCGATAGTGTGCCCTGGGGCTTTGCAGTATCGACATACGACAGTGGAGTTGGAACCCGAAGGTTGAGATTGAGAACCTTGTTGTTGGTTGCTGAAATTCTGACGGGGTTTCGTAAATCGATTATTGTTATTGTTGTTGGGTCTTTGATCGGGAACAGGTTTTTTGTACAGAGTTTGTTGTATCCTTTCTTCGGATACGGCGAGGTTTACAGCTTCGTTGAGGGTTGATGGTGAGCGACATCTCACTATATTGGAGATACGGGGATGTAATCCCATTAAGAAATGGTGGAGAGCGAGATCCTCCATTGCGGCTGTCCTACCGGGAATTTCTTTGATTTTAGTTTGTGACAACGATATCTCCGTCAGGAGTTGGGACAGGCATGTCTCGACTCGGAGCGCGTATTGGCTGACGTTTTCATTACCGCCCTGCTTACTCTCCTGGAGGTCCATTAGCAGGTGCGCATAATGTTTACGCTCACTGAATTGAGTTTTCAAGAATTCCTTCAATTGTTCCCAATTGGTGAATTCTTTTATGGAGCACGCGACTTCCGCTTTCCCTTGAAGTTGGCATAATATGTATTTAAAGACTATATGTTTTTGGGTCTCCGTGGCTAAGTTGTAGGCGTTGTTGCAGTTTATGATAAAAGAGTTTAAGGTTTCTCTACTGCCATCGTATGGCTTTATGAATTTTAGGAGGATACTGAGGTCTAAATTCATTGCAATAGTTGAGGGAGCAGGTTTTCTGCCCCTTTTTTCCCTTTGGACGTCCGCTACTGGGCTTGTGGCTCTATCGTCCTCCGACATTGGCAAGTCCACGTCTACCGGTACGGGGAGCACGTCCTTGGGTACTCTGAACTCTGATTTTGACATTTTGGATTGATGTAAAGTTAAACTTCTTAAACCGTAAATGATTACAAAAGGAATACACGATAAAATTGGTCACAACGCCACACAAAGAATTGAGTCAATTGAATATTAGATAAGGTACAAAGAACAAAGGCCAGACTCACTACAATGTTGCGTAGACGGCGAACGTGAGCGCGACGACGGGAAGCGGCTGCATTCCGGAGCGATAAGGGCGTCTCAGGCACGGTGTTACGCGTTGATTGTCTTGAGTTAGGATGATATTTATTTCAGGTTGCGGCAAATCGGGATACGGCGGAGCAGGATACAGCGATGAGATTCTTCTTCAGGATGCAGTGGAGATGGTAAGTATTTTCTTTCAGGGCCAGCGATGATGGTGAGTTCGACGACGGTTGCGGGACACAGCGGGAACAGTGGGACACAGCAGATACAGCGGGACACAGTGGGACACGGTGAAATGTAGCGGGACACGAAGAGGTACAGCGATGATGCAGTGTGATGCGACGAGAAACGGTGAGATACGGCGAGATACAGTGAGATACGGTGAGATTCTGAGTTCGAACTTGGATCACTTGCACACACACTGTTTGTTCACTATACTATACTTCGGACGCGGTACCGAGGATTTTATAAATCCCTTGAGCTGCCACCAATGTTAGGCCGGGCTTTGATAGAGTCTTTTTAAAAAAGGCTAATTATTCTGGCTAAAATAAAATACAATGATTGGATTTGAAAGAGGCAGCCGTCACGCACGAGTGGTAGCGAAGAACTGGCGAGCCCGTGAAGCGGGCGAGCCAACTCGGGCAAAAATGCTGATGCCGCAGGATTTTCTGGGCATCAGGGGTTTTATGTACATCAGAGGGATGTAACAGAACGCTGAAGTGGTAGGGTAGGAGGATTTTAACATTTACCAGGAGTAAGATCCTGTCATTTGTCAGTTTGTAGAGACTTACACCCGTATTCAAAAACATTACTATGAGGTCTCACAGTGCGCGCGGACGCATAGGGTCCCAAAAACCTTTTCATAGACAATACCTGAGTGAGTGCGAATTTATTCGTCCAAGGTGCGAACCAATCACAGAGCTCTATTCAAAGCTGTGCGTTCGACTTCGCATAGCGTTGCTGCTACGCTTAAGCAAGCATCGTTTGTGAATACGGGTAATAGTGCTCGTTAAGGTCCTGGTAAACTTCTGTTGTAGATACGCTGTACATCTACGACGGCCAGCGCAAGACCATCAACTACATCAACATGAGTGACTTCACGCTCGGCATCACGCACCTGTTCCTGCTGAAAGGGCTGGAGGACATTGTTGACATGGACTACGGTAAGTTACATCAACATACTGAATATAATACGATAAGTAGTGCAATAAGAGTGTAGGTTTTTCTACGATCGTGACAACCCCAAAGTGACTCCCGCGTAGTGGCATCAAATATTTATAGTGCGTGCGTAGTCTCGACCAGCTGTATGACCATTGACCATACTTAAGTCTGGTAAATTAAGGAACAAAACGTAACGTCATCTTCTTCCTGGTAATAAGATTGCATAATTAGATAACATAGTTTTAATTTTGTATTTCTCTCTTTTATTGACAGTTTTGTGTGGTATGCAATTTTTTAATCTTTCTTTAACTAAACTTGTTAAACGCAATACACACACTTCTGAGGCTCCATCGACACATTTTGTTTTTCTTTGCTTAGGACCTAGGCCTTAGGGCGATAACCGCGCGGTTTCTGGGTGGTACTCATTGGCGAGGCGGTTAACCGTGCGGTTACGGTTATGCAAATGTACAAGAACTGTCAACCGCACGATAAACCCTGTGTCTGTTTGTACGCTAAGGCCGAACAGAACAGAAACAGAAACCGAAACAGAACTAAGCAGAACAGACGGTGAAACGCAACTGCAACGAAACTGCAACTGCTAGTTACTTTTGAGTTGCATCTAAGTTTCTGCCATAGCGTCCGTTGAGAGACCACACATGACGCGACCAGTTTGAAACTTTCAGTTTCATTCATCAGAATCATCATAAAGTTGCAGTGTCGTTGCAGTTGCGTTTCACCGTCTGTTCTGGGCCTAAAAGTCAGTAAAATTATTTGTTTTCTCTCTCTAGACTACGTCACTGATTCCTTATACCTGGTGGACGCTGGACGGCACTTCATCGAGGTGGTTTCCCTCCGCACCCAGCAGAGGGCGCTGCTGTTCAGGTTCGCGGAAGACGAGACACCCGTCAGCATCTGTGTCATGCCGGATTATGGGTCTGTTGCTTTTCATAAGTTCTAAGGCTTCCACAGACCAAACGCGGGGCAATAGCAGCGCAGTTTGAATGCGGGCCCGCGCAAGTTGTAATACAAGAAACTCTTTGAAGTGTGTCACACCAAATTTGAACGCGGGCCCGCGCTCCAATCGCGCCGCACTGCAACTGCCGAACGACAAACGAGGCGGCGCCGGTGCGGGACAGAAGCGGCGCGAGCGCGGGCCCGCGCTGTTGTATTAATACTATGGCGGCCATATTAGCATGACTCACAGGACGCAGGGCGGTAGCAGCGCGTTGAAAGCGGTTTTCGAATATTTAAATTTTTGACAACCGCCCGCGTTGCAACTGCTTTGAAACTGCTCTGCTTTCAGTGTGCCTCAGCCGCGCTGCAACTGACCCGCACTGCTTCTGACCCGCGATTGGTCTGTGGCTCAGATCATAGAATTCTATGATCTGAGGTCTGTGGAAGCCTTATCTTGCTCTTTTTATCCGATTGACGTCCACTGCTGGACAAAGGCCTCCCCCAAGGATTTCAACACTGGTGGGACAACGTCATCCCCACTGCAGGAGCATAACCCTTTCTAATTTAGCAGAGGCAAAAGAAGGATTTGGTCTACAGTCCTCAACCTGAACAGATGTTGAGGAGGCTTGATGTTCGCTTACTTTATTTTGAGGACATCGAATCATTTCAGAACTTTTTGGTGGATTAATGTACAGATTTGATCGAAAACCTTAGTTTCTACAAAAACTTAGGCCCATGGCTATCTATCTATAACTGTCCTTCAATTAGGAAATGAGAAGATTTGAAGAATGAGAGTTTTCGCGATTGAAAAATCCGCCAGATTGACATATTATCTGTCAATGTCATGTCAAAAATAACCAATCATGCAGCATTTGGACCTCGCGTCTACGTATTGCCATCTGGTGGATTTTTCAATCGCGAATACCCTCATTTCATGAACATAAGTACTAAATTTCGCAGAGAAAAGTAAGTTTTTTTTTTACAAAAGATTCATTTATTTTATCGAAAAGTGTAAGTTCTTTTCTTAATTTTAGTTTTGAATGTTCTTAATTATACAGGAAAATGCTTGTGGCAATAATGGTAAACGAGGAAAACAAAATCTTCCGCATCGACAGCATTGGTCTGGACGGACAAGACAGGGAGCACCTCATTAGGACTGACATAAGAGGTAAGGAATACCTAATCATTTGTCATAGGAATGACTTAGGAGGTATGCCCTAGATGGTTTAGTGCCATAGCGTCCGTTGAGAGACGTTTGAAACTTTCAGTTTCAGTTTCATGTTTCATTCATAAGAATCATCAGAAAGTTACAGTTGCGTTGCAGTTGCGTTTCACCGTCTGTTCTGGGCCTTAGTGTTGTCTTAATTAAAGGCTGCCACGGCATGCAATTTGGACAGTTGCAAATTTAAAAAGTAACAAATAGAAACACAGTGACTTCTTCTTCTATTCTCTTCTCCGCTTTAGTGGACACCTGGCCTGATGGTGACTCCTGAAGGTGTCTGCAATGAGGCCTATCGTTGTTATACTTGACAGTTGGCACCCCTGGCGATTGACAGGACCTTACTCTACAGTGGCGCCATCTTGATGAGTGCAAATGCGATAGTCCTCCTACCACTTTAGCACTCACCAGATGGTGCCACTGTCTTCGCTACTAGCAAGTGACAGGACCTTACTCTACAGTGGCGCAAACTGGTGAGCGCTAAAACGATAGCCCTCATTGCGCACCTCCTTACACATCGGTTTACATGAATGAACTCCCCAGGGCCGAGGATCCGGCTGGGCTACGACTCGGAAATGGACGTGGTGTACATGGCCGATGACGGAAACGGCCTCATCGATCTCATGCATCCTGAGGGTAAGAAGATTCTTTCATATTCAAGCACTAATTTGTGCAGCAGCTTTGTCCGTGTGGTTTCAGTTTTCACGATTTTACGATTTTTGTACAATCTACCTTCCCCGGGTTTGGTTAGTCAATCGTTCTCGAGTTTTGCCTTCAGCAACTTTGCGAATAATTTGGATTTAAATAAATAAGAATTTATCATCATCGTCAGCCTTTTGAAGGTCTCGCACTCACACCATATCTTTCGTCCTTTTGCCTGAAAATACCTCGCGAACAGGTTCATAATGGATCCGAGACCCTTTTGAAGTGCACTAATGAAAAGTGTAATTAAAGTAGAAGATAACAAAGTACAATTATTATTATTTAGAATGCTTAAACAGTTTAAGTAACTATCTGAAAGCAGTTTTATTTACTTTTTAAGGCATCTGGCTTAAAAAGTAAATAAAACTGCTTTCTGGCACTGACTTCAAAAAGCAATAACAATTTATCCCGAATTGAGTCCCGAGTGTGACGAAGAAAGGATCCGAATCACGGAATCATATTTATTAATGTCTACGTTATACCTACCTACAGGATTTTGATATCCCTGTATAGTTAGGGGAGACTGGCCCAAAGCGGGCACTTCGCCTAAAGCGGGCACCCCCCTCTAAACTTACACTCATTTGCTCGACTTGTTGTCTTGTCTTGTTAACGTTATCCCCCCGCCCCGCCGCTCCCGCGGAAGTCTTGTGCGCCACCTCCGAGTGACAACACCACGCGTGGACAGCGATAAACGAAATTCGTCAATTTTATTTGAAAAAACAAAGGTATGTTCATTGTGTTTTGGATTAAACTGAGTGACGTACGTTATTATCAATGTATGCGTAATGTGTTGCACCTACTTAACCGTGTTTTAAGAATATTTCCTTGAAAATTATTAAAAAGGAATTATAGTTTATGTTGTATGAAACGTGGTGTGGCGCAAAAGGCAAAGTGAGCAGGGCAAAATGAGCATGCTCACTTTACCCTCTTCATAGCCATATAAACTAACTTGCTTTTATTGTTAGTCCTCTATATTTATCGTGTAGGTATAGTCCGTTTTTCTTTGCTAGTCGAACAATGTAAACAATCTTTTTATAACTTTTAAAGTAATATCAGTGAAAAAAATAATAAATTAAATGATTTGAAAAGATATCGGTGTTAAACGATGACTTACCTACATAATAATATTATGTAGGTTGTGAGCTTTGTGTTTATCTTATTTTAAAACGAATTATTTCGTTAAAAAGGAATATTAAGATTGTTTACAATATTGGACAAGCAAAGAAAAACAGACTTTAGTGTCGACATTAATCTCTTATTATTTGATTTTTTAGATGGTAAATAAATATTAAAGAAAATCACAACAAGGTTCTTGGAGTGAAGCTGCAATACTTCAGCTCAAAAGCTTCAAAATACTAAAAGATAATGATTCAAGACTGCATTATTCAAAGAGAGTTCCTTCTGATTAGTTTTATGTTTTAAATTTTATGTTGTTTGATGAATTTTTATGTCTAGAATCTATTTTTTCGCAATACAGAAAGTATGATTCTCATTCTGTGTTTGAATAGAGACATTCCTTATTATTCAAAGGTCAAAATTATATAGTAAAAATAAAAAAAAAACGATTGCCCTCTGCATGCCCGTTTTGCCCGTGTGCCGGTGCTCGCTTTAGGCCACCCCCTCGGGCAAAGTGAGCAAGTGATAGTGTTTCGTATTTGAGTGCCTACTTTTTATATATTAGACAAATGAATGATTTGAAAACGCCATGTCAAACTACAATAAATGTAGTAACTGATCACGATAAAAACTTATTCTGTTTTGCTTATTCTGTGTGTTTTTTTCCTACTTTACCTTAAGGTGCCCGCTTTGGGCCAGTCTCCCCTACGTCCCTTCTGGAAATTCACTAACCTCCTTCGAGAAAGTTCAATCCTAAAGTGAATTATCGTTACAGGCACTGGCAGAGAGACCTTCAGGCATGTCTCCACCACAGTAACCAGCATGGAGGTGACGGACTCCTACCTGTTCTGGACGGACCGGAAGGCCAGGTTATACTGGTCCAACGTGCACGAGGCCTCGCACAATATTAGGAGATTTGAGTTTAGTAAGTACCTACAAATTTTTATTATCATAAACTTTGCAGTATCATAATCTAAGCATTATTGTAAGATACGATTCTCATGCCCGTTTTCACCATTAATGCCTAATTTTTAAGTGACCCATTAGGGCAAGTGACCCGGTTGTGGCCACCGACCCCTTTGTGGCCATTTAGAACTTCAAATCGTTATAACTAAGGCAAAGACTAATATATTACTCTATGGTTTACGGGAATAAAAATATCTAATATTAGCAACACTGATAGCGTTAACAATCCAACAAGTCATTATTTTTGGAGAAGCGTTAATTGTTTTAAGTCTTAGCAAAAAGGCTAAGGCGAGCGGGTGAGTAAACAATAATTATTTTCTAAATCCTTCTTATTTTTTTAAATGTTTATGTTAATCCTTAATAAAGAATACACTGTCTAAGTGGTACTAATGATATTTTATCGCTATTTGTTTATTAAGTGGGTTTATGAGAGGTGGCCACTAATGGAGCCAGAATGAATGAATTTTCCCATCTTTGGCCACATGACTGGCCAAAAGTGGTGCACGAAGAACCCCACTTTTGGCCATTTAGTTTTTATCGTGATTTTTCAATTTAATTACTTAGCTATTTTGATATAAGTAATCGATTCATTTTCAGAGTTACGATTATAATGCCTCCATCGAAACCAAATACTAAAAAAATCGGTGTTGTGAAAAGAAAATTGTTCCAGTACTAACCGCATAAACTTATACTATAGGTTAATGTTGATCTCCTTAATTGTAATTTCAATTCAAGCTGAGATATATGTTTCATACTAGCGGCCGCCCACGACTTCGTACTCGTGGATCCCGTTTTACGAGGGCTGCACTAAAAGTATCGGGAATAGAATATTTCCACTGTTCCTATCATATTAAAATATTTTTAATTGCAAACTCCTTGGTTTTAAGCATCGAATACCATTTATTTATTTAAAAAAAGATTCTCGGTCTTATCACAAGGTCTTGTGAAACTTGTTTAGTCGTTGAGAAAATGGAATTGACTCGAGAAAATTCAAGAGCGATGATTTATTATGACTTTCAGAGTGGTTTAACATAAAAACAGTGTGTTGACCGGATGATTTCTGCATTTGGTAATGAAGCCCCATCCAAAACCATAATTTATCGCTGGTTTGCTGAATTTCAACGTGGACGTGTCAAGCTCAGTGATGGTCCCCGTCAAGGTCGTCCAAAAACTGCAGTCACCCAAGAAAACGTTGATGCTGTGCGTAAGCTGATTGAAGAAGATCGACATGTGACATACCGCGAAATTCAGGCAACTTTAGACATTGGCATGAGTCAAATACAAATAATCTTGCATGAACAATTAGGTGTAAAAAAGTTGTTTTCCCGATGGATACCGCATTCGCTCTGTGAAGAGCAAAAAGCGGCTCGCGTCACTTGGTGCGTCAGAACTCTCGGAAGATTACATGCAGGATCCTCAAATGCTGTATAAAACATCGTATCAGGTGACGAATCCTGGATATATGCGTACGAACCCGAAGCAAAAAACCAGTCACGAGTTTGGGTGTTCGAAAATGAGTTAAAGCCAACAAAAATTGTTCGTTCACGGAGTGTTGCAAAAAAAATGGTGGCCACGTTTGTCTCCAAAACCGGCCATGTTGCGACTATTCCTCTTGGGGGACAAAGAACGGTTAATGCAGAATGGTATGCTAGCATTTGTTTGCCACAAGTCTTTTCTGAACTCCGTAAAGAGAACTGCAACCGCCGCATCATCCTCCATCACGACAATGCGAGTTCTCACACCGCGTACAGAACAAAAGAGTTTTTAGAGCAAGAAAACATAGAATTATTAGACCATCCGCCGTACAGCCCCGACCTAAGCCCTAATGATTTCTATACTTTCCCTAAAATAAAGAATAAATTGCGTGGTCAGAGATTTTCATCACCTGAAGAAGCTGTGGACGCCTACAAAACGGCCATTTTGGAGACCCAAACTTCCGAATGGAATGGTTGCTTCAATGATTGGTTTCGTGTATGGAAAAATGTGTCAAATTTCGCGAAGAATACTTTAAAAAGCAATAAATATATTTTTAAATAGTAATGTTGTTTCACTTCCTTGATTCCCGAAATTTTCAGTGCCGCCCTCGTACCCCCTTCATCTATCTTACGCGGTTCAGATTTTTTCGTACAAATGTTTTTTCCCGCTAACTCCCGTTCCCGTGGGAATTCTGCAATATCCTGTTGTAACTAAGCTTTAAGTTTACTAAGGTACCTGCATGCAAAATTTCAAGCGTCTAACTTAAGCGGTTTAGATTTTTCATACAAAAGGATTTTCCCACGAATTCCCGTTCCCGTGGGAATTTCGGGAATTCCTTGTTGTAACTAAGCTTTAAGTTTACTAAGGTACCTACATACCAAATTTCAAGCGTCTAACTTAAGCAGTTTAGATTTTTCATACAAAAGGATTTTCCCGCTAATTCCTGTTCCCGTGGGATTTCCTAAGTATACTATAACCTGCCCAGGAGTATGAAAAATAATTGTACCAAGTTTCGTTAAAATCCGTCGAGTAGTTTTTGTTTTTTATTTTTATGAATTTTGATGGCCAGAACTGGCACATGACTGTGGCCAGAAATGGGGTAAAGCTGGCCAAAAATGGCACAAATTCCCATTTCTTTTTCTTTTCTACAGGATTATTTTTACATTAAATCATTATGAAAAAAAATGTATCCTTAGGCTAGATCTAAACTTTTTACAAGAAATAAGTCCGTGATAACAAAAACTGTAAAATGATATAGCCTTAAAGTCTAAAAAATTCTTAAAATGGCCAAAACCGGGTCACCTGCATATGAAAACAAAATTTCCGTTAAATTATGTGTTACCATAGAGGTCACTTAAAAATTAGGGATTGATGGTCAAAACGGGCATCAAAGATTTTTCTTTGATTTTCATGATGTTTCAGGTCCTTGTCAAAACAAGAAATACCTAAATTCAGCAGAAAACCTTTAAAAAAGTTCTTCGATTTTAAAATTCAAATTATTTGTTAACTTTGCTAAACTAAACAAACTTATTCCACTATCCATTTTCAGCGATGTTCCCAGAAAACACTCAGCTGCACATCCAAGCGACATACTCTCCCCCCGACCCCCTAAACCCCCTCCTCAACCACACTTGCCGTACATCCCACCCCTGCTCCCACATTTGCGTCCAAACCCCCCACGCTCCCTTTTCTACCCACCGCTCTCGCAAAACCAGTACCCCAGAAAGCTTAGGGTACAGGTGCTTTTGTCCCCCCGGCCTCCTCCTCGTCGAGGGGACCTGTACCTTGCTAGCTACATGTAAAGCGAAGGAGTTGTACTGCCATATAAGCAACGAGTGCGTCCCCAATGGAAAGTACTGCGATGGAGTTAAGGATTGTAAGGATGGTGAAGATGAATATGATTGTAAGGGTAAGTTAAAACCGTAACTTTAAATTGCATTTGTAACTGTAGTAAGCGTACATTATTTGCAAAATCTCACCATTTGTACCCTTATGGTGGAGATCGGGAAAAAAATTACAAAATCCGCCCCTGGGGGACAACGCTACTGGAATCTTTCGAAGGAAGAAGGACGAAGAAATTAGTTGCATTGTCGCTCAGTGACGAATATCGAAACCATAAAAAATCACCAGTTCCTCCGTGGTTGAGGATTCCGGGTGAAGCTCGCTTTCACCTTCGGCCTGATCATTACTTACCATCAGGTGAGATACAGGCCAAGAGCTTCCTCGTTGTGGATAAAAAATAATAACAAAATGGTCACCCGTTTACACCTGAGAGGTGTTTTGATGCATTTAATGAATTACCAGAATAATAAATTATGTGGATCTTTCACACAATCCTTAGCTCAGATGATAAGTCAATATTTATATTTCTTTCAGAAAGCTCGAACAAAACTCCAAAAGTCGGCACTTTGTGCGTGTCAGGGCAGATTCCTTGCAATGGCGTTTGCATTCACCAAAACGAAACTTGCACTGAAAAAAATAATAGTACCAGCAGTAATAATACAGGTGATTCTTACTACATTTTACTAATTGTTATTGATAATATCATTACAAGCCTGCTATGTACCTACTTCATTTAGTAAAATATATTAAATACTATTGTTATGTCCCCAAGTTTAGTATTCTGGTACTTAGCACTGTTTAAAATACCTTACCGAGGATACTATACAGATTGTAGAACTTTATTTTACACCTCACAAAACAGATAACTACATAAAAAATAACAAGTTCGAGGATGTACGTAATTACTATGTCTTATTTTCGGCATTAAACCTCTTTAATTCACCTGCACAGGTCCAATTTGCGCAAGCACAGAATACCAAGTATTGTGCAGCACCTCCAGAGTTTGCTTGGAACGCGCGCAGATGTGCGATGGGCACCTGGACTGTCCTACTGAGAACGACGAGAAACCGAAAGTCTGCGATTCGCTGGTCTGTCAGGACCATGAGTACAGGTGAGTTTGAGCTGGAAAACTGAGTCCAGGTGTACTGCAGAGATTTGAGCGTCTGCTTGGAGCTCCAAAGAAAGATAACGCTCGCTGGGATTACGAATATTAGGATCTGAACTTTTCAGTATTATAAACCACTTGCCGCATTATTTTTGGGTTGTGCTGGGTGCAGAATCGCATGGTTCACTTGAAGAGTTTCTTCCATAAACTAAAAGGTATTAAATTTTCAGGTGCGCCACAGGCTCTTGTATTTACAAAAACTTTGTGTGCGATGGCGAGCCAGACTGCTCAGATTGGTCGGACGAAGTGAATTGCAGTAAGTGGAGTTCAGATGCTACAAGATCATGCATTTCTTTGCTTAGTTACATACATTTACCTGGATTTGGAAATAAAAATCTAAATCCATGTAGAGTATTTTTTCAGGACACGCTTTTATGCCCGTTACTCTTCGTCTTTTAAAAACTTGTAAAGAATCTTTGAAACTTTTAATATTTTTCAGCTAAGTCATGTGGTCTTGGCTTCTACCGGTGCCGCAGCAAAGAATGTATTGAGCTGAAGAAACGCTGCGATGGAAAACAGGATTGTCTCGACCGTTCAGATGAGGAGGACTGTGAGGAACCATCCTCGGAGTTTGAAGTGGTAATGTAAACATAAAAGTTAACCACGTACTAAAGCACATCCTCATCATTATTTTCAGCTACAGGACGTCCACTGCCGAACATCTCCCCTGTACTGCAGGGCTACTCCGATACGCTATCTACGTAATTTCGGGTCTATCTGTCACCGTCGCTCATGCTGCCATCTCGCTTTGCGTGATAGAGATAGCAACATTCGAAACTTCTGATAACATTTTTCGTAGTAACCCCGCTGTACTCTAACCAATTTTAACTTCTTCACTACTTTTCTTCCTCAGGGGAACCTGCCAGTGTGCACTGAACATGAGCACACATGCGAATTGAATAGGAGCATTTGCATACCGCTTACGGCACGGTTAGAATGCTTAAGAAACTAGAATTATTGTTGTGACGTCATTGTTTCGTTTAATTTGTTAAAAATGTGTCCATAACTTAGGCTGAGTTGCACCATCTTACTTTAACTTTGACAAACGTCAAAAATCTGTCAAACTCCATACAAAATACACCGGTTATCGTTATAGTTACGGTCAAAGTTAGGTGGTGCAACTGAGCCTTAGCTGCTAACATTTGTAAAGTCTTAAAAATAACACAATGTGGGAGTTGGTAATTTGGTTGAGGTTAATAAATAAGTAGGTATTATGGTCGTATTTAACACCGTAAACTTATTAGTTCCTTGGACAGCGACCAAACTCTTTTGTTTTGGTGATGGGTACAAAATTTCCACTGTCTACAAACCACAATTAGGTATCACAACTAACTTGCAGGTGTAACAACAAGGTCGAATGTCCGGGGGGTACAGATGAAATCAACTGCGACTTCCACTGCGCACCACACGGCAAGTTCGAGTGCCGGCAGGAGCTGTTGTGTGTGGAGAAAAGACGACTGTGTAATGGCCATAAGGACTGTCTGGATGGGTCGGACGAGACGCCCGAAGCTTGCAAAATGGGTCAGTAGTACTGAATTCTTCAGATTTACGGGTTAGAGCATTTTCCTTCCCAAATTAATTTTGGAGGTGTGGCATTTTCTTGTCTTATTAAAGTTCAAAATCATCTACACTTAAGTACAAGGTTTCTTTGTATCTTTGAAATATCTTCAGACGACGTGTCGTTGCTAGCAACGGAAATAAGTAGAAATACATAGAACCCAGTTTTTCACGTCTACTTACACGTCGCCTGCTACTGCGTGCGCATATTCCCGCTGTCCCCCACAATCTATCACACTGGCAGTTATCGAACCATTTTCTCCGGTGCCCGCTAATAAAGTAAAATAATAACAAAATATCGTCTCTGTCCCCTTCGGTACCGTACCCGGCTGCCGAGTGCCACGACGGGTACATTTGCAACAACGTCTAGCTGTGGTCTGTTATAGGCTGATAATAATAAACTTATCTCTCGTCACCAGTGAACAGACCTACAAGATTGTACCCTAAGACACGGTACCCGGCCGGCGAATGCTACGACGGGTACGTGTGCGACAACGGGCAATGCATCGAGGTGCAAAACGTCTGCGACAATCATGAGGACTGCGACGATGGCTCAGATGAACATGGAAATTGCTGTGAGTGATTTTATACCTCAGATGACTGAAGCTCTATTCTGTAGTCTTAAGAGCGTTTACGCCGTTTGGCGCAAAAACAGTACTTTTTCAACCCGTTACAATCATTAACCAGTTACATTACAAATATGTTATAGGCATAAATAATTAGGCAATTTCGTCGCCTAAATAGTTAGTTGAGAAAATATTTCGATTAGTATAGTATTTAAGAATTCTATCAAGATAAGTACACACAGGTTTTCAAATTTCCACTTTAGCGTAAGTTTACAAGCTGATTTTTTTATAAAAATACTGTGAAAACGATATAACAAACATTTATATCCTATAGCATAGGTCCTCAGGCAAATAGTTAATTGAGAAAATTCTTAGATTTAAGCATTTTACAATAAGAAATCACAAATTCAAAGAACGCGAAATACCCAAAAATCAAAGTGATTTTTACACCATTATTCTTCTTTAATTCAACATAAAAATAGCTTAATATAATAAAATAACATCTTCTTTAAAATATTTACTTTGAAACGATATATAATTTATTGTTATTGTTTTGCTATAAACATTTGAAAACTATTAAAAAACGCCGCGCGCGAATCATTTCCAATGCCCCTTGAAACGCCGCGCTTCGCGTAAACGCTCTTAAATTGAACTTGAATAGTCAAGATGTCACTACATAATATAATAATATGTAACTAATTAACGCTTCTTTTCATTGACAAAACCGTGGCGTGACTCAGCAGTAAAGGCAAGCAAGGCAACGCCTCGAACTCACAAACTTTTGACTTAGAAGTGCTTTTGGAGTTTTTCAGCGATTTGGCCCACTTTTAGCTTGGTCGGCGGGGCAAGTCGCCGGTTTGATATTTTAAAATATTTTTTCTTCCGGCAACTGGACCTATAATGTTTTATAATTAATAAATTAAACACCAAATCTCTACAATCTTAATCGGCCCAGTTGCCGGAAGAAAAAATACTTATTTAAAATTCAATACGGCGACTTGGCCCGTGGATCAACCTAAAACTGGACCAAGTCACTGGAAGAATGTTTTTGTTCTCTAACGTCATTTCAGCGACAACATGCGACAACCATACCTGTGCGTTCTTATGCGTGAACACGCCGAGGGAAAAGCCACACTGCATGTGTCCTGACGGGCTGTGGACTGATGGAGCCAACTGTTATGACCTGGACGAGTGCAAGCAGGAGGTCTGCTCGCACGTCTGCCACAACGTCGCTGGCACCTTCGTGTGCAAGTGCCACCACGGGTACACGCTCAGGTGAGGGACATTTTAGGAAAAATATAGTCTTTATTGTCCCCAAAATGGCACAGGAGAACTTTCAGATCATCACTCGCTATGAAGACTTCCGGATAGTGAGTGATGATCTGAAAATTTTGGTAGGAAGGAAAGTCACTAAAAAGTATTAGAATACACGTTAGCAACAATTCATGATTGTAGTCGGGCAACGGGACTACTGTATCTGTCTTTCATTGCAACTCTTGATAGCCTTTACCTACAGTTAATTTGGCCTACAGAGAACCCACAAAAAATCTGATAAGTAGGTAATTAGACAAGTAAGATCTGTCTCTCTGGGTCCTTAGATTTAATGCAGCTGGATTGAGGTTGCAACTAAGAGTGCAGTGAATTTATCGGTACACAGTCATGGGCGTACTCATCTTCTGAGTTCCCGCGCATAGACACTCAATGACGAAATATAAGGCAGGTAAGTACCTATGTAGGGAAGACGTATAATTTCCAGGGGGTAGCCCTTTTCTGCTCCCCCTCGTTATGCCCATGAAGAAAGTGTATTTGGTTCAGGCCAGACCGTCGGACCTGCAAAGCGATAAATAAATTATTTATTCGCGTCCGGGGATACAATATGAGAGGTGACCAGCGACGGACACGGGTCCATCTACAATAATTCTACATGATCTAACATAATAAAGAGTTTGTCCTAGCCAGCCATCCATAAAGATATAAGCAGAGCTAATATTTTAACCGCCTCTGTGGTCTAGTGGTTAGACCACCTGCTTCAGACGCAGAAGTCCCGGGTTCGATTCCCAGTGGGGTGGGGGCAGATTTTTCTGTTCGGTTTGTTTGGTGGTAGGACTTGTTCTAAGTCCGCCTGGCTAGCTACCACCATCTTACCTAAGTCTGTTGCCATAATAACAATGTTAACAGCATTGTTGTGTTCCGGCAATTAGAGGTAAGATAGCCAGTTCCTCCGTGGTAAGGATTCCGGGTGAAGCTCGCTTCCACCTTCGGCCTGATCATCACTTACCATCAGGTGAGATACAGGCCAAGAGCTTCCTCGTTGTGGATAAAAAAATAATAATAAAGTCTCTTTGTCCAGGTCTGACCGCCGGACCTGCAAAGCGATCGAAGGCGAACTGTCCGCGCTATTCGCGTCCAGGGACACGGTGTGGGAGGTGACCAGCGACGGGCACGGGTCCATGCTGCACAGGGGAGCGGAGGATGTGGTCATCACTGACATGGATATTGATTTCAAGTAGGTGGAGAATCACACGGTGGACCGACGACATCATAAAGGTAGTAGGAAAGCGCTGGACGCAGGCCGCTACCAACCGGCATAATGGAAAACATTGGAGGAGGCCTATGTTCAGCAGTGGACGTCGTATAGCTGAGATGATGATGATGATGATGAGGTGAAGAATCATCATCATTATTTCAGCCACAAGACGTCCACTGCTGAACAAAGGCTTCCCCCAATGACTTCCACATCACACGGTTGGTAGCGGCTTGCATCCAGCGCCTTCTTGCTACCTTTATGAGGTCATCAGTCCACTTTGTGGGTGGACGTCCTACATATTTACGAAAGACCTTAGTAAAAGGAACAAGATACAGTCTTAAAAGAAGCTCTACCACTTGGACTAGTAAACTTTGTACCCACTGGGACCTCTGAATCTGATAAAGATTTTCTTACTGGGCCACAGAGTCGGCTAAAGTACCTAAGTAATTTTATTTGTAAGGTGAGAATCGAACTTATGACTTTTTGCTTGCCGGGCGACCGTTCTTCCATCTGAGCTACTTAAACACTGGATGAACCCGTCGAAATTTTCAAGTGTATTATGCTGCTGCGGCCACCGTTTGTTTCATCAATGTTGGGTAAAGCCTGGTCCGTGAGCACGTAAAATTTTGTCCAATGACCCCAAGTTACCCATCCTTATCGCTCGCGCGTAATTATATTGCTGGTCGTGACTGTGCGACAAGCGCCCGCAGTGAGTGTGCGAGCGCAACAGCAATATAATTACGCGCGAGCGACAAGGATGGATAGCTTGGGGTCATTGGACAACATTCTACGTGCTCACGGACCAGGCTTTAGTAGGTACTAACTATCCAACAGAAATATTGTTGCAAATATTTGACTGCAGGCTTAGCAATTTAATTGTATTTGAGGTGGTAGCTAGGTAAATCTTTACTTTATCATTTGCAGAAGAAAAAGGTTATACATGGCGATCCCCGAAGTCGGCGAACTGGTTGAAGTGACCCACAACGGCAGCGAGGTCGTCGTGACCAACGTTGGGATACCGACCAAGGTACGATAAATCTCTATGTCAGTGTTTTTCAACCTCGGAGGGTCGCGAAGCCTCTATAGGGGTCGTGATCGTGGGAGGTCGTAAAAACTATCTCAGTAAAAAAACATTAGTTATAAAGACAGATTTATCCGAAACCTAATTATGCAAATGCATTAAAATGTTGTATGGATTGAAGTATTCGGCCCCTACCAACATGTTTGTAACATCAAAAATGCATAAATAAAAAAAAGCGAACGGTCGGGAGGTCGCCAAATATTTTTTCATACTAGGGGGGTCGTGTCATGAAAAGGTTGAAAAACACTGCTCTATGTAAACGTATAACTACAGTGTGTTTCTCTTTTAACTTCCGATACTTTAACCATTACCACTATTAACGCTAACTACTTACAGCCTGCCTCTGTTTAGAAACTAAATATCTATAATAATATGTGTCGAGTGGCGACCACGAATCAACGGATTTTAACGAATCTCTATAGCAACCGGTTGCTAATTGTACCTACAAACAATTGCAACGCGACACATGCGACCACCACCTATACAAGGATCGAGCTAACTGCGCACCACGCTGGAATCCGTACCAAAGCGTCGATGTGACGTCACGGCTGCCAGGTGCGCAGTCAACTCAACCAGATTGTACCTAATTGAACGCAGCGCTGTCATTGGTTGGCGTACCAGTACCAGTCGCGTTGCTTTCGTACAATTAGCAACTGGTTGCTAAGATCTGTAAAACGCATACGGGTCAAATGAAACGATTTTTCCCGTAGACGGTTTACAATTAAACTACCCACACTTTTTTTTCCGCCAAGGTGTCGGTGGACTGGCTGACCGGCAACATATACTTTGCTGACAACTCCCCAGCCGGCGCCATAGTCCGGGTGTGCAACGTCAACAAAAGACACTGCTCGAAGCTGCAGAAGATGCCTGCTTATACCAAGGTTAGTGAGACCAGGGGTATGATAAGTCCATAGATTTACGGGACTATTCCCACCTCTCGTTCCCACCGCTGCAACTCCTGTGTAGTCGGGATCTACAGACCGCCAAAAACTTAACCAGTGAAGGTCAAGTTTGTTCCCGGGGAAAGTTAAACTGTCAAGCCCATACATTTAATTGTAGTCTTATATCGATATTATGGAAAGATAGTTTAAAGTTTGGCAATGCACTTTTGACATCACTGATGTTGCGGGTGTACCTACATGGGCGTCTGCAACTTAAGTATCACTTAAAAAAGTCATCTTACATCCATAAGTACTTAATGCTCTAGCTATAGTATGGGGGCAAATGGGAAAAAAGTTTCACCAACCTTGACTTTGCGTGGGGAAGATCGCACCATTTATTATTTTTATGAAGCGTCGCATAAAATGTATAAAACGTTAATTAATCAACCGACTTCAAAAAAGGAGGAGGTTCTCAATTCGACCCGTATGTTTTTTTTACTTTAAAATCAGCCTTTCCGAAAGGCGTGCGGCGCTACAGGTCTAAAAGGGGGCGGTAAGAGGCCCAAAAAAAATCAGGAAGTTTTAAGTTAGTGGTTTTTTTAAGTAGGTGAAAAAGGGGGGCGCTAAAAATAATTTATTCTCAAAGTGGGCAGTAGACAATAAGCTTGGGAACCCCTTGCTTTAAATGGAAGCCTCCGTGCTCTACTCAATTTCTTCTCTTCTAGATCACATCTCTTGTAGTAGACCCGCCTTCCGGCCAAATGTTCTACTGCATCGCGCGCGGTAACGACTTCTCTCTATGGTCGGCCACCCTCGCTGGGTTCAAAGAGACCGACCTGGCTGTGGTCAAGAACTGCACGGGTTTGGCGGTGGACTCGTTCAAACAGATCATCTATATTGCGGAGACGAAGCCGTCGAGGATTATAAAGATGAATTTCAATGGGGAGAAGCAGTAAGTGTCTTGATTTCAAGTAGGTTATTACCTAATTATAACTTACTGAACTTCTTATGTGGTGACGAACTTTTGGTTTAGATATGAATGAGTTTTTGTTTAGTTAGATCAGTATTTCCCAAAGTGGGCGATAACGCCCCCTTGAGGGCGCTGCAGGCTTAAAGGGGGGGGGGGGGGGCGGTAAGGCCGGTAAGAGGCCCCGAAAAAAAACCGGGACGTTGTGTAGAGGCTTGGGAGGCGTCATCTACTAGGAGGACTCTTAGACATCGACGCTGAGCTCGACTCTTGACTACAAAAATGGGGGGCGCTAAAAAATAATTTATTCTCAAAGTGGGCAGTAGTTAGACTAAATAAGTTTGGGAACCACTGAGTTAGATCATTCTAAAAGCTGTGGATTTTGTAACAAATTAAATAAATAAAAAATATTGAATGAGGCGAAAATATTTAATTAAATTATTAAGCTGATTGTAGGTACTGACATTCTCTTTTCCATCAGAGTGACGATCATCAACGACCAGAAATACCTTCGAACACCGCACAGCCTCACTCTCTTCGAGGACTCCGTATATTTCCTCGCTTCGGACACTCTCAAAATCACCCGCTGTTCCCTCTTCGGGAAGAAACTTTGCGAGCCTTTTACGTACAAAGGAGTTCCAGCTAACGCGTTTGTGCTAAAACACCCGAGCATTCAGAGGGATGATGTGCCCAATCCTTGTCAAGGAGTGGTTTGTACGAACCTGTGCGTGGGTGGGCCGAATGGGACAGCGAGGTGCATGTGCGGGGATCAGACACCACCTGTGGACAATGTGTGCAGGCGAAAAGAGAAATCACAGGTTAGTATTTTTTTAAAGGATTTCTTTTTCAGTTTTTAACATTAGGAATGTTGGTCATGCTTAGAGTAAGCGAGGGAGGTCATTATTACAGGGTGGCCGATGGGAAATGATTTTCCCAATTTCCCCCTTATTTCTACAATGAATGTAAACCCTCGTATGGGTACTATGTAATATTTTTATGTAATTACTTATTACGTAGACACTAGACATAAAGTAAAGTGTTTTATTTGCCAACAAATGGTTTACAAACAGAGTCCTTCTAGCGGCTGCTGCACTATCTGTGCTTGTGTCGGGACAACCATAGGCGGTTATCACACTGCGCCGCGCTCCGACAGATTTAATAATTGTATGCAAGTACCTCAGTTTGTATGGAAAACACGCGCTGCACTTCACACTGACAACGCTTCCGCGCGCGTGATTTTTTATATGAAATCACGCGCTCCGCGGCGGAGCGCGGCGCAGTGTGATAACCGCCATACTTAACTGAGTTACTTATGTTCGTTTCCCAGTTGCCACGTTTCAACGGCTGGACTCACGAGGACTACCAGACAGTGAACCACGCCATCGCCACCGTGATCACGGGAGTGTTGGTGCTCGTCACCATGTACCTCATCATCTTCCTATACTACAACTTGGTGCATAAGAAGCGGAGAGCTCAGACTTCGCCTTACATGCGGTAAGTATGCCTCTGGTGGGAATCGAACCCACGACCTTTCTGGCCGTTGAGCTATTGACTGAGACATAATTGAGTCGTCTAGTTTCAAAACCCGCTAAAACGCTCCTGCAACGAATTTCTGTTTATATCTCTAAATGACGTTACTGCAATTTTCTCATCATACTGTTCAATCATTTTCGATCAAAATTCACTAAAAGACTACTAAACTAGCACTTAAAATTTGGTTTGTGTTACAAACTCCGCTAAAACGCCGTCCGTTTCTTTCAAAACCCTCTAAAAGTTGATTGACCAATGGCAGCACGGTATTTTGGTCACGTGACTGCGAAATCAGTATGGAGATTTTTTCATAACATGCTTAAGGTTGCTGCGGTTTTTTATTGTTTTTGATCCAAAATAATGGAAGATTTGTCTCAGTTCGTGGAAAAATGTAACCCTAAAGACGCAAGAAAGAAACCACGTAATGAAATAGCCTGGAAACGCACCAAGGAGCGCCAGAAACGGAAAGAGAAATTTGTTAAAAAACTACTTTTGAAGCAGCTTTGATGGTGTTATGCAAAATTAACCATTTAGCTGTCGTTGGTTATTGTTACTATTAAGTGTTGGTGATCACTACTGGGATTATAGAAACTTCACTAGCTCAATGCCTTTAGACGAATTTAATTATAAAGGTATGTTACTATTTACCCGAGTGCAGGAGGGTAATGTGTTTCGAGAGTAGGTAGGTATGTATGTGTGTAATGTGTATGTTTATATCCCTGTACAGTCAGTCAGTGAAGTAAATAAATAAATATCGTGGGATGTTTTTTTTTATGTGACAGGAGGCAAACGAGCAGATGGATCACCTGATGTCCAGATGTCTAGGAATAAATATTATGTTATAAAAAGGCAAAGACGAGATTGAGAAAATAATTTATAAAAGTTTCTTATTTACATGCTGTAATTTAATTGTTTTTTTTAATAACCCGATAAAACTTGATTAATCTAATAACCTAACCAATAAGTGCAATCGCTTTGAATATTATAGAATGGACAAATTATACGGACAATTATTTATTTTATCATTTTTTGGGTTATTTAATATTAGACTTTATTGTAGAACGCCATTCATGCATTAAAATTTGTTCTTATCAAATCCCGCTAAAATACTACATGTCCGTTTCAAATCCCATTAAAACGGAATGTTCGTAACAAAGTACGCCAAAATGAAAATAGTTTTCATTATAATTCAAATTATATTTAATTTAAAGGTGAATAGGAATTACTGTTAGTATTGCCAGATGACAATAATAATTCGTATCATATATTTTTTTGCCTAAGGCCAAAGCTATATGGATAAGCGGTTTTTTTCAATTTCTCGAAATCTTATTAATCGTTTTAGCGGGATTTGAAACTAGACGCCTCAATTACTTAGTTTGAAATAGGTTCTTTTCTTAATTTATGAATCCTAATTTAGTAGGTAAGTAACATAATCCAACTCCTAACTAACGATAGACAGTGAAGTGCCAAAACCTCTCTTCACTGGTTCGATCGTTTCAACCAAAATACCTCTTGAAAAAGCCTTACCTACTTACTTACTTACCCAAGAATTTCCACAACGGTCCTGGACTTTTAACTGCTTACCTAACTTTACATAATCTAATTTTATTAAGTAGGCACACTAATAAAAATGTGTGTTAACCTTTTATCTACTTTTTGCAGAGTGAGATTCCAAAACGCGCCTTCAGGTTCTACGAGTCCACCCAGCACGGCTGTCGTTGAAGTCAATCCAACTCTGTGAGAATACATTTTATTTTATGAGCATTACTTATTCGCTCAAAATATTGCAAATCTTCACATAAGTAAAGAACGAAGCACACTTATCAACCCGGAAAGGGATCGTAACCGTATCAACTCGAACGCCTCGGCGTTCAGTATTATTTGTAACTGCAACTCCGTAAGAAACTCCATAACTGCAACACACAGCACTCCTGCACACGACGCCGCCGCCGCGCCTTTGCACTGTTTATACGCGCCGCGTGAACACCGCCGCGCTGCCGCGCCGCTGGCGAAATTATGCATTGATGGCGCGGTGGCGGCGCGGCGCGGCGGTTTTACTCAGCGCGTATGAACAGTGTAGGGGCGCGGCGGCGGCGCAGTAGCGACGTCGTGTGCAGGAGCGCTTTGTCTTATCCGCACCGTAACGTAAACGCCTCGCGGCGAAAGGCGAATTACGGTGTTGATACCTTTCCGGGTTGACAAGTGTCCTTTGACCTTAAGCTAGTAATTTAAGTAAGTAGGTAGATATTTAATATGAATTTATATTTTCCAGTCCAACTCAGCCGAACGAGTTCGTGAATCCTTTCGAATACGTGCTCGACCTTTGGGATCGAGCGGCGCGGAGGCAGAGAAGACCAATCGTAAGTATATGTCTTTAATTACCGTCTTACAACCCGGTCTAGTTAACTGCGCACCTGGCGGCCGTGACGTCACATCGACGCTCTGGTACGGGACGGGGCGAACGCGAGGAGTGCGGGTGAGTGCGAGGAAGTCGCATTCCAGCGACGTTTATTCCCGAGGTGCGCGGTTAGTTCGATCGTGCCCGTGCTTTGCCCAACGAGTCCTACCTACAGCTACAGCATTTGCTTTATATCCGCCTTATTCATATTTCAGGGGACTGCCGGCTTGGAGATAAACATCCCATATGATTCGCAAGTCTCCGACACGGAGTCTGACCTGGATGAAAGGGAAAGCCATCAGATCGTAGGCGAGTGACGACATCAAGTGTCTTTGAAAATGTATAATGTTTTAGTAGGATTTTTAGGCCATTGTCCCTTGTCACAGCATGTGTAAAATACTTAAATAATTACGTAATAAAATATGTATGTTAATTTTTATTATAATAGGACTATCTGAAAAGATAAGTAGTCAATGATGAAAAATTACTATGTAATTTTTCTTTTAGTGTTTCTTCTTTTATTTAGGAATTGTTTGCTAGTTCCTAATAAATCCACTAACTGTAGTAACCTAGATTATAAATTACTTTAATAAGTATTGTCATTGATAAGGGGGAATATGGGAAAATATTTTCCCAGGATCCCCTAAACTTACAACTGCAAAGAAAGTGTTCTATTTTAATCATTATCAATAAAATGTATATTTTGTTATAAGGGGATACTGGGAATTAATTAATTGATATTATTGTAATACATAGTTTTAATGTAATTCTTAATTTACAAGATTTAAGTTATGATTAACATAATTAAATCTTTACTATTAGCTTTTAATGAATCAAGAATCAATATTGTGTGATTGTATTTTTTTTTAATAAAATAAATTTTAATAATAAATTGTGTTTATTTTCAATTACCAGGAGAAAACAAGTTTTACTAGTGAAAGTTGAAATGTAAATCAGCCTTAAATAAAACAGTAATTTATTTTAGAAAAAACTTATTATAATTTCTTGAATTCTTAATGCATTATAGTTAAAATTACAATTACATTTACTTCCAGAGTTTCTTGATAGACATATTCTTCTCGGAGTCCTTCTGCATGACCTTAGCGACAGCCATCTCGAAGTCTTCCTGCGTGACGTGCACTCTGCGCTCACGGAGAGCGTACATACCAGCCTCGGTACACACTCCCTTCACCTCAGCACCAGATGCACCAGGCATCAGTTCTGCGATCTTACGCAGATTAATTCCTCTTGTCAGATTCATTTTACGTGAATGAATCTTAAGAATATCCAAACGGGCTTCCTCATTTGGAGGGGGGAACTCGATCTTCCTGTCGATACGACCGGGCCTGAGCAAAGCAGGGTCCAATATGTCAATTCTGTTCGTAGCCATGATGACCTTGATGTTCTTTGTGGCCTCAAAACCGTCCAGCTGATTCAGCAACTCCAACATAGTTCTTTGCACTTCTGAATCTCCACCGCTGCCTGACTCGATACGAGACGAACCAATAGAATCAATTTCGTCCATGAAAATGATAGACGGGGCATGTTCTCTAGCCATCACAAACAGTTCACGGACCATACGGCTTCCCTCACCGATGAATTTCTGCACCAACTCGGACCCAGATACTCGGATGAAGGTGCACTCAGTGTGGTGAGCTACAGCTCTGGCCAGCAGAGTCTTTCCAGTACCAGGGGGTCCGTACAATAGCACACCTTTGGGTTGGGCAATACCGAGGGCATCAAACAGTTCAGGATGCTTTACTGGCAGTTCAATGACCTCCTTGATCTCTTTAATCTGCTTGTCCAAACCACCAACCATTTCATACGTAGAATCTGGGACTTTCTCAACCATCATAAGAGATACTAGAGGGTCGACTTTGTTGGGAAGGATTTTGTGGAGGGTGTAACTCTCGTTGCGAAGCGCGACACGGCAGTTGGCGGTTACATCGTTGATGTCGACGTTTTTATCCAGATCTACGACGAATTTACCTTCTGGGTGCACTTTTACTAGCACTTTCTTCTTGTCCATAGGTTTGACGACTTCTCCGACGTATGACCCCTGCTCCTGCAAAAGCTGGAGCTCTTCGCGCAGCATCCTGACTTTAGCGTTAAGCTCATTCCTCTGGGCCTGCAAACGCCGTAGGTTCTGAGACTTCTCTGCCACGATCAACTGGAGTTCCTCAATCTTGGTTATGTAGTACGGCCGGAAGCCCTCTCCTTTTACGGAGTCCACCTCCATTTTCGTTAAAGTCATCTTGTTTTATTCACATGAACTGCTAATTCACAATAAAAAGACTACGGTTCACAAAGAAATTTTCGTAAAATTGGTAAATTGACAAGCTCACGCAAATATTTTACCAAGTCATGATTTTGCTTGCCATATAAAAACACTAAAATTCTACCAAAAAGATACAATGACAGAAAAACATTTGATTAGTCTTGATAAATTGTTAAAACTGAGAGATATTTTAATAATTAATTAAAACTTAACTAATCAATAAATCAAATTAAACGTTTCTCAAGGGCTAAGCTATAAATTGTTACTTTTTGATTTAAAAATGTAAAATATTTTTTTTAATTCAAACTAGTTACTAAAATATGTACATTTTTGTGTAATGGCAACTCCAATATTCGTTCAGAAACCGATTTATCTTTAGAGTTTTAAAATTTACAAAATAATTACATAGGTGGCGTTCTAATCGCTTGTCATTTTAAAAATATTTCGTCTTGTCTTGGTCTGAGCGTCTTGTTTGTACCTTATCTCGGTGGAATAGAGTTTAATGTCGAACATAGTTAGTTAAATTAGTGACATTTATTTCAATCAAACAATAACAAACCAGAAACAGTTAAAATATAAAAAAGAGCATAAAAATGTAAGAATCATAAATGTAACTCAGTTTTACCACCACCCTTTTCATGGCATACTTCTAAATAATTAACAAGAAGTTCATGATGTGCATTCTCTCAACAATAGCAATCGTTGTCTGCAGTACTGTAGCTTTGAAGGTGCTTTGGATATTGAAACTTGGGACGTTAGCACACTGGAGCTATATTGTCGGTTCTGCGGTCTACCCAGAAGATATCCAAGGAAATTTAATCCTTAGTGGAAGCTTATTCACTTTTATTTTACTTGGCTCCATTTTACCAGCTTTCCTTTGTCCCAGGATAAAATTCCTGGCAACAGCTTTGAGTATACCGCCACAAATACACATGTTTTTATTGCTCCAAAGAAATGTAGCTGCCCGACTGAAGAATGAAACTGTAACGAAAACTATTAGAGCTTATACAGTTGTAACAATGATTTCGACAGTATGGACAATAGTATCATTGTGGAGATGATCAATCACGATAAAAGATGTGAGTGAGAGTAACATGTGAAATAATTTGTTCAACCTATAGGACATGTTGTTGGGTATGCACCAACCGCATAATGTAGGGACAACCATTTTAAAGCCTATCCATACAAAACTGTTAATAAGGAAATAAAAAAAAAAAAAGTTAAACGCATTTTTATTTTATCACTAATCACTTATAAACAATAATGCTTTTATGCTTTTTAATGATACCTAACCGTGTCGAATATTATTTTTAGAGAACGCGCATTGATAAGGAAAGATGTAAAGATGAAAATAAATGTTTCCAAAACGTACTTATTGGATAACTTTGAAAATATTATGTAATTTGTCTACGCTACCGATCAAATATTCATCAGATAGGTAAGTAAGTCGTTTGCCAGGTGTTACGGTTAATTACCAGTTGGCTTTGTTAAGAGAGCTATTTGCTTAATAGGCCAGTAGTAAAGATGACTAATACGTGCTAATACCTACTTAACACCTGACGAAAATAAATCTACACGCGACTGTCGCACACAGCAGCAAACGAAGTTAAAAGATTTCCGTTCATTGACTGCACGTGATTTTCTGTTATCATTTTTAATAAGTCAACAAGTCAAGGCTAGCCATTATAGCTTTTCTCTAGAGAAAAATTAGAATAACAGTGAGACCTACTAAATATTGTTGCTTTATTTTTTAGCAGCTTTGGGAGAAAGATGGCGTTGTTGTTTACTTTAAACATGTCTTAACTACAAAATGCATTAATTCAGATAAAATCATTTGTGAAAAATCTCAAACGCTTGGAAAAATCAATTTTCATTTCAAATGTGATTTATTTCCAGACTAAATTGTTCGTGATAAGGCAGAAGGCAGCAGTCGTAGTGACGCGGCCTTTGACGCAACTTGTGCGCTTCCCGCTCTGCACCAAGTTTCCGTGCGGAAATAAACTTTTGAAAAGTAAATAAAAATTAATTTGACATTGACAGGTAACCTAAAAAAATCGCGAATTTTCATTTTGCAAACAAAATATTGATTATCCTCAGCTAATTTTAGCTGTTGTGTAAATTTTTACGCTTATCATAATGTGTTGTGGGCTGTAATGGACTGATAATAGTCGATATTATTATGTTTAATAAATTATTTAGTCGATTATTTGTTGTGTGTGTGTAAATAGTAAATATTGTTCTGATAACAGGTAAGGTGTTTTTTTTTATTTGTTAACATCATTTTGCTTAGATAGGCAGGCAGTTAAGTAACATTTACTATTGCACTGGAGTAAAGTAACTAAAACGCGTCAATTATAAATAGAAGTAAGGTCTTGCCTTGACCGTGATCGCGACAATCGCAAGTGTAAATATACGCGGAAAAGTCTAGGACTAAACGTTCAATCAAGTCAAATAAATAGAAAACATCAAATACAGCATTAAATCTTGTTATCAACACGCTCATTTTTTTTAAAATATTTTACTTGATATAAAAATACAAATAAAATGTATGAGATACTTGCACTATCATTTTGATTATCATATTCAACTATCTTAATGCTATATTATGATAATTAATATTGCTCATTGAGTAACATATCAGCTATTGCTCATTGAGTAACATATCAGCTAATATTATGTCATTCAAATCAATTAACTGATTACTGAGAGTAGTCTAATTAATTAGAACAACTGTCAGAAGACTTGTATAGAACTATTAATTACTGAAATACAAATTTGCTCAGCTTGTATTAATTTTCATTAGGCCCAGAACACACGGACCAGTTTGAAACCGGTTTGAAATGGTCGCGTCATGTGTGGTCTCTCAACGGAATCTATGGCAGAAACTTACATGCAACTCAAAAGTAACTAGAAGTTGCAGTTTCATTGCAATTGCATTTCACTGTGTGTTCTGGGCCTTACCTACACTTGTGTCAATATATTGTGAACTAGGTATATTGTATCAACTGTTGAATTTTCTACCAGTCAATAGTAAAAGGCACTTCATGTTTTAATAGAAACCATAAGAAACAGAATCTTCATAAATTAATATCATTTTTATGAGTCTAAATGTGTATTTTACTATTTATATTTTCTTTATCATAGTTCTTTGGCAAAGGCATGAAACTTAAGGAACACTGTCTATCTGATTCTTTCAAAGGACTTCAAAGTGTGCAACTTTTTGGCAGTATAGTTTCAATAGTCATTGCCATATAAACATAATTTGATCTGTTAATAATAATTATTATGTTTTATTAATATTTCTGCTCATAAAAGAACACTTTTTTTAGATTTTGCCACAGTAATATTTGTATTTGTAATAAAAACCCTTTATTAACACATTTATCGTTTACAGGATGGGAAACACCAGTAAAAAGCTGGCAGCGAAATGTACGTTACTAACGAAGGAAGAACAAAAGTATGTGGCGGCTACGTTCAGAGCCGCCAGCAAGAACTCGGAGAGGATCCGTGAGGACGACCTGATAGTGAGTGGCAAAGTAGATGCCGTGTTGCTAGAAGTGCGTTCATTTTTTGTTTTTCACCTTTTTAGTTTTACGCGTTTGGTCGGTGACAGTGACGTCTTATTTAAAATACCAACCTGTAGAATAATGTGAAGTACAAAATATTTTTTTAAGAAGCTTAATTTTTTGAAGTTCATTAAAAAGGCTTGGTTTGATGCTAGTCAAAATTTAGATATTTTATTCCCATAAATGTGGGTTTTTGTCATAATATTTTACTGACAAACCTGCTTCATTTATTTATTTTTCTTTTTAAAGTTAAATTTATAAAATGCCTTGCCCTGTAAGTAAATATGAATCTTAACTTATGTGTATACTTATTAGATTTTTTATTTATATAAAAACTAATATTCCACTTGTCACTGGCCAAATAACCAATTATTGCATTACATACAAGTTTTCAGTAAGTGATTTTATTATTCCTTGTTTAGTAGGTATCGTTTTAATTTTCATTTGATTTGAAAGGCACATTTAATTATACAGGTTGGAATTTTGTAATGCCACCTGAAGGGAAAGTACTCTAATAAAGTAAGAAAGTTATACTGAAAGAAAACATTTCTTTATTTTTTTAAAAGAAAGAAAATTACATTCAAAGATTCCTTTAGGTGGCATAACAAAATTTCACCCTGTATATTTGAGAAAAAGCTTCTAAAAAAATACTTTTCCTCCACAGTTACATAAAGTTTTTATGAATAAAGAAGTTACTCTTAAGAAAAACAATAGTATCCATATCTCCTGAACCATGTACTTAAAATACTCATCATCAATAGAGATGTGTGTCAATCGTTTTTATACAGGGTGTTAATTGCTTGTACAGACCGACAAACGCTATTTGTTGATATAATAATCAAGTGCTAGTAGCGAAAACCTGCCGCGGCTTCAAACGATCATAAATTATTTACGTAAAATATATGCGTGAATAATAATATCTGTTCTATGTCTGTTGTATCAGAAGTGAAACTACATATATTCAATATAACATATTAGATTTTTTAAATCAATTAGAATGTGATGATGCCCTGTAGGCCTAAGATGCGCGCCGCGATAAGCTTTTATCGCACCATTTTATCAATTTTACGCGATAAGTCCATACATTTGTCATCTAAAGTCGTCGATAATATTTCATATTCTAGCCCGGCTGGACAAAGTAACTTTGGTGACAGTTTTGATTTCGTAATCGCTTGACGGAGCCTTTATTTTACAGTGAAATTGAGACTGACTGAGATTCTAGTTTAGTCTTTTAACATTTAGGTATTGTTTTTGTGTAACTGACACCCTGTATTGAAATAAGAAAATAAATATTAAAATTATAAAATGTGCCTTTCATAAACGTTCCTTATTGTTTTGTCCCTCTAATAACTTGTATGTGACCTTACTTTGTATTTTGTCCCATTTGTAATTTTATTATGAGTGCTAATATCTCCACTTTGGTTTTGTTTGTTAAAAGCACTCGCGCCTTTCTTTAGTTTAATTTTAAGGTGGTGGTATTACTGTTTTGTCACTAAATATTTTGTTACTTCATTTTTTTTTGTAAGTAGCCGTGTTTTTGCGTTAGCACGTAGTTTTTTATTCTAGGCTGCACACAATAAGTACTTAGTTAGTTGGTTAGTTAACTATTTTTATTTCAAGATCAGTTTTTTTAAATACACTCCATTATGTCCCTGGAAACCCAACTCACTATTCAATAAATGAAGTCAATTGAGTATAAGTAGGGTTCGATCTTCGCCCGCTAGTCTATTGTGGTGAACCAACTCGTAACCGTAACACAAGCTTATTTAGTTTATCACGACGAGTGGCGTGGCGACCATTATTTTTCCTTAAGGTTTCGATTGATTTTCAGATTTCAGACACCCTGTGTTTATTGTACTGTTTATTTTATGGTCTGTCATAAAGATCAGTCATAAAACCTACTTTTATGTCTAATATGTTTCAATGAGTGCATTTATCTAAAATCAGATTATTAGGTACTCTATTTGTGTTCACTATCTTGCCCGCGATTTCGTTTGCGTGTAAATAGTTTGAGTAATATTTCCCGTTTTTGCAACATTTTCTTTACTGCTCCGCCCCTATTGGCTGTAGGGTGATGTTATGTAGCCTCCTTCCTCGATAAATGGGGTATCCACCACAAAAAAATGTAGTTCCTGAGATTAGCGCGTTCAAGCGAACAAACAAACTCTTCAGCTTTATAATAGTATAGACAATATTATCAGGTCACCTATGTACTTATTCATATGAAAATAACTAACTATATCTTTCGCTTAACATACATCATGTGGTCTACTCCATCCATGCTATTGCGTCAGAAGTATGTAACTCAGAAATATTGAAAACATACATAACGCAGTACATTGTCCGCGCAGTTTCATTGCACTGAAAACTGGCGAACTGTCAAGAGATTTGTTCTGACAAAAATGAGTGGTGCAAAGTTTCCAGTTAGGTACTGGAGCTGGAAGTATCTCTAATCTTTTTACTTGAATGGAATTTCTCTGGAAATCTTGAAAATATCTATTCGGCCATATGGTTTGTAGACCCTCAGTATACTATACCTTATTTATGGTATGGTTTGTCCATTATAAAAGGGTGTAGCAAGTTGCTTGGTGCACATGCGAACAAATTATATGCCAACCATGCTCGAAACACCAAATTTCTGCTAGATTGACATAAAAAAACTGGCATTTGCCGCCTCTGAAATCTGCCGTGCCAGCTCCTACGCAGAATCGGTCTTTCGTCAGCTTGTCGTCAAATCGTCCTTGGGGAAGGCTTTTGTCCAGCTGTGGACTTACTTTATATTATTATTATGTCTTACTATTTCCGTTCTGGCTGAAATTGTCTTTATTAATTTCGTTGCGGTCCAATGACAGTTTAACATTCCCCCGCGGGACAAACTTAACCTTCACTGGTTGTGTTTTTATTGGCTGTCAAGCTGTAGATCCTGGCTACACAGGAGTTGCAGCGGTTGGAACGAGAGGTGGGAATAGTTCCGTTTCCTTTGACTGAAATGATGTTGTCTTTATTCTTTCCCATCGATTTTCCTCCCAACTTAGACCACAGACGCCTGCAGTAATCACGGCACCGCTCGTTTTGATTTACAGCGCACTAAACCGGCACAAGTGTAAACTATTCGCTAAAATAGATCCAACAGGAATGCGGGTTGATTGGTTCATGCTACCCATTGTTCTTGTCGAGATTACCCTTGGGTTTTACAGGTAATTTAACCTTAAAATTTAGTAACAAGATTTAGTCTTGCGTTGTCTGAAAATACCACATGGATAAGGCTGGTTTTAGTGTCATGCGGACTGTCAGTGCGGATCGCTCCGCACAGCCGATCTGTATGAACTGCTAGGGAGCGGAGCGGTTCCTCCAGACGGCATTACTCTAAAACGCTCCCTAGAAGTTCATACAGATTGGCCGTGCGGCGCGGGTCCGCACTGACAGTCCGAATTACGTTCTATTCGTCTGGTATCAACCAAAAGACGTTCACTGGTTGGCACATGATTCTCCCCAGGATTTCCATAAAGCCCGGTCCTACGCTGTCCGTGTCAGGAAATACCATATGATTTACGTTTTTTTGGTCTGGTTTCAAATAAAAGACGTCCACTGCTTGACAAAGGCTTCCACCAAAGATTTCCATAACTACCATTCCTGCGCTGCCCGTATAGAAAGAAAGATGGATACATTTATTACAATGGACATCACACAAATACAGGCAATTACATAGACATGACAGTGGCACATAATAAAGGAAGAAAAAATAAAAACAAGAGTAAACTGAGCAGTGCCACCCATTCACAAATAAGATGCCCACTGCAATGGGACCCCACTCAGCATATGCCGTGGTCCACGGTGACGAAGGCCACTGCCCTGGTTTTCAGTGTGCCCCATGCCGCGTGAGGGTCACGGACCTACGTATCTAGGCGCTTCCCTCTACCTTCAACAGTCCGTCGATCCACCGAGTAGGTCTACCTACTCTTCGTTTTACGGTACTCGGTCTTCTGCCCCTACGGGCATCAGTTCTGCTTGAATGAAATATTTATTTCAGATATCACTTCTCTTCGTCTTCGTTTGCTTATCATTATTAAGACATTGACTGCTGAGACAGACAACAGTTTATCGTTCGAGGCTCACCGATGAGCCTCTGTGGTCCCGGGTTCGATTCCCAGTGTGGGCAGATTTTTCTGTTCGGTTTGGTTGGTGGTAGGGCTTGTTCAAAGTCCGCATGGCTAGCTAACACCATCTTACCACGGATCTTACTTAAGTCTGTCGCCATAACAACACTGTAAACAGCATTGTTGTGTTCCGACAGTTAGAGGTAAGATAGCCAGTTCCTCCGTGGTTGAGGATTCCCCTTCTGACCCACCGCACTACCAAACCACACTACCAGTAGTGTCGTGGGTAACATACATCTTCATTCCCATCGACACTACTACCATAACTAAATGTAAAATTTGTAAAATTTTAGATTGTTTTGTAATAAATTATGTTTATATGCAACCCTAACCTCTGTGAAAATTTGCAGTTTGACGGAATTCACTGAAAATAAATTATTACCTAAAAGGGCTTATACCTATATAACTTTGCGTGAAAGAAAAACAAAAATTAAATTATTTTTACCAGACTACGGCAAAGCAAAAGGAGGGTTATGATTTTGATAGGCTATGTATGTATGTATGTTCATCTGTTCCCTCGTAACTTCTAAACTACTTATCAGAATTCGACAAATGACATAATCATTAGAAGCGTCTTAAATTGTCCGCTGGTTATAGGCTATATGGGGTTTCACAACAATCTAATGTGGCGCCCTCTAGCGGAAACCATACAGAGTAAAAAAATAAAGTTAAGATAAATATGCCGTGTTTGGTATCATTTGAAAGCGTTTTACTTGTACATTAACCGTAACATGTACATAAGCCCTTTTATGTAATATTTTATTTTCAGGAAATTCCGTCAAACTGCAAAATTGCACAGAGGTTAGGGTTGCATATAAACATAATTTATTACAAAACAATCCAAAATTTTACAAATTTTACATTTAGTTATGGTAGTAGTGTCGATGGGAATGAAGATGTATGGCCCTTAAAAATTACCCACGACACTACTGGCTTGGTAGTGTAGAAGGGATAAAATATTCCCCACGACACTACTGGTAGTGTGGTTTGGTAGTGCGGTGGGTAAGAAGGGGAGGATTCCGGGTGAAGCTCGCTTCCACCTTCGGCCTGATCATCACTTACCATCAGGTGAGATACTGTCAGGCCAAGAGCTTCCTCGTTGTGGATAAAAAAAAAGAGCCACGTGGCGTCCTAGGTGTTAATTATTAATTTTGACTAAGCATAATGTCCAGCAAAGTCTAGTCATAATTCATAACGTCTATCAGCCCAACGAAATACTCGAGTTATTACATAGCAAAGGAGCTATTTGTGTTGTGTACAAAATGGAGTAATAAACGCGCTAACGTCGTTTTTATTGAGTCTAGCGCTGGCCTGTGTCGAGATTGCGCCGTAAATATTAGTTTTTAACTGATTTCGACAATATCTCGTTAGTTACAACTGAAAGCATAAACATGAAAACATCTCACAATGCAGGTGTTGATTTTAGAAATTATTTTCTTACGTTCTGTAATGCGTCTTTAGTGTATATTTGCCTAGGTACCTACTCTAGATTCAAGAATGAGTTTAAGCTGGAACATAAAATGAAATGCATTCAATTTCATGTACCATGGCCATGGTGTGCAAAAGCGCGACATTTGTATGGAAACACGTAGCTTCAGACATACATCGATTCGGTACCTAATAATAGTCCAGTCATTATAGTAAGTTCACCTCGGAATTCGAGATACCCAGCTGTAAGTCTGTAAATACGTGTATATTGACACCCTAAAAGTTGTCTCAAAACCTACATATGGTAGGGTGTAAGCAACTATTAAATTTCAAGGTCAACGGTCACAAAAATCGGTTTTTTGCGCTTTTTTTAGAAATATCTCAATTCCTATGGGTTTTTTGCTATTTGTATTTATTATCAATATTGTAGAATACTACATTCTCTACAAATTTTGTTTAAAAAATTTTTTTATACGGTGAACCGTTTTCGAGATAGAGGGCGGAGAGCGCGCGGTCACTGCATCACTTCAGGTCAACTTAAGCGGTTTAGATTTTTCATACAAAAGGATTTTCCCGCTAATTCCCGTGGGAATTTCGGGAATTCCTTGTTGTAACTAAGCTTTAAGTTTACTAAGGTACCTACATGCCAAATTTCAAGCGTCTAACTTCCGTTAAGCGTTTAGATTTTTCATACAAAAGGATTTTCCCGCTAATTCCTGTTCCCGTGGGAATTCCTAAGTATACTATAACCTGCCCAGGAGTATGAAGAATAATTGTACCAAGTTTCGTTAAAATCTGACGAGTAGTTTTTGTTTCTAAAAGGAACATACAGACGGACAGACAGACAGACAAAAATTTTACTGATTGCATTTTTGGCATCAGTATCGATCACTAATCACCCCCTGATAGTTATTTTGAAAATATATTTCATGTACAGAATTGACTCTCTACAGATTTATTATAAGTACTAGCGGCCGCCCTCTATCTCGAAAACGGTTCACAGTATAAAAAATTTTCTTGAACAAAATTTGTAGAGAATTTTGTATTCTAATAATGAGATATTTCCAAAAAAAGCGCAAAAAAACGATTTTTGTGACCTTTGACCTTAAAATTTCATAGTTGCTTACACCCTACCATATGTAGGTTTTGAGACAACTTTTAGGGTGTCAATATACAAGTATTTATAGACTTACAGCTGGGTATCTCGAATTCCGAGATTCTTACCTAATTTAAGCTTAAATGACTGG
The DNA here is from genome assembly GCF_963855985.1 of Ostrinia nubilalis. Classification (NCBI taxonomy): domain Eukaryota; kingdom Metazoa; phylum Arthropoda; class Insecta; order Lepidoptera; family Crambidae; genus Ostrinia; species Ostrinia nubilalis. The sequence continues at coordinate 11,333,000 of NC_087109.1, forward strand.
ACTATAAATTGTCAATATGAAATTGCTTAGTTGACAGACACCACAGGTTGACACCATTAACCAATATTTCAAGACACAACTCAGAAAATGTCCTGAAAACCAAGTAAATTCGACTTTTGGTCACTTGGAAATCTACCGGATGACGTCATAGTCTCCTTGCCATCAAAATCTATGGGAGAGTCGCGTTTTAACAACTCATAAACAGTATATTAATTAACTATATGTAGGGTATCCATTACCCTATTGTAACAGTTGATCAGGCAATTAATACCTCTGGAGAATTGTAATTTACTTTTTGACATATTTAAATTCCATGCCCACAAAAAGTTTTTGTAAAGTTCCAGAATTTCCGATTTCATTATTGATTTCGTTAATGATTATGACCAAAGTTTGCCACAGTATGATGGGTGTTTTAACACTTTTAACTGTTTTACATTCCAACGATGTTGAAACGTCAAGTGGCAAAAATCAAAAACTAACAACCTAGTATTGAAAGCAGCGCTCTCCTGTAAATGAAATAATTATATTATGGTTGTCCAACATCGCAAAAATCGGAACTCATCATCATCATCATCATCTCAGCCATAGGACGTCCACTGCTGAACATAGTCCTCCCCCAATGCTTTCCATCAGTCCTGGATCTGTCAATAAGCCGTATAGGCCGCGGCCTAGGGACAGCAGCGTCCTAGGGGCGGCAGATTTCAGATGACGCTTACTCGATTTCAGAAGATAAAAGTTAAATAAAGAACCAACCCCACCCTAGCCTACGGGCGGCAAAACTGTAAATCCGCCATTGCTTTCTATTGCTTCCAAAATCGGAACTAATAATCCAGTATTGATAGTAACGCCCTCCTGAAATGTCATAGCTGGACGGTTCAGTGTTGGACATCTACTCGTATAGTAGAGTAAGTAGGCACCTGAACTACGTCAGATCTATGTCAAATCGTCACGTACACGTTCCTACCCGCAATTGGTAACATTCCCATTGTTTGCGACCATTATTTGCTCCCATTGACGTCAGCCGCTTTATGGCGAGGTTTATTTGCCGGCCGTGGTGTGGCTGGGTCATAGTCTTTAGGTAAATTGCAGGGCTCTTACGGATATTAGTTCTGCTAGGCAACCGGGGGTATTTTTTAGTGTTTGCTAATTTGTAGGGGACAAATGACTAACCTATAAGTTTAGCGCTTGACTCAGTGCCTGAGCTATGAGAGCGGCATGGAAGTCATAGATAGATAGATATAAGGTTTATTTGCGAAACACATTGACACACAATAAGCAAAAAGTAAGATTAATAAACGCAGGAAAGATATAGTACATTACAAGGAATAAAAAAGAAAATCCTGCGCTAAGGTGTAAGTGTGCCGCAGCGATGCAAAAAAGCAGAGAGCTCAGTGTAGAAACTGCACTAAATATAAGTAGAACACTGATTTTCAGCTCTTGCTTGAAAAAAAGAAGAAAGACGCACGAGAATGGTAGAGAATAAGGTGGTGTGAAAATGTTGTAACATTGACATATTATTACGTGACAGGGCTCAAATCTGAAGCCTCACTAACGGCACAGGAGATGGTCAAACTGTCTCACAGTCCATCCCAAAAAAAAACCGTCTCAAAATCACCATACAGTGCCTCTCCCATATCTCAGGATTGTGGCTCGGAGACAGGGGCGTACCTACTAAGGGGCAAGGGGCGGGGCCCCCGGGGCCCAGAATCCTTACCAGAAAATCTCATTTGAACTAAACTTTGAAAATTTCTCCCATTTTCAAAATAAATAGAGAGAAATTCGAAAGCTGTATCAGGAGTAAAGTAAGCTTAATGTCAATAAACTTGATAAAACCTAACCAGTTTAGATTGCAGTGGGGCCCCATTTTCTTATTTGCCCCAGGGCCCTTGGTTACCTAGCTACGCCACTGCTCGGAGACATCCTGTTTTCGGCAGGACCCTGTTTAGTAGTAAGAGTACCTACTTAATAATATGTATTTTAATGTCAATAACATTCACACGAACGTCCCGATTATAGAGTCCCGCTTGTGTGACAGTCCAATTTTTGCAGGGCCCGCAAAACAGGCCTGCAGTGTGAAAGATCCCTCTATTGATGATGTTTTAATCGGGTGTGTAATGTATGATATAACTACATATCATATAATTCTTAGAGGATATAACATCAAATTACATAAAATCGTTTGTTATAATAATTATTTACTATAATAAACGAATAATATAATTTTAAAACGAATAATTTTAAGACAAATAACTATTAACTGATATAAAATGGTTTGATATAATGAATATTTTCTATAAAACTTACAATGTATACTATTTAAAACAAATAACATTCAAATCATATAAAAATAAAATGTCGAACAATCAAATGAGATAAAATTCTTTTCCTATAAAACTTAAATCATATAACAATAATAATTTTATATAAAGTTCATTTGTTATAATAAGCATTGCATGCAGCAAGCAAGCAAGCGAGCAAGCAAGCAAGCTAGCATGCAAGCAGGCAAGCAAGCAGGCAAGCAAGCTAGCAAGCAGGCAAGCAAGCAAGCAGGCAAGCAAGCAAGCAAGCAAGCAGGCAAGCAAGCAAGCAAGCAGGCAAGCAAGCAAGCAAGCATGCAGCATGCAAATTTGACTAAAAACTTGAGACTTCTGTCACGGCTCCGGCACTGCGGGGCTCTGGCGGTCCCTCGCGTGCTAATCGTCGCAGATGGCTTTCGCTCGACACCGCGTCTTCGGCTTGCTGGCCGGCTTCGCCGGCCAGCCTCAGCCGCGGCGCCTCGCTTCCAGCCACCTGCTCCTCAGCCCGCGGGCCGCCTCGCCCCTCCGTGCCTACGCGCTTCTAAATTACACTCTAGGGGTAGGGCAGACAAGACTACGTGGAGTCGGTTTTCCGGCGATTCGTTTTTGTCACTAAAGTCATTTATAAGTCAAGCTAAAGAAGAACATACTTAAAGTTACATCTATCAGAAATTATATCAATTAAAGAGTATAACAAATAATATTTATTACAAGTAATGGTTATGTGAAATAATATTTATATTAAACAAAATTACATCAAATGAGTCTTAGATTAAGTAAGGTTTATATCAAATGTCTTTATGCGTTGTGATTGGTATCTGAAATGATATTATTAGAAATGATTTATTATATGAAGTAAACATTATATGTTAAAAAATTATATCAAGTGTTATTATAACATACGTTTATTATACAATATGAACGTTATTGAAATGAATTTATATCATGTAAACTTATATAAACTGTCACGCACCCGTTTTAATCTAGAGTTCGTGTAGCTCCAATCTAATCCTAGAGCTACAGTAATTAGCGCACGTAATTAAGCTAGTACGTCAATATCCTGGATATAACTAGGTTGTTTAGTAAACATTTCTATTGAACATCAGAGTGACGTGGGCCGCATCCCACACGGAGAAAAACCGTAGGATTAAGACTCATCATATTTCAATGAAAAAAGCCCCCTGTTATTTCAGAATTTAAGATAGAGATCAAAATAAAATCATCCCATGCCATCTTATAGAGGAGGTTAAGAAAACCTGCCATTAAAGTCCAAAATACTTTGTCAATCCAGCGTCCAAGTCCAGTTTGGCCACGGTTTGGTGTTACTTAATCCAGCCCCCGCTTTTTCAAGGGCAAGAATAAACACATACCCCCTTAAAGTTCCGTCAAACCAAACGCGATCACGCGCGATCAGCCGGCGCCGGCGTGCAGCGATGGCGATCAGTCTTAAATAATGCATTGATGCGTGTGATCGCGTTGATTTGGCCGAACCCTACTAATAAAAGTTATTCACTCGTTAAACACTTGTTTAAAGTGACGTTTAGTATGGAAATGTCACTTCAAACTACTGGGGGCGAAGTGCGAGTTTACGTCAAACGCATTCGATATCAACTGCGTAAAAAAGTGAAAATGTATGACGGATTATACAGCCCAAGAACTAAAATCTTCATATATTTTTTTAACGCACTCGATATGGAATGCGTTTGACGTAAACTCACACTACGCCCCCTGTTCAACGAGTGTGTAACTTTTTATTAGTAAGGGGGTTAGAGTTACAGTTTTGTCACTTGAGTGATTGTTACAATAACAGTTACAAATAATACGGTTATTTCGGCTCTGGCAATGGCCCATCCATCAAACCACCAGCGATTACACTCCCCGACTGTTTGGTAAACAGTCGCCGATGCATTAGGTCTGTTGTGAAATGAAGGATTTGTGTCGGAGCCAAATTGGTCCAATTCTGTGATATACAGACATGAAAAATAGTTTATGAAAGTCGAGAGTCTTTTAAAAACGAATGTGTATCACAAATAATTACAATTGACATAAATAAAATAATATAATATAAATATCCTTGGACATTTCACACTGCGCTTCTAGTCCCAAACTAAGCAAATCTTGTACTATGGGTACTAGACAACGGATATAAACAAACATACTTAAATACTTTTTTTTTTGTAAATACATACTTATTATACATAGAAAACACCCAGTCCAATACAAACAAATATGTTCATGCACACAAATGTTTGTACTGTGCGGGAATCGAACCCGCTACCTCCGGAATAGTAGTCCGTTTCGAACATAAAGGTAACAAACGGGCCTATTCCCACCTCTCGTTCCCACCGCTGCAACTCCTGTGTAGCCAGGATCTACAGTTTGACCGCCAATAAAAACCCAACCAGTAAAGGTCAAGTTTGTCCCGGGGGAAAGTTAAACTGTCATTGGACCCGCAACGAAATTAATGAGAACATAAGAGGAGTTCGAGGTTAAGGTTCGACTTCCCTCCATTGCAAAGCGGATGACAAATGACGGTGATGATTCAATCGGCCCTCGGCGGATAAATGAAAATTTGGTTGTTTCAATTCAACCGAATTCCGCTGCTGGAAAAATTCCTCCACCCACGAATTATTTATTTATTTTTTATTTATTTATTTATTAGGTACACCAACGATAGGTACAACAATACACAATATGTTAAAAAAAATACGCAAAATATTAAGCTAATTGCACTATCACTTAAAGGTATACACAGCTTGCAAGAAAATTATAAGTTGCTGCTTAGTTAGTTAGCGTAAATGATGTTATATAAGTTAAATTTTTATGATAGAGTCGGTTGCTGTAGCCTTGAATTTGGGTAGGGACATGAAATGCACGTCCAGGGGACCACTACATTTATTGTAGACCTTACATATCCGACATATAGGAGAGTTGGCTCCTAGAACAGTTTTTCGAAAGGGGCGGGAGAGAGGTTCAATGGGTTTACGTGGTATTCGCAATGGGACTTTGAAGTTAAACTTCGCTAGCATGGACTACGCACATGATGTCTCATAATTTTGTAAAAGAAAGAAAGATCAAGTAGGTCTCTACGACGTTCTAGGCTTTTTATTTCCAAGTCAGTTAAGATCTCATTATACGAGTACCTTCTTTTGTCTCTAAAAAATAAATTTGTTGATAAATAAAATACTGGGTGATATGATGATAACCTATTACCTCGACGTACTAAAGTAGGTACTCATAAGAACACTAAACAAGGAAAAGCACCAAAACATATCCAATCGTTATAAAGCCACGAGCCCTTGAAACGTGGGCCAGGTGTCTTATATCCATCCTCAACACGGTACATTACCTTCCTCGTAACAACGGTCAGGGCTGTCCAACATTACCTTCCTCGTATTACAAGGGTCAGGGTTGTCCAAAACAGTTGTACCATCGGCAACAGTGTTAACTATCCATTGCCTGTCATGTCGTTTTGTTCTATCGCAAAGAATCACCATTTGATGAGAGCGAGAGCAAAAACGGAAATGGATAGTTAACTGTGTGGCCGTGTGTACTTCTAAAGCTTCATCTTCTAAATTAAATATTGAATTATTTAATTTCTTTTGAACGTGGTGTGAAAGGTTGTAACATAATGTGTTGACCTCATTTTCTCATTTCTTTGTCATTCGCAGTTAATCGCTAAACTATTGCGCAGTAAAATGAATGCGCCTGTGGTCTAGTGGTAAAACAGTCTGCTTCTGATCCATTGGTCCCGGGTTCAATTCCCAGGGGAGGCAAAATTTTCTGCTCTGATTGGTGGTAGGGGTTGTCCTAAGTCCGCCTGGCTACCTAAGTCTGTCGCCATAACAACAATATTTCAGCATTGTTGTGCTCCGACAGTTGGAGACCTGATAGCCAGTTCTTGATAACCTTAATTTCGAACTCCTCCTATGTTCTTCTGATTAACTTCGTTGCGGGTCCAATGACAGTTTAACTTTCCCCCGGGACAAACTTGACCTTCATTGGTTGGGTTTTTGTGGCGGTCAAGCTGTAGATCCTGGCTACACAGGAGTTGCAGTGGTGGGAACGAGAGGTGGGAATAGTCCCGTTTAGCCAGTTCTTGGTAACCTTCGGCCTGATCATCACTTTCCATCAGGTGAGATGCAGGCCAAGAGCTTCCTTGTTGTGGATAAAAAATAACTGTATTAATAGGGAATAAGGGTGATTTTACAAGAATTCTGTAATGTGCTGTCGATTGTACCTGACATGAACATGCGCAAGAGACGCATACATTTCAAACAGATAATCAAAGCATAGTTTATACGTTAGCGATGGACGTTGTTTATTTTTTGTATGAAATACTGTCGGGCGAGATGTATGAAATATTCTGTTATGTTGGGCCACGAAACTAAAGAGGTGTAAGCTGTTAAAGTCATGTCTGATCATAAAACGAACTCCCACGACGCATCGCAAGAATTTGTGAATTGTTTTGGATCATGCATTCCTGCGATGAGAATCGTGGAACGCTTGAAATCCAGCAAATCTTGTTCGAATTCGCATAGCGCCGATTTGCGCTTTTCTGTTCGTTTGTTTCAGCTCAATGACGTTCACAGCTTGGTAGTTTTGTGTAAAAGCCCTATAGATGACCCACGCTGAACTGTCCCACCAAACTCAATGACAGGGGGGCGCTACCATCGTTCAACTATATGGTTTCCAACATGGCAAAAACCGGAACCAGCGATCCGGTATTGACGGTGGCGCCCCACTGTCAATGTCATGCATAGGACAGTTCAGTATTTTGGAACTATAAAACCGCTTATTCTCTGGCTCCGCCGTAACAATACCTGACCGTGGAGTACACTCGCGTGCGCATCCGGCTACACTATATTTAAGCGATGATGCACGCTTTCTTTACACTGCCAGCTCTAAACAGCTGTCAGTCCAATCATATTTTTGATGATAATGTTAAATCTCCAGTGTGCTTGGTCGGTAGTGGATAAGTTAACAGTTTTACGTACTACCACAGAATATATTGACCTACTAGCTTTCCGCCCGCGGCTTCGCCCGCGTGGAATTTTGTCTGTCACAGAAAAACTTTATCGCGCGCGTCCCTGTTTCAAAAACCGGGATAAAAACTATCCTATGTTCTTTCCCGGGACTCAAACTATCTCTATGCCAAATTTCATCAAAATCGGTTGCGAGGTTTAAGCGGGAAAGCGTAACAGACAGACAGACAGACAGAGTTACTTTCGCATTTATAATATTAGTTGGGATGTATGATAACCACTCAAGGCCAAGCTAAGCTAAAATGGTTGTGTTAGGAGTGGGTTCTTCACCTTAATAGTCCAGTGGTTGGAACCAGCATCGTCTTGAATCGAGAATCCGATGACATACATTGCCCATTCATATTTAGTTACCCTTAGTTACTACTGCTGAGTAGGTTTAAATGTACAATGCTTGTGTTAAGAGTGGGTTTACCAATAGTCCAGCGATTGCCAGGGAACAAATTAGCGACTCCTTTGATCTACAGTCCTCTGATATCCATTGCCCATTTATAGTTACTCCTAGTTTCAAGTTCAACTGCCGGACGACTGCTGTCGAACACGAGATCATGGGGAGTCCATGAAAAACTTACTGTGCGAATAAGACGCGTTAGCTAGAAACAAGGATAGGTTTCCTGCACTAGAAGACTATAATGTCCGTCTCACCAAGCACTTAATCCACCAAATGGATAGGATTTTTACGGATGATAGGGAATAAAGCTCAAAAGGAAGCACAAAAATCCCAAGGGGTCGACGTGCACTACGCCTAGGCTTAGCCCTGCATAAGATAAGATTCCCTTAGTTTCCCACTAGGTTTCCTATTTACTACGTCATCTTACCGTTTTGTAATATTCTTCTTTGATTACTTTCAGAAATTCTGGGGCCCCCAAATAGACCCTCGACTAGCGCAGTACCTATCGAACTTCCTCTTCGGGTCAGGCCAGCAGAAGTCGCCGTCGGTCGACTTCAATAGGTTTGCGGAGCTGTACGTGTATAATGTAAGAGGTATGAACTATTTCCTCCGATCCAGGCTCCCTGCACCAAGCTAACCACCAACAGGCAAAAATGGTAGGACATCGTAAGGCGAGCAACATCTGCCCACAACAATCTACACTCCTGACGAACAACGACTGAGAAGAGATGATGGTTTTGCTAGACACTTGTCCCACTGTCTATACCCCAGCCGACATGTTGTCCCGAAGTGATAGGGCAAGCTGTAAGTGCCCTAAACAGGCCTAGATACTAATAAAGAATTTCATGAAAAAGAAGTGAGTAGAACTTGAAACTACATACGAGTTAGCTAGAACGAGAAACAACTGTGTAGTTCTAACGAATGCGGAGAAGTAATTCCGTACGGCTAGCACAAAAAACTTTCGAGTTCGAATCGTTTGCGTATTCGAATTGCCATCAAAAAATGTAGTACAAAAACTACAACAGCGCCCTTTGATCGTGTCGTAAAGTGAACTTAGTATGAGAAATGGTTGCACGAAACTTATTTTGAGAATCAAAATTGTCACGTTATCGTTTAATTCGAATTTTGTCAAATACGCAAACGATTCGAAGACGAAGTTGTTCATGCTAGAGGTACTGATAGATAGTTTAGTAAGTCGATGAGCTAAAAGCGAGGTGATCTGCAATGTATGTAAAAAGTGACTTGAGTTTCTTTTCAATTTCTTTGTATTCTGTTACAGGAACAGTGGACGAACGAATGATGGTCACATACAACAGTTTAGGGAAGGATTATAACGAAACCGTCGAGTTGCCTTATCAATTATTAAGAGAGGTATGTGTTACGATTCGATTTTGCTTTAATTTAAAAAGCTTTCATATTGCATTACATTTTTAACGTATAGCCCGCAGAGTTGCCAAACGTAAGTGGCAACATTCGGAGCACATAGCTCGTGGAACTGATGGCCATTGGGAAAAGTTCTCCAGTGGCGACCACGGCCCCGAAAACGTAATGTAGGCAGGCAAGCCTCCCACTCGATGGACCAACTATCTAGTGAAGTGCTTGGATGCAGGCAGCGCAGGAGAATCGTGTGGAAATCCTTGGGGGAGGCCTTTGTCCAGGAGTGGAAGTCCTTTGGCAGAAAAGTATTATATCTTTACCATACATTTTATCATTGGGGGAGGCATTTACATTTTATCATTAGTAGAGAGACCTATGTTCTGCAGTGGACATCCTATGGCTGAGATGATGATTATAATGATGATGACATAGTATAAAACAAAGTCGCTACCGCTCGACGATTACATATTTTAAAACAAAGTCGCTCGCGCTGTATGTACGCTTAGATCTTTTAAACTACCTACGCAACGGATTTTGATGCAGTTTTCAGCAATACTTAAAGTGATTCGAGATGAAAATACATACCCGTGTGAAGCCAGGGCGTGTCGCTAGTCTATACTAATATTATAAAGAGGTAAAGTTTGTGTGTTTGTATATTTGTTAAATTGTAAGGGGTAATCTCGGGATCTACTGAACCGATTTTAAAAATTCTTTCACATTGGAATCCCGAATAATGTGGTTTTCTATTGAGAAAACCACATTATTACTGAGTGTCATAGGTTACATAAAAAACCGAAAACTTGCACGCGGGCGAAGCCGCGGGCGGAAAGCTAGTCTACACTGATATTATAAAGAGGAAAACTTTGTTTGTTTGTTTGGTTGTAATGAATAGGCTCAAAAACTACTGGACTGTTTTTAAAAATTCTTTCACCATTCGAAAGCTACATTATCCACGAGTAACATAGGCTATATTTTATTTTGGAAAAAATAGGGTTCCGTAAAATATTTGGGTGTTTCGGAGTCCACGCGGGCGAAGCCGCTGGCGGAAAGCTAGTTTTAAATAAAGCCCATTTCTATTTCTAACCTTCCAGTACTGTGAGAGCATAGCATCAACGTACATAAAGATACTAAAGTCGTCGACTTCGCGTCGCGCGCGCACGTGGATAGAGAAAGGCTTCCGCGGCAAGGCGTCGCACGTGCAGGCTTTGGGGGAGGCGGTCGCTGCCACGGTAGGGGGGGATTTGGACTCCCCCCACCATCACTGTACAGCTGACCAGCTGTCGAAATGGTGAGTAGATCTAGAAGGGGGGACTGGGGGGAGTTTACTGTCAAGATGTGCAAGCTTTGGGGGAGGCGGTCGCTGCCACGGTAGGGGGGGATTTGGACTCCCCCCACCATCACTGTACAGCTGACCAGCTGTCGAAATGGTGAGTAGATCTAGAAGGGGGGACTGGGGGGAGTTTACTGTCAAGACGTGCAAGCTTTGGGGGAGGCGGTCGCTGCCACGGTAGGGGGGGATTTGGACTCCCCCCACCATCATTGCACAGCTGACCAGCTGTCAAAATGGTGAGTAGACCTAGAAGGGGGGACTGGGGGGAGTTTACTGTCAAGATGTGCAAGCTTTGGGGGAGGCGGTCGCTGCCACGGTAGGGGGGGATTTGGACTCCCCCCACCATCATTGCACAGCTGACCAGCTGTCAAAATGGTGAGTAGACCTAGAAGGGGGGACTGGGGGGAGTTTACTGTCAAGATGTGCAAGCTTTGGGGGAGGCGGTCGCTGCCACGGTAGGGGGGGATTTGAACTCCCCCCATCATCACTGTACAGCAGACCAGCTGTCTAAATGGACTAAAAAAGGGGATTTTACTGTCAAATTATGCAAGCTTTGGGGAGGCGGTCGCTGCCACGGTAGGGGGGGATTTGGACTCCCCCCACCATCACTGTACAGCAGACCAGCTGTCTAAATGGTAAGCTAAAAAGGGCGATTTTACTGTCAAATTATGCAAGCTTTGGGGGAGGCGGTCGCAGCCACGGTAGGGGGGATTTGGACACCCCCCACCATCATTGTACAGCTGACCAGCTGTCAAAATGGTGAGTAGACCTAGAAGGGGGGACTGGGGGGAGTTTACTGTCAAGATGTGCAAGCTTTGGGGGAGGCGGTCGCTGCCACGGTAGGGGGGGATTTGGACTCCCCCCACCATCACTGTACAGCAGACCAGCTGTCTAAATGGTAAGCTAAAAAGGGCGATTTTACTGTCAAATTATGCAAGCTTTGGGGGAGGCGGTCGCAGCCACGGTAGGGGGGATTTGGACACCCCCCACCATCATTGTACAGCTGACCAGCTGTCAAAATGGTGAGTAGATCTAGAAGGGGGGACTGGGGGGAGTTTACTGTCAAGACGTGCAAGCTTTGGGGGAGGCGGTCGCTGCCACGGTAGGGGGGGATTTGGACTCCCCCCACCATCACTGTACAGCAGACCAGCTGTCGAAATGGTAAGTTTTTTATGCAGCATGTAATCACACCTGATGTTAATTGAGATGCAGTATATGATGGTACATACCTGACCTGTAAATGCCTGTTCAGTTTACCCTTGAAAAGACCCGAATTATAGTGCTCGGGAAAGACAGCAGCAAATCCAGTCCCCAGCTGTTAGAATATAAAAGAGTTAGCGAAACGCTTAGTTCGAGCTGACCTAGAAGCGGGACTTTACTGTCAAGACGTGCAAGCTTTGAGGAGGCGGTCGCTGCCACGGTAGGGGGGGATTTGGACTCCCCCCACCATCACTGTACAGCTGACCAGCTGTCAAAATGGTAAGTAAGCATAAAAGAGGGGACTGGGGGGAGTTTATTGTCAAGACGTGCAAGCTTTGGGGGAGGCGGTCGCTGCCACGGTAGGGGGGGATTTGGACTCCCCCCACCATCACTGTACAGCTGACCAGCTGTCAAAATGGTAAGTAAGCCTAAAAGAGGGGACTGGGGGGAGTTTATTGTCAAGACGTGCAAGCTTTGGGGGAGGCGGTCGCTGCGACTGTAGGGGGAGATTTGGACTCCCCCCACCATCATTGTACAGCTGATCAGCTGTCAAAATGGTGAGCCTTTTTTATCCGTAACAGAGAAGCTCTTGGCCTACATCTCTCCTGATGGAAAGTGATGACCAGGACGAAGGTGGATGCGAGTTTTACCTGGAATCCTCAACCACAAAAAACTAGCTATCTTACCTCGCAACTGCCAGAACACAATGCTGTTAACATTGTTGTTATGGCGGCAGACTTAGGTAAGATAGTAGTTGCTAACCAGGCGGATATAAACCAGCTCAAGGATTGATGCTACCATATTTTAAATTTAGTGATACATATAACATAGAAGATAAACTCACCAGTTCTTTTAACATTATCTTGACAGCTTGGTGGCATTACGATTGCATAATAATATGCGACACGCTGTAAAGAGGGAAAAATGGCGCGTATTGTTCGATGCATATGACCAGCAGTAGATTGTTACATGCTGTTTATGTAATATCAACAGCATCTTCCATTGGAATTAACATTTGAACACATCTACCAATATGATTCCAGGCTCCAAACCAACATACTTCTGAAGCAACTGGCAGAGCTGGTGTTTGTGAATCTCTACGGCATCAACAAGAAGGCTGGTGATGAGAGTCCCACGCCTCTACCGCCTTCCATGCCTTCCCTGCTACCAATTCCTGAGGGTATGTAGACCAGTGCTGGACAGCAAAACATTGTAGAATCTGCGGTATCAACAAAAAGGCTGGCGACGAGAGACTAGAATTACTTTCTATGCCCCAGTTGCTGCCTGAAGATACGTACCTGGCCAGTGCTAGACAGAATATTTTAGAAGCAGCTAAAGCCTGGTCCGTGAGCACGTAGAATTTTGTCCAATGACCCCAAGCTACCCATCCTTATCGCTCGCGCGTAATTATATTGCTGTCGCGACTGTGCGACGGGCGCCCGCAGTGAGTGTGCGAGTGCGACAGCAACATAATTACGCGCGAGCGATAAGGATGGGTAGCTTGGGGTCGTTGAACAAAATTCTACGTGCTCACGGACTAGGCTTTAGCTGTCTTCAAGAACCTTCTGTGTCAACAAGAAGGCTGGTGATGAGAGCCCGACACCGCTACGGCCTTCTATGCCTTCCTTGCTGCCTATTCCTGAGGGTATGTAGACCAGTGCTGGACAGCAGAACATTCTAGAAGTACTTAGCAGTCTTTGAGAATCTGCAATGACAGCATGAAGGCTGGCGACAAGAGACGTCTTCTATGCCCTTGCTGCTGCCTATTCCTGAGGGTATGTAGACCAGTGCTGAACAGCAGAATATTCTAGAAGCAGCTGGAAGAATTTTCGTGAATCTACTGCATTAAGAAAAGTGTGCAACAAGAGATGTCTTCGTTCACACACTCACTGCGGGTGCCCGTCGCACAGTCGCGACAGCAATATAATTACGCGCGAGCGATAAGGATGGGTGGCTAGGGGTCATTGGACAAAATTCTACGTGCTCACGGACCAGACTATAGATAAGTTATTTAAGTAATCAAAGGTAAAAATATAAAAAAAAACTCAAAAAAAAGCTTTTATTCTAAAATGCAGTTGTACTAAAAAATAATTTTGTGCAAGTCATGCTGATAAAAGTTAGTTGTTATTTCGAAAAAATAATAAGTGAAGCTCCATCTTAATTGTGGAGATGTCTTATCATTTTTTGAGATATTTACCATTTCACTACAGTCTTTTAACAAATGTAACCATAATAATTCCAGGTCTAGACGCCATGCCGGACTACCCAGCGTTCATCGACCTGTCCCACATCGTGTGGCTGAACAGCCATCTGCCGCAGAAGCACCAGCACAAGTGGCGGTTTCTGTTCTCTTCTCACATACACGGGGAATCTTTTTCGACTATGGCCGGTAAGTTTTGAGCTATAGAGTCTATAATGGCGTAAGCCTTTGAGCATGACAAGTCCAAATTTTTGATTGTTTTTGGACCTTAAGACAAGGGAATAAAGTCCAAAATATGAACTATCCAGCATTCATAGATTGTGGGACTAAACAGCTATCTGCCGCAGAAGCATCAGCACAAGTGGCGGTTTCTGTTCTCTTCTCACATACACGGAGAATCTTTCTCGACTATGGCCGGTGAGTTCTGAGCTATCGAGTCCAAAATGGCTTAAGCCGTTGAGCATGACAAGTCCAAATTTTTGATTGTTTTTGGACCTTAAGACAAGGGAATAAAGTCCAAAATATGAACTATCCAGCATTCATAGATTGTGTGACTAAACAGCCTTCTGCCGCAGAAGCACCAGCACAAGTGGCGGTTTCTGTTCTCTTCTCACATACACGGAGAATCTTTCTCGACTATGGCCGGTGAGTTCTGAGCTATCGAGTCCAAAATGGCTTAAGCCGTTGAGCATGACAAGTCCAAATTTTTTATTGTTTTTGGACCTTAAGACAAGGGAATAAAGTCCAAAATATGAACTATCCAGCATTCGTAGATTGTGTGACTAAACAGCCATCTGCCGCAGAAGCATCAGCACAAGTGGCGGTTTCTGTTCTCTTCTCACATACACGGGGAATCTTTTTCTACTATGGCCGGTAAGTTATGAGCTATAGCGTCCAAAATGGCTTAAGTCAAAAATCAAAATCAAAATTATCTTTATTTGTTTAGACTAATTAAATTAGTTCTTGCAAATCGTCAAATGCTCTTAAGGAGCCTATACATGTCTCATTCTTTTTTTGCCCTACCAGCGCTTCGAGACAAACATTTGGCAAGTGCTGAGAAGAAGCGCCGCAACAAACTCAGTCACCACTGTCTGCCGGTTTAAAAATATAAAAGAAGCAAGTTACTTACCACGCGCTCCCGTTGATAGAAGGTGGCCTTTAAGACGCATTAATAATATGGGGAATAACAAGTCCAAATTTTTCATTGTTCTTGGACCCTCGTTCGTTCGTTTCAGCCATATGACGTCCACTGCTGGACAAAGGCCTCCCCAAGGATTTCCATAACGAACGGTCCTGCGCTGCCCGCATCCAGATTCTTCCCGCGACCTTTACCAGATCGTCGGTCCACCTAGTCGGGCCTGCCCACGCTACGTCTTCCTGCCCGTGGCCGCCACTCGAGAACTTTTCTGCCCCAACGGCCATCATCTCTACGAGCTATGTGCCCCGCCCACTGCGACTTTATTTCTTAGATCTTAAGCCAAGGGAATAAAGTTCAAAATATGGACTACCCAGCGTACATAGACCTCTGCTACATCGTGTGGCTAACCGTGTGAGAAACAAAAACCAGAGTAAATACAAATGAGTAGGTTATCTTCATAGAAACGCACCGAGCGCGGTTTGTATGTGAGCGCGCCAATACGTATGCGGCGCGCACGCACACACTGACAAAATTTCGCGTGGATTTGCTGGGAGCGGCGCAAAAACTCTTGCATATTATTCTCTATTTGCAGTTCTAACGTGCACCTTATTGAATTCATTTTCGTTCGCCAGGTCGCATCCAGGACCAGGGCGCATCAGTACTGATCTTGGAAGACAACAGCGGGCACATATTTGGCGGCTACGCCCCGGTCTCCTGGTCTATAGGACCCAACTTCACAGGTAAAATATACAGTGTTCAGTTGTTCGTGAACTGGAATACTAAAGTACGGCCAACTAGCAGCGATACAAAAAGTCGATACGGCCGTCGCCAAAGACAGACGGGTTCACCCATGACATTGGGTTTGTTTACATTTGGTATCGCTTCTCGTTGGCCGTACTTTACTTATGCCTCAGGTCGTGGCTTCAATTACAAAAAATATTACTGGCAAGTAACTAACCACTCGCCTTGAAAATATCAATTGCCTCGGCGAGACTCGAACCCAGAACGTTTCGCTTGCCAGAAGGTTGCTCTAAACTACGCTTTATTAACGTAATCCTATCACTATACATACTGTCCCAAAATACAACGATAAGCCGGCGTCGTGGTGCCGTTTGGTGTAGTTGTTCGAAACGGACTACTATTCCGGAGGTAGCGGGTTCGATTCCCTCACATTACAAACATTTGTGTGTATAAACATATTTGTTTGTATTGGACTAGGTGTTTTCTATGTATAATAAGTATGTATTTACAAAAAAAAAGTATTTAAGTATGTTTATATCCGTTGTATAGTACCCATAGTACAAGCTTTGCTTAGTTTGGGATTAGAAGCGCAGTGTAAAATGTCCAAGGATATTTTTTTTATTACTTTAGGAAAAATAAGAAAAAAAAGATTTTTTTTCTCGTAAAATTGAAATGAAAATAGGAATATATTAATCTTATTTCATGAATTTAGTTGAATTTTGAAAACTTATTTTAATACGGAAAATAAAAAATGCTTGACTTCTCTTCCAGGCGACGAAGACTCGTTCCTATTCGCGCTCGCGCCCAAAATGCGGGCTTATCCCTCCACCGGCTACAACGATCACTACCAGTACCTCAACCATCACACGAAGACGCTGCCCAACGGTTTGGTGAGTGGAACGAGTTATTTTGTAAGGAATATCAATTGTTTCAGACGGGAGTCGAATCCACGACCTCACTTTTACAGGGTGTTGGGTAAATGGGTATATGAGCCGACACTAGCCCATGTTAACATACGCATATAAATGGTATGGTGAAGTCAGAAAATGAAGTCATCATTTTAATATTAATTAAAATATTAAAATTCATTTATTTCTTTGCAAAAATAAATGAATTTTAATTTTCATACATATCCGATATTATAAATTTTATTTAGTATGAACATTCATTTAAAAAATTCAAATGATGATATCAAATTTCTGACTTCAGCATACCATTTATATGCATATGTTAACATGGGTTAGTGTCGGCTCATATACCTATTTACCTAACTAACACCCTGTATAAGTAAGTGAGTGCAATCTGCTTCAGATACACATAAAATAGAGGTAATTGAAAACTGATTCAGTTTAAAGGCTAGAATTTAGTATTTTTTAATTACTCAATTGGAATGATGACTCGGTAATCAAATCGAAATTCTATTTAGTCCGTCAAGCAGATAATAAAAAACTATTGGACACAATTTACTCAAAAGTGACGTCAAGCGACATTTCAACTCGATGTAGCACTGTTATTATTTAATTATGAAAGAAAATAAAAAATACGAGTAATATTTTCTAATATGTATGTATTTACAAAAAAAAAGTATTTAAGTATGTTTATATCCGTTGTCTAGTCCCCATAATACAAGCTTTGCTTAGTTTGGGGCTAGCGGCGCAGAGTAAAATGTCCAAGGATATTTATTATTTATTTATTTAATTATCTGTCTGACTGACAAATAAATTAAAATTTTGTCATCTAGGCTCCTTTCACTGTTAACCATATTATAATCATTTATTATTTTATCCCTTCCAGATAATGGGCGGGCAGTTCGAATTCGGCGGCATTTGGATCGATGCGGATCCGTTCGGCGCAGGCGCCTCCGCTGAGTCTTGCAGCACCTACCGCGGCTACAAGCGACTTAGCAAGGAACCCACCTTTCGTATTAGGAGTTTGGAAGTGTGGGGGGTCGGAGACAAGCCCGTGGTTAATAAGGACGAGGTACGTAACCCCCCTTTTGAAGGGGAGACTTATAGGAGGCCATAGCATACGGCATCTGAGTCTTGCAGCACCTACCGCGGCTACAAGCGTCTTAGCAAGGAACCCACCTTCCGCATCAGGAGTTTGGAAGTGTGGGGGGTCGGAGACAAGCCCGTGGTTAATAAGGACGAGGTTAGTAAAAGGGGGGATTAATAAGGGGCATCTAAGTCAAGAAAGATCCAGTGTCATCGCGGCTACAAGCGACTTAGCAAGGACCCACCTTCCGTATAAGGAGTTTAGAAGTGTGGGGGGTCGGAGACAAGCCCGTGGTTAATAAGGACGAGGTACGTAAGCCCCCTTTTACGTAGCATATGCTAATAGGGGGCCATAGCATGCAAAAAAAGTTTACGAGTGCCGACTACGGACCGGAAAACGTGACTCACTCAATAGACTGACGATGAGTAGAGTAGGTGTCGATTTTTTTTCTTATGAGAAACAAGTTTTCGTGTGCTCGTTATAAAATAAAATAAAAATATTGTAGAAAACAACCAAAACAAAAAACAATAATCTCGCGTTTGGTTGTGCTTTCTACAGCTCTGAAAAGTTGATTATTTTAGACGCACCGTGTCGCTAGTGTCGCCTCATCGTACGTAATGTGAAATTCCACCGATAGATGGCGTTGAGTGTACGTTGACTCGCGGTTTCATTTGATTTTTTCCCGATTTACTAGTAGGCTGAGGCGAGATGTTTCGGCAGTCCGCTGGACATAGGCCTCTTCCAGCCTTCTTTTGAAGGCTATCATCATCATTTAAATTTTTGAAGCACTTCTCTCCCCTTCACAGGGTGTGAATAGTGCGTATAAGATTAATGTAGCCCTTCTTCTGACGCAGTCGGGTAATAATAAAATACAAGGGAACAATTTATTTTAAATCCCCATTTTATTTATCAATGGGAACCATTTGTCATCTCGTTGCATTTCATAATGTCATTTGCCACACTGGATGCTGTCCTGCGGTTAGGTTAAAGTAAACGTAGCCCGTACCATGTTTGAACAACATTGTCAATCTCCATACATTTTGTATTGATGCGATCTGACAATGCGGCCACGATCAAAGAACAGGTGCAGGCTGCGTTCATTTGATTTGATCGTGGACCGCAGAACGCGTGCAGATTGACAAATGCATCGATTTACGAGAGTAATAATAATATAAAAAGTATAGGCCCACGATTCTGAAACGTCATGTGGCAAAAAATAAAAACTAAACCCAGTATTGATATTAGCGCCCTCCGGTATTCATAAGGTGTCCAACGTGGCAAAAATCGGAACCAGCGATCCGGTATCGACGGTGGCGCCCCCTGTCAATGCCACGGGTGGGACAGTTCAGTGTAGGACATTCAGCAGTGGACGAAATGATAATGATGATAACCTAACGAAAATGAGCCATCTCACCCCCCTTTACCTCACTACCTTACCTTTACCTCCCTCCTCTAATCCTCCCCCTTCCCCCCAGTACGCCGCGTCGAACCAAGCCAGCGTGCTCAAGACACACAAGTCCGAATACAAGATGCTGCAGATGATGGGCAAGCCAGTCGGAGAGACGAATTTTTGATTAGTATGACATTGAAATTTATGTAGTAGCAGGCCTGTTCATCTCCGCGAGTTTACATCGAAAACAAAACACGCACGATGGCCCACCCACAGGATACTATTCGACAAGGCCTCACATACGAGCGAACATTGACTCACACACGCGTATTCTTGTGTATGATAAATACTGTGCAGTATTTAACTGCCTAAATAATAATGAAAACACAGAATGTACTTTTTTAAGTTGCCTCAAGACACTGAGAGGTAAATAAGTAGTTAATATTATTCATGATAATTCATGCTAAATCACGTATTTGCTCCGCCATTTTCCGCAGCTTGGCACCTCACGTCACATCATTTTACCGAAGTCAGCCCTATAGCTTCGGCGCAGTGCCGATCACTGACGTTTGTCAACAAAATGGTGCTTGACTCTTGAGACAGGCTAAATTACACCATATTGTTAATGACATTGAGCATACATATTTTTAAATACCTTCGCGAAGTAAAACTTCTGTACGTAGTACTTGTTATTATTCTGTGGTAGTAGTCCCAGTATAGTACATAAATTAAGCTGGTAGTATCGTTATGTACCTAGTTGTATAGGAGTGGCTATTAAAAAAATAGATAGTACTGTATGACTATTGATTTATTGTAAAGGTACCGTAGACCGACATTACGTTTATTATTATAAAATAACTAATTTTTGACCCATTCATTCCGATAAGGGGTTAATTTTGGAAAGACCTTTCTTCTTGTACACAAAACTGCAAAAAACTGGGACACTAATTGGGAGTTCGTAGATTTATACGATCGATCCAACCATTTATTATCCGCTTACTTTTTAACCGACTTCAAAAAAGGAGGAGGTTATATGTTCGACTGTATGTATGTTTTTTTTTTTTCTATGTATGTTCACCGATTACTCCGTCAATTGTGGACCGATTTTCAAAATTCTTTTTTTGTTTGATAGGGTACACTTCTGAGGTGGTCCCATTGTCACCAAGTCAGGATCTGATGATGGGATCCTAGGGAAATCGAGGGCAACCCCCAAATTTTATAGGCACGTATATAGTTTTTCAAACGTTTTCTTAAGTTGTTCAAGTATTTGCTCCTGGAAATCATCATATCATATTGATGAGCTGATGATAGAAGGTAAAACTCCTTAATGTTTAGGAGTTGGAGGGTAATTCTTTTAATTTTATAGATAAGTATAGTTTCTAAAGTTATTCAAGTGTTAGCATTAGATAGTCATCATCTCATCATGATGAACTGGTCATGGTACGTACAACTCCTTAACGCTTAGGAGTTGGAGGATAATTCTTTAAATATTATAGGTACAAATAGACCAACAGTTGTATTTTTTCATGTTTTTAAGGTGGGCTGACGGTTTAAGGTCTTTTTAGGTTGCCGATATGGTAACCTGTATTTTGTAGGGAATATTATTTTACACTTGACATGAAGAATATAGTCTCAATGTACTGCCTACCTTCAGTGGTAATACGTGGTACAATAAGTTAACTAAAAAGCAAGAACAAAGTTAATTTTTATTAAAAAAAATAAAACCGACTCCAAAAAACATACACTAAAAAGTAGAAAAATAATTACTAGGTAATTACTTATTTATTAGGACGAATTAATATTTATGTATACCATTATTGATACTTTTGGAGTCGGTGCAGGCAAACTTCACACGTTTCATAATCTTGGCACCGACTCCAGAAGTATCAATAATGGTATACATAAATATTAATTCGTCCTAATAAATAAGTAATTACCTAGTAATTATTTTTCTACTTTTTAGTGTATGTTTTTTGTGCCTTATGTTTATCATAAAGACCAGCTTATTTGATACTTAGCCCATATATGTTATTCTGATGTAACAATTATACCTAAGTATTGTAGTTTTATCATAATCTTTTCACTTATTTTTGAGCAAAAGAGGACATCCATAAATATTCATTTTTGGTGAATAAATATTTATTATTGTAAAGTATTTTTTGTAAAATTAATAAGTTTTTTGAATGCTAAAAGGTAGACGGTGGAGACTAAGATACTAAAATACCTACTTGTAATACCCATGTTCGCAAATTAAATATATTTGATTTCATATGTATATCATACATTATATTACTTTTCACAGGACGAGCGAGATATAAGCGTGCTGGATACGAATCCAGAAGCGAAGGCGATATTGGACATGGCGGGCCGCACGCGCCATAGTGAAGGAATTCGCGAGCCGCCGCCGTTATAATGCGGCGTAGCGACACCGCGTAAGTCAATATTCATGATTTTTGAGAGCGACGAAACTGGATAAGTTTTTGATCTGTATAGTCTGGTCTGTGAGCACGTAGAATTTTGTCCAATGACCTCAAGCTACCCATCCTTATCGCTCGCGCGTAATTATGTAGCTGTCGCGCTCGCACACTCACTGCGGGCGCCCGTCGCACAGTCGCGACAGCAATATAATTACGCGCGAGCGATAAGGATGGGTAGCTAGGGGTCATTGGACAAAATTCTACGTGCCCACGGACCGGGCTTTAGTAATGAATTGTAGTTGGTTAAGACCAAAAATCTGTATAAAAGAACTCCGGATTACGAATCTAACACCCGTATTTCCCGTATTCACAAACGATGCTTGCTTAAGTGACGCAGCAAATGGAACGCACAGCGTTGAATAGAGCTCTGTGGTCGGTTCTTGTGACCCTGTGCGTCCACGCGCACTGTGAGACCTCATAGTAATGTTTGTGAATACGGGCGTAAGCTCCTGATTCCAATTCAAGCATAAATTGAAGGTTTTATTGGTTGAAATATTTTTAGACCAATCGTAAAACAGAATCTATACTTGAGTTAGTATTTTGATATTTTACTTTTAGGATGCATATTAATTATTTGAAACGACAAATCAAACTAATCGTAAAAAATATCAAATCTCTCAAAAAAAAATTACTTACGTAATGTTAGACGAAATGGTCACTGTTGACATATACATTGTTTCTATACAAAAAGAATCACAGTTCGTAATATTAAAATAAATAAGGTCTTTGAAAAATATACTTTAATACAATATGACAGAACTTTTACCAAAAACTAAATTACATATAAACTTGAAAGAGAACTAAACCTCTGTTTAAAAACGTGTATACGTCAATTTTGTCCGAAAAAGCCTTAGTTCTCCAAATAGAACGCGTTTCTGGAACTCCCTTCGAACTAGAAACGCATTCCATTTGGCTGAAATGTTATAGTCAATATACGCTTTTGTTTCATATTTTGTAGTATAAATAAATCGTTCGTCTGTCAGTTATTTGTAATCTTATCGATGCAGAAATAAAGTAAAATCTTCATCCTTTCTGTTATAAGTCTCGCTTACCTAAGTCAGTTCCTGAGGTATGAGAGCGACACGCGAGTGTTTTTGTAACGTCAAACGTCAGCGAGACATCAGCCCCCCTAGACAAAACGCACTTTTTGATCGAATCGAAAATCGAATCCGTCAAAACTCCATACAAAAAAGGGGCTTTTCGACCACTTTTCGACTGGTTTGCGATTATAATTTGCACTTTGTCTAGACCCACAGATTTGCTTCAGATTTGTATGCTCTGTTACGTCATAATATGTCAATGTCACCCCTCCCGTGCCGCTCCCATACCTCAGGCACTGACTGAGTTAACTTAAAGCCCGGTCTGCGAGCACGTAGAATTTTGTCCAATGACCCCAAGCTACCCATCCTTATCGCTCGCGCGTAATTATGTTGCTGTCGCGCTCGCACACTCACTGCGGGCGCGCGTCGCACAGTCGCGACAGCAATATAATTGAGAATGTTACTAGGTATGCAAAATCACTTGAAACCTATGTTACAGTTAAGCTTTTACATTTACAAATACATTAGTTTTTATTTCATTCAAAAATACCCAGTAGTTATGATTTTATAGGCATTCAAAGTTCGCTTAAATATTGAGTCCCGCCGACGGTCACGTGACCCCGTGTGACGTACATTCACAGCGTCCGCTCACTAGAAAACGGATATAAACATACTTAAATATATTTTTTTTGTAAATACAAACTTATTATACATATTAACACCCAGACCCATTACAGAAATTAAAATTGAACCAAACCCAAACTTGATGCGATTGTGTCGTTTTATTGCGAATTACCTTCCAGCTCCATCATTAGACCCCGATTACTATATAGAATTAAAATACTCATCAATACAAAACGAACGAGCCCAAACTCGATGCATTTAAGTCGTTTTATTATAGAGTTCCTATGGCCACCTTCCAGCTCCATCATCAGATCAGCTCCATGTCATCATAATATTGCATGGTCATCCAAATCACATGTGTTTGCGAAATTTCAGCTTAATCGGTTGCCTGGAAGTGGGTCTTAATTCAGTTTGCAAGATTCCACCCATACAAATATGAGCCAGTCGTTGTAATATGACGTCACGCGCATAAAATGGCGGGCCGGCCGCCGCCCGCACTTTTAAAATTCAATATCTTGGAAACTAATTAACGTATCGAAATAATTCTTTCACGTGTATTTTTTATTTTTAACAGAGAATACAGAAAGCTAAAAAACAAAATTAGTGAACATTCTTCATTACGCGCGAGCGATAAGGATGGGTAGCTTAGGGTCATAGGACAAAATTCTACGTGCTCGCAGACCAGACTATAACAGTATGTACGTTTCAAAATGCTGACAGATGAATTTTACGTGAAATTATGTATAGAAGTAATTGTGTGCGACAAGCTTATGAAATATGCTATAAATATTTATTTTATTTATATTTATGTATTTATCTCAGTATTCTGATCATCATACATTCTGTCACTGTGAATTTTAGTTGTAACTACTTTATAAATCTTGACTGTTATGTTGTGAATCAATTTAGAACTTTAAACTTAAGATTTTTGTTCAAAACTCATTCGGGAGTTTGTCATCATTAGATCAGTTTACCATAAAACTACAAATATTTTTAATTGGTTTTGAACCGTATGTATAAGGCCCAAAACACACGGTGAAACGCAATTGCAACGAAACTGCAACTTCTAGTTACTTTTGAGTTGCATCTAAGTTTCTGCCATAGATTCCGTTGAGAGACCACACATGACGCGACCATTTCAAACTGGTCTCTCTCTCTCAAAAGTAACCAGAAGTTGCAGTTTCGTTGCAATTGCGTTTCACCGTGTGTTCTGGGCCTCAGTCATGAAGTTGAAAATTGATTGAGATTCTTTTTTTTTTTTATTCATAACTACTAGTGAGATATAGGTAACAACAGATATTTATTTTTGTTTTTATATTATTTACTATAATATTATTACATTCGCAATCTTGAACTAGTCATCGCTGTGAATAGTAAAGATTAAGTAGTTTAAATACAGGGTGAGTCGATTGTCACCTCTAGTTCGCGTACAAAGAGAAGATGCGTCCTTTATCAGCATAACTTGTTTTCCTTCTGTCATAGGAAATAAGAATCAATTTGACAGTGATAATTATAAACTTCTACCGATTGTACAAAAGCAGAAAAATCTGTAGTCTAGAAAAATATCTAATAACTAGGGTCCGCCCACGCTACGTCTTTCGGCCCGTGGCCGCCACTCGAGAACTTCTGCCCCAGCGGCCATCAGCTCTGCGAGCTATGTGCCCCGCCCACTGCCACTTGATTTTAGCAATTTTGCGGGCTATCAGTCACTTTAGTTCTCCTGCGGATCTCCTCATTCGATCACGCAGGGAAACTCCGAGCATAGCACGCTCCATCGCCATTTGGGTGACCAAATGCATCTAACTTAATTATAAAAAAAAAGCATACATACATACAGCCGAACATATAACCTCCTCCTTTTTTGAAGTCGGTTAATTAGTCATCAATCAATATATATTTGAAAATAACTATGTATTGACTCACCCTGTATACCAATGAGTGCCAATAAATAAATTATAGAAAAAATCTATTTTCTGAAATAAGTTAAATAGACTAATAAGCGAACATTCTGGGCGTATATTATTTACTGTGAATCTCTTTAAAGGTATATTCATATTGCTACATGCGTGTGCGTAACGTGTGTTGTTTGTATGGAATATAATCATTGGATACAGCGCCATCTAGTTTCAAACTAAGCAAAGCTTGTAAAGTCAGCGTCAAATAGTTGGTGACACCCAAAGTGGCCAAATAGTTCACACGTCTTTGTTACTTTAGAACAGTCTTTCCCAAAGTGGGCGATAACGCCCCCTTGTGGGCGCTGCAGGCTTAAAGGGGGGCGGTAAGAGACCCAGAAAAAAAAGCGGGACGTTGTGTAGAGGCTTGGGAAGCGTCATCTACTAGGAGGACTCTCAGACACCGACTGAGCTCGACTCTTGACTACAAAAATGGGGGGCGCTAAAAATAATTTATTCTCAAAGTGGGCAGTAGACTAAATAATTTTGGGAACCGCTGCTTTAGAATAAGGTGGTGTTGTTAATTTTTTGGCCACTTTGGGCGTCGCGAACTATTTGATGCTGACTGTACGTGAACCTCAACTCACATAAATGTAGCAATGTAAATATACCTTTCACATTAATAGTAGTTATCTTTTATTTACAAAAATACATTGTCATATTTAATTAGAAGCATTTCCACATTTGACCATTACCACTACATGAGTTAAACAATTTCAGAGAAGATATATTTTTATTTCATTTCTTATTTACACCATACATTTATCATAACTATATTATTAAGTCGTTATTTTTTGTATTTAACATTTTATTATCTGTTAAGCATCGCGACATTCCTGTCAAAATAATCAATATCGGAATGAAAATCGATTGATAATACTATGACACATATTTATCACCAAACAGAACTTTTTTGTGCTACACAAGATCTCCCAGTCACAAGTGACCGTCCGAAATATTGTAAATATTTAAAAAATATCGAAAAAATACCTCAAAAGGGGGGCTAACTGCAATATTTTTCAAGTTATTCACTTTCAAGTTAAATGAAAATAAAGGTATTTATAAAGTTTGTTAAACCAAACCAAGAAAAATTTGAATGACCAATCATCATGGGCGTACCCATGGGACATGACTGGAAGTCGGCCACCCTCGGCCAGAATAAAAAAAAATGTTTATTCGGTATACAGTGTGAGTCACGTTAAAGTGTACATATGAAAATAGATGAAACTAGACCTATTTTTATCGACAAAAAAGAGGTCAAAAAATTTTCAAAAAGTATGATTTTTTATTATTTGTTGGCCTTTTTTGTGTATTTTATGTATTTTTTTAGTATCGCCTGTTATTTAACATTATTATTGTTTTTATTTTATCAGGATATACCGCTTAGTTTATACGTTTTCTTTACAATAAGTAATAGGAAGAAAAAAAAATCTATAATTTTTAAAAAAAAATCTCAATAAATTTTTGACCTCTTTTTTGTCGATAAAAATAGGTCTAGTTTAATCTATTTTCATATGTACACTTTAACGTGACTCACACTGTATAGCTTGCCCTACCACCACTTCAGGACAACATATGGGCTGGTGCTGAGAAGAAGTGGCGGAAGAAACCATGCCCGTTTTCAGCATCAATCCCTAATGTTTAAGTGCCCCTATGTAAACAAAATTCCTGTACGTGTTACCATAGGGGTCACTTAAAAATTAGGGATTGATGGTGAAAACGGGCATCAGTCACCTCTGTCAGCACAGAAACTAGGTGACTTGGTGACTTGCCTCCTCCTAGGCCAGAAGCTGAGTACGCCCATGCCAATCTTATGTGGTCTGGTTAACATCTAATGACACTTTAAGATAATTTTCCATGAATATTTAGAATGCTTCGGCCGGTCACTTGAGCCTGGGCGACATTTCTTTTCATTCCGAATATGATCTTGAGAAATACCTTTCTCTGCGCTTTATATGTTAGATTTAGGTTTTATAAAATACATACACACAAACATTTCACGTTTACATAAATAGCTTTGGTTTTCTACGATGCACAGCACAAATATTAATATTAAGATACGTTCTCACTTACAGCATTCGTTGAACAGACATCCACCAGATGGCTTAGAAAGTTCCCGCTAGGGGCGCTGTACAATCCGTCATTAATGTCACTTTTTTACGCAGTTGACATCGAATGGTTTGGCGTAAACTCACACTACGCCACCAGCTTGCACTAAGCGTTTCGATAACTCTTTCATAATGCGAATTCGCTGGGTGCGAAGTACTAGGTGGGGGTAACATAATCTATCGCAGCGCTCATGGTGGTCAAAAGTAGAAATAATGTAAGCTCTGTCATCAGATGTATCTGTCAATGGCAAAGCGATTTTACTTAATACATTTTAATATCATTAATTAATCGCATGAAAAGGGTCCTACTGGGAACTTAAATAAAAGAGTGGACTGTATTTCGATAGGGCTGGTTTAATAGCCGTTTACAATTTGGAAATAACTAGACTATACAACGTGGTAGTACAAAAATGAGTCACAGTAGTTGTTGTGCACAGATGTTTGCCTTATGATGAGAGCGTGAATTATTGAACTCTGCCCTTATTTTGTTCTATATTCTTCTACATCTCGGACTTGTCCAGCCAATACCAACAACTTTCCTTTAAATACGGTTTGTGGTTGGAATTTGATATTGTAACACTCACAAACCCGGTCTTCAAAACAATACTCATTTCGATCTGAAAACGATATTTAATTTATTAGCGATACAGGAACATTTAAATATATTTACTGTTTACTGTCGTCGGCCGTTTGGTGTAGTGGTTCAAAACGGACTACTATTCCGGAGGTTGCGGGTTCGATTCCCGCACAGTACAAACATTTGTGTGCATGAACATATTTGTTTGTATTGGACTGGGTGTTTTCTATGTATAATAAGTATGTATTTACAAAAAAAAAAAAGTATTTAAGTATGTTTATATCCGTTGTCTAGTACCCATAGTACAAGCTTTGCTTAGTTTGGGACTAGAAGCGCAGTGTAAAATGTCCAAAAGGATATTTATATTTGTTATATAATGAAACCGTCAAAGTAGCTTTTTCTTTTCGTTTTACTGTAAAACTACAACTATAAATGAAGTAAACAAACCCTGACACAATCAAAATTAAACACACTTTTTGGACTTACCTCATTTGATTTGAATGACCAAAATGATTTCAAAACCTTTTTTCCACCCAAATCGTGGTATCACAACAATTATTAGTCGAAAATATTTGTTATTTTTTCATTTCGATATTTTTTCACAATTACACGACCTAAATGTCAATGTGACAGAGCCCACAAAGTTGTGGACGCTAGTTGGCGCTGTAATCGTGCACAGAGCCAATAGCTAGGGACTGAAATTCGCTGCCTGCTGCTGTCTTTCCCGAATCCGGTTTACTGTAATCCGGGCCTTTCTAAGGCGAGAGTGAATTAGGCACTTACAGGGCAGATATGTACCACGCATTTCACTTAACATCAGGTGCGATTGCGGTCAAATTCCTGTATAAAAAAAAAATATATTTTTGTAAGCGAAATCGCAAAATCGCCGAACGTTCGTTAATGTTCGCGAATGCTGTATGTGAGAACAATTATAGTGCTTAGGAACGAACGATCCAAACTTATGAATATCTCTTACTGCCAATTTTCGTAAAATAACTACTTAAGTAATAGATAAATAGTTATCCATTCATTTTCAAGTATTTGTCAAATAATAAATAAATCTTTGGACAAATAAATAAATAAATCTTTGGACAATTTGACACAGCGCCAGCTAGCCCCAAAGTAAGCAACTTAATGCTTGTGTTATGGGTGCTAGCTTAACGGATATACTACTTATATACTTCTTTTTTTTTTAGTTGTTTTTTTAATTAGGCAGAGAGCAGAGCTACTTTTCTTTTTCATGTTGACATGTGACATGTGACATCTGACATGGTGTTATTAAAGTGAAAATTTTATTATTTTAGAAGATGAAAATGTATAATAATTTTAAAGGAATCGACAAGCTGATGAATTAACTTTAAATGTCGTTTTATAAGACTTATTAGTCTATTCATTCATTATCTAGGATCGGCAAAATGAAACAATGTGTTGCTCTTGTAAAGTAGTGATATTTTCAACAATATTCTATCATCTATTCACACAGAAATTGTTTACGAATCACAACAGAGAAACGACATTTAAAGTTAATTCATCAGCTTGTCGATTCCTTTAAAATTATTATACATTTTCATCTTCTAAAATAATAAAATTTTCACTTTAATAACACCATGTCAGATGTCACATGTCACATGTCAACATGAAAAAGAAAAGTAGCTCTGCTCTCTGCCTAATTAAAAAAACAACTAAAGAGGATTTATTCTCTTATATAAATACATAAATATTATACATAGTCACACCCAGACCCGTCACAGAAATTAAAATTCATCATTTCAATTTCTGCCCGGCCGGGAATCGAACCCGGGACCTCTCGGCATAGTAGTCCGTTCTGAACCACTACACCAAACGGCCGACTAAATAATTAACACATTGTAACGAAAAGTTGTCAAATAATCGGTTAAAGTTCTGAAACTGATCTCAAAACTGGATTCAAACTCAAGTCTGTGATTAATAAAACAAGGCTTGAGTCTGTTTTTGAGTCTAGATTCATACTTGAGCATCGTTTCAGAATTAGAACCCTAGTGAGAGTTGATAACGAATTGCTGAAAACTATTTAATTTCTTAGCCTTATCCAGTGTATCACGTAAAAGTAAATAACGTATGCCTTATTAACTTATTATTGTATTTATGTGTTCTATGATCGTGTCCATATACGAGCCTATTTCATTAGTTACAATGAAGTATAGCACTTTATTTATATATTTTATACCTTTTCTTCTTCAAGACCTGATTATAGTTAATACGAACATAACTTCTGATCTGCATATAAAGTCGAAACGACTGGGCCGATTTTGATAGGACTTAACTAGCTAGCGGTGTTCTTAAGCAAGCACAAACTTTAATATTGAAAAATAACTAGGGTTCCGTGGAAAAATACAAATAATCATAAAAACAATCGACAAATAGTCACTGGATATTTAATCAAAGCAAATCTGTTTTATTTTAGACGTAAAAGTCCACAATTTTAATATGTAACTAATGAAATTGGCTCTTTGCAAACCTTCAAATCCTAAACCCACGTGAAGTGTCTACCACGTCCCGAAAATGAGTTGTATTTTCGTAATTTAGCTATTCTTAGTAAGTTGTACAAATTGTATTTATTTAATTTATTGTAATAAATAAATTTTAAATATGACTGGTGTTTAATTTATCTGTAAAATTATAAGAAAAAATACACCATAATATATGTGCACGTGGATTGAGTGATCCTTGCTTCAATAAACAAAAATCGAGGAAGTTTCACTTCACCGCAATATTTTAACTAAAACTTCCTCGATTTTTGTTAAGATTGAAGCAAGGATCACTCAATCCACATGCAAATCATAATATCTAATTTCAAATAAAGCATAGCATAGAGCTTGTGCTAAGGACATATTTAATTTTTGTAAAAACTATGTGAAGGGCGTTTCTAGGGCAAGGCATAGTAGGGGAAGGCATCTTGCCCCCCAAACTCTTGAAATACCTACGTTCCTCTACATTTAGATTTCGTCCTTGAGCAATTAACGCCCATATTTCACAAACGATGCTTGCTTAAGTGAAGCAGAAAATCGCTCTGAATAGAGCTCTGTGATTGGTTCGTGAGTCCCTGTGAGTCCACGCGCACTGAGACCTCATACTTAACGTGTGTGAATATGCGTAAGCGTGGGTGAACTTCTAAAAACTGAATTAAGTAGTGTGGTGTGGTGAGACGTATAAAAAAAACGATACGTTGCTATAAAAAATGAGTACTCTGTATCAAAATAATAGAAATCTCGTGCAAATCATACCACTTTATTTTTGTTCAGACTTTATACATTGTCTTTTTCCATGCCTTAAAGTTAAATTAAATATTAATAAACACTAAAACAATTCATTCACTTAGCACAGCTTCTGTCGCTACTATTGAAGTAAGTGTCCGACAACTATCAGGCATCGGTCGCGTCAGTCCTCTTCCCGACCGACAGGTCGATGGGCGTGTCCTGACAGGCCTCAGAGGCCGCGTGGGGCCTGATGATCCCGTACAGAGGCACCGGGAGGGGGGCCTCCCTCTCAGACTTGGTGTGGGCTTCGACGCACTTCGAGTTGCGGGTGTGCATTCTGGATGATAAAATTGTTATTAATAGCTAGTCGTTACAAATCGAGCTGTTTCATCTTAACTGACAGTTAAATATTTGCAACAATATTTCTGTTAGTTGTTTAAAGTATACCCAACATTGATGAACAAACGCTGGCCGTAACAGCATATTACACTTGAAAATTTCGACAGGTTCATCCAGTGTCAAGTAGCTCAGATGGAAGAGCAGTCGCCCGGCAAGTGAAACGTCGTGGGTTCAATTCCCGCCTTAGGCAGTTCGATGTTTTCAAGTTATTTTAAATTTTCAACTTACAAGTCGAGTTAACTGCGCACCTGGCAGCCGTGACGTCACATCAACTGGTACGGACGGGGCGAACGCGTGGAGGTGGGATGAGAGTCGCATTCAAGCGAGGTGTGCAGTTAGCTCGATTGGGTTGTTATAACTTATGTAGTCCAGTGATTGATCAGTATTAAGAGATTCTGGGTTCGATTCCTGATGGTAGTTGACAATCGCCATGATTGTCCTGGTTCTGTTTTGGAAATCAAGGAGTTGGAAATCTACTTGTTCTATCGGTAAGCATCAGGCATGACAAGTTACGAACGTTTTCCAGCAATACCACAAGTGGTGACTTGGTCCACCATAATCTGAGAATTGTCCTGACGGCTAAGTAACCTAGTAACCTAAGGACAAGAACTATGTGACTTATTTGTTACAAGTACCTCCAATAACTGAACGCTTTCCAGCTGTACCACAAATGGGTCTTGTGGTCCTGACATTTCAGAGGTGTCCTGGTCCTAATGGAGCCCTACAAGAAGTTGGAAACCTACTTTTTCTTTCGGTAAGCATCAGCCTGGTGCTATTAGAGGAACATCCACTTACTGAACGCTTTCCAACTATGCCATTAGTAGAACCTTTGTGGCCCTGGTATCTGAGGAGTGTCCTGGTCCTGATGGAGCCCTACAAGGATTTGGAAACTTACTTCTTCTTTCGGTAAGCATCAACCTGGTGCTATTAGAGGAACCTCCACTTACTGAACGCTTTCCAACTATGCCACAAGTGGAAGCTTTGCGGTTCTGGTATCTGAGAAGTGTCTTGGTCCTTATAGTATCCTATGAGGAGTAGGACATCTACATATACTGCGAGCTAGCATCTACTATAAGTATGTACCACCACAAACTGAATGCTTTCCCGTCTTGCTGCAAATGGTGGTTTTTAGGTCCTTAGGAATATCCTGACGGTGAAGTCACTATAACAGGGAGTGGAAGCCTACTTGTACTTCCTGCACGCGTCAGCCCGGTGTCTCTCCAAGTAGCGGCGCAGGCTGAACGCCTTGCCGCACTCGGCGCAGCGCCACTGCCACGCGTGGTGGCCCCATAAAGTTAATATTCGTTTGAGCAGCAACACTATTTGTGGCCCCGGTTCCACTGGTGAGCTCTGAGGTTGACCTGATGGGACCCTTCAAGGAGTTGGAAACGTACTTCTTTCGGTAAGCAACAGCCTGGTGCTATTAGAGGAACTTCCACTAACTAACGCTTTCCAACTATGCGACAAGTAGAGACTTTGTGGTCCTGACATTTGAGAGGTGTCCTGATCCTGATGGTATGCTACAAGGAGTTCGAAACCTACTTCTTCTTTCGATAAGCATCAGCCTGGTGCTTTTAGAGGAACTTCCACTTACTAAACGTTTTCCAACGATGCCACAAGTGGAAGCTTTGTGGTCCTGCTATCTGAGGTGTGACCTGATGGTATCCTCCAAGGAGTTGGTAACCTTACTTCTTCTTTCAGTAAGCATTAGCCTAGTGCTATAAGAGGAACCTCCACTTACTAAACGCTTTCCAGCTGTACCGCAATTGGGTCTTGTGGCCCTGGTATCTGAGGAGTGTCCTGGTCCTGATGAAACCTTACAAGGAGTTGTAAACCTACTTGTACTGCGAGCAACCACCAGTTAGGTGGTATTCCAATTATTTCCACGTAATGATGGTGGTTTTTAGGTCTACCTTGATCTATGGAATATCCTGACGGTGAAGTCACTATAACAGGGAGTGGAAACCTACTTGTACTTCCTGCACGCGTCAGCCTGGTGTCTCTCCAAGTAGCGCCGCTGGCTGAACGCCTTGCCGCACTCGGCGCAGCGCCATTGCCACGCGTGGTGGCCCCGGGTCCGCTGGTGCGCTCTGAGGTTCGACCTGATGGTAGAAGGATGAAGAACGGAAAACAGATGTCTTTTTATGAGACTGTAAATACAATCAAGAAGATTACTACAGACAGAACGAAATGTAATTGTCTATTTTGAGACTGGAAAATGAGGGGAGACTCTTCCTCTGAGGGTAGCAGGGGGGGGGGGGGGGGGGGTGATAATTCCTTAAATATTGGATACTTTTATAGTATTTATTGAAAACTTCACAATTTTGAAATCGATCAATAATCTCAATTTCCACAAGTTTTTTCAGTATTAAACTGGACTCAACTTTCAAATTTTTCAGCCTCTGCCAATAAAGTGTACTAATTGTATAAATCAAAAATCATTTAACTTTTTTTTAGCTCTGGATGGAACGAAATATAACACAGCCTATAAAGTACCATGGAGTAGCCATATCCTTGTAAAGGGGTGCTATCAAACAACTTTAAGAGTAGGCGCACACCGTTGATTTTTTGTCGGCCGATAGTTTAGTCGGGCAGTTGATCAGTATGGGCATGTATGGGAGTGCGCACACTACGCCGATTCGATTTGGCCGATTCTTCATACAATTTGAAATCGGGCACAACTATCGGCCAACTAAAAATCGACGGTGTGCGCCTACTCTAAAACCAATCTCACCTGTCAGCAAAGGTCCGACCACAATGCGCATGAGGGCACGGGAAGGGTCGCTCGCCCGTGTGTAGACGGAGGTGCCCCTTCAGCACCCAGGGCCGGTCGAAGCGCTTGCCACAATACGAGCAGGTGTGGCTGGGACGGGGCCCGCGCCACTCGCGGGGCCCCGGTAACGGGGGGGACGCTGCAACCGATGCTGATGAACAGTATAACGAGAGTATAGATATAGTTCGTTCGTTCGTTCGTTTCAGCCAAATGACGTCCACTGCTGGACAAAGGCCTCCCCCAAGGCTTTCCAGAATGAACGGTCCTGCGCTGCCCGCATCCAATTTCTTCGCGCGTGGGGTTGCCAGGTCCAAAACACGAAAGCCGGACTCTCTGCTTCATTTGGCCGGACATTTTACCCTAAAAGCCAGACATGTGACCGATGTCCTGATGCGTGCGCTTATTATTCTGTAGCTCGACTTTCGCCTGGCGTGGTAGCCAAAAAAAAAGGTGGACAGGCCGGACAAAACAATATTTGGCCGGACAAGACCTTAAAAAGCCAAACATGTCCGGCTAAAGCCGGACACCTGGCAACCCTATTCGCGCGACCTTTACCAGATCGTCAATCCACCTAGTAAGAGGCCTGCCCACGCTACGTCTTCCAGCCCGTGGTCGCACTCCAGTACTTTTCTGCCCCAACGGCCATGAGATAGTAGTGCCATCCACGAAGACGCGCCCCCCCCCCCCCATTCTACCGCTAATGTTTGGGTGTTATCGGTACATGCTAAATTATCCATGAGTGCACACGCGCACTACAATAATGACGCTCGGATTGCTCGGATCAAACTCCCCGCACCCCGCGCGACCGAGACGAAAAATTGGTGGGGCGCGTCTTTGTGGATGACACGATCTATAGCATCAAACCACTTTCGTTTCTACCAAAAGACGTCCACTGATGTATAAAAGCCGCTCAAGGATTTCTAAAACTATACATACTACGTCTACTTTGTTGCCAGCGTCCGTGCTTCCTGCGAGCTTCACTAGATCATCAGTCCACCCAGTGAGAGGCCTAGGCTTACATTACGTTTTTCAGTCCGTGTTCGCCGCCATTCGAGAAATCCCGCTAAGGTGCCTACCCACTATTTAAAAGTTTGTCAACTCTTCGGTATAATATGTCGGTTACTTTGGTTCTCCAACGGATCTCATTTAAGATATCTAAAGCCCGGTCCGTGAGCACGTAGAATTTTGTCCAATGACCCCTAGCGGCCCTAGCTACCCATCCTTATCGCTCGCGCGTAATTATATTGATGTCGCGACTGTGCGACTGGCACCCGCAGTGAGTGTGCGAGCGCGATAGCAACATAATTACGCGCGAGCGATAAGGATGGGTAGCTTGGGGTTATTGGACAAAATTCTACGTGCCCACGGACCAGACTATAGCTACCTATTTAAAATTTAAAGTAAAGTAGTCATTATTTTACCTGCTTTCTTTTCCTCTTCATTTTCTTTACCATGGTCACTGTCAGCCTCAATAGTATCTTTCTCAAACAGCTCCTTGCAAGTCAAAAGTTCTTTATTGAGATTTTCTTCAGCAGTCTGCTTGAACAAGCTCTTCAATTTCTCTGCTATCTTATCTATCTCCGATCCCTTACTATTACCTTTCAAAGGCTCTCTATTTCTTATCTCTTCTAATATTGGAGCTAGCGGCTCTCTCTTACTCTTTTTGTCTTGCACAGAAACAATTTTGTTGATTTTGTCGGCCATGTTTTTTCGCCTTTTCCCGCGCGTTTTCTTGTAAAACACCTTACGTTCCGTTTTACCCTCCGATCGCAGGTTGTAACTCGATTTGTCTCCTTCTTTTTTAATCTGACTGCTTCTCTTTGGTTCTGGTGAGATGACAGGCCGTTCGCTTTCAGAAGCGTATTCGTAGGTTTCTGTGCTAAGAAAGTTTTCGAGGAATTGGCTTCTTTTTAAGAGCTGGAGGTAGAAACGCGTGGATATGGGGACTTTGTCGTTGAAGAGAGTCTCGTTGGTTTTGAGCAGGTTCTTTTGACGTTTCAGATTCATTTTCGGGCCTCGAGCTGGTTTGGGTTCAACTAGAAGATAAAATAAGTTAAGTTATATCTGAAATATTAACTTCCATTTTAAAGGGAAGGTGTCATAGGGCACCATAGGGCACATTTTCGTGAAAAATCCGAGGACTGACGAATGGACCGCAACTACTATAAAAACATCTTAGACCGCAACACACCGAAAACTACTTACTTTTATGTACTTACATATAAAATCGTTAATATTTTGTATTTACATATCGCAATTAAACTAGTTACCTACTAATTTAATATAATTTATCTAATAAACAAACCTAAGATCAATATCTACAAGTGAAACACTGTGCCGTTTAAATAACGAATTTTCCACGACTTTCGTTGATAAAAGCTCACCATATATAAATGAAAAACACTTTCCTAATCTTTCATAGGCCTAATTTTCACTTCAGCATTCGTGTGACAGAAACCTTTTTTATGATTGTACAATACAGCAAAGTACTTACTTTCATAGGAAAATGAAGACGATTCATGTATGAAACTGTGTCTAAGTGACCGCACGGAATACAAGAAACATCTAGGCATTTTGTTCAAGCACAGTAAAAGTATTAAAATTATATTTTATTACTTTAAAATAGATTTTTCAGTGAATATAAATTTTTCGCACTGTTTAAGCACTTGCTGTGTACGTCAAATTCAAAACAAACGAAATTCAAAAGTTTTTATTTTAAGAATTCCAAATTTGATCGCGCTGCCGCGGCCAGTGTCCCCTACGTGGTGTGTTTTTTAATTTTGTTAATGGTATCTTTTGAAGACGTATCGCTGAAAATGAAACCGATTTAAAATCGAGTTTAATTCGATGGAGTAGTAGGTTCGTCGAAATTATTATGGTTTATTTCGAGACTTTTGTAGAGAGACTTTTCTTTAATTAATTTATTGCAAGTTTTCTTTAATATGGTGTAGTAATGTATGTGTATATTGTGTTTAGCTTATTTGTGACGTGCAAAATAAAAGAGAAACAATGTTTGTTTCTTTATATTAATTATTCTTATAATTCTCAACAGTTGATCTTTTCATCTTTAAGATCAAGTTGGTTGTTTGCGAGTTTCTAATATGTAGTATACTAGATTAAAAGTAAAGTTCAAGAAACAGCCGACTTATGGAAACAAAGTCTCATCGATTGACATTGATAAACTTTTATTTCCACAACAAAAAATAAAATAACATCTTCAAAATCGTCACAGATGATCAAACGAATTACGAATCGCTTCACAGACTCGCACTTTCGTTATCTGTGCACCGATCTGAAAACTTCCCGCCTTACGTCACTGGCCGCTCGGAAAAGCTCCGTAGAAAAGAAAAATGTTGACAGCGCGCGCGCGAGTCGAGGGGAGGGGCGGGCGAAGCGGCCATCGATTATTTGGCGGCGCGACTCCGAGGCGATCGCACGCCGCCACCGCTGCCCCCGGACGCGCGGCATGAGTTTCTGGGCGTATACCCCGCGTCGCGAGTGCGTGTGCCATTGTGAATAACGCATGCCGTGATCACAGCGCGGGCCGGAGCCTCGGCCGCCATGGGCAACTCTTGCAGCTCCGGGCAAGCACACAAAGACAAGGACAATATATCACAACAATCTGAGGAGTGAGTATCGTATATGGCGTGAAGGTCAACCTACAACGCTTAGCTAAATGGATGAAAACAAACTAGTTGTAGTAGGAGAAGAGATGAGCGCATGATATGGTCTGGATAAATCAATACGCTGGCACGGAGGAGTTTGCGAGCTCATGGGTGTCAATCATGGCTCACACCCGCCATGGATCCGTAAGAACCGTCATCCGAACCATTTAAACAGAAACGTTGAACGTCTAACGAAGATTGATGTAACAAGAAAAGAACAAGTATTTGTAAATAACCATCACTAAAGTCAAGGAATCGTAAATCTTTAAGTTACAAAATGTTAATATGTAACATTAGATTAGCGTTCTTGTGAAACAAATCTTTCGTACAATGATTTCACGGTAAAATCTCGTATTCTAATTTGTTAACAGCCTGACTCATTTTCATTGTCAACCGAATACGTAGTTTAAAAACAGGCAACAATGTGTATTATTTCTAAAATAGTATTCCTTGGTGATATTTCAAAAGATTCTAGAGCAACAATTGTCCATAGAGCACGTCTTACCTCATTACAAATCGTATTAGAAACGTAAAGATATGAAATAAAAACTTACTCTTTTTACTTTCAGTGTTTTTCCATCTAATTGATGGAAAATATGAACCATGTGGGCGTATAATAATGTAGAGGACCCTTTTCTGAGTTGTTTACTTTACTATATTAGTTTCTAACATGTGGGTGTATAACAACTGGGTTCACAACACAATCTGACATGGCTGAATCTTGAAGATCGCCGATACTTTGTAAAGCCATTGAGTTATAATGTACTGTAAAGCTCGGAATCATATTATAGAATCAACTCTGTACTAATGTACAACCAAACATGGAGTAATCACAAAAATGATTATACTCTCTATGTGGACTCAAAACCCTGTCTGTAGTGTACAACTCTATTTACTGGAAACCATTTATGTATAAGTTACTCGTATTCTATCATCATATTATTATAACGTAGTAATAAACTACGATTGTGTTTTAATTCTTCAAAACCTTAACAGAAAAATTAAGAGGTCCATTCATTGGCTTAAACTTTTTCTTATAACATTTTCTTCCATTTATTATTAAAAACACATTCTACTTGCAATTTCGAGAAGAAGAATAGAAGATGTCTTATGAAATGAATCTCGGTTTGATTAATGATAGGTGCGTTCCCGCATTTAATTAGATTTAATTAGTAAAAACGAAGAAATATATTTCTCAAACGATCCTTTCAAACATTCGGTGTAGGGTAGCTTAACTTTAATTAAATATGAGACAATATATTTGTCAAATTACTTTTAGATGCCTACGCGATTTATCCATTACGCCACAATGTAGATTGTGATTATTCCCTCTTCGAAATTGCTTATTTATTATTAAAACGATTTGAAATGAAAAGCTTTCATTGAGTCAGACTGTTGTATGGCTTTTTATTCCCATAAATATCTTCAAATAACATAATAATATCATTAGCAAGCTCTTCACTACGAGTGGGAAGAATACAAGTGCCCTCAATGCGTATTTTTAATGTTATCTCATTACTACAAGCATTTTATTTTATTAAAGAAAAATTAAATTCTGTTTCATGTTTACATTCCTTTGATGTTCACTGAATATTACGTAGGTACTTAGTAGATGCAGCCATATAGGTACGTCTTTCCCACATAATAATATTTCTCTTGATAAAACGTCTGCCTACTGTGGGTTGCAGATCTAGAACTAAGCTAAGTTTAGGTTAGATTGCATAGCTGTCAACGTCCCACATAATTATAATATTTCACTTGATATTTTAAAACGACAGACTGATGGTTGTAGACCTAAGTAGAGCTAAGTTAGTTTGAATTTGCTCGCATAGTATGCAGTTTTCTATAACGGGACTATCCCCACCGCTGCAACTTATTTTGATTTGCAAAAGATTAAGACTGTGTTTATGTATGGGAACACTTGTCTTCAAGTCTTTGTTAGTAAATCACATCAATGATAACAGCAACCATGTTTATAGTTTAAACATTTATATTATAAATAAATAAATACGGGCAGACCGCACCCACAACGATTGATAAATATTTGGTTTAGATATTTAACAGGTGATTTAACTGACAGTTGATTAGTCTATGAAAACATTCCCTATAGTAACTTGTCAGTAACTGTCACAATATTATCGAGTTGCAGGGTACTGGTGCTAAATGCAGA
This sequence comes from Ostrinia nubilalis, assembly GCF_963855985.1. NCBI lineage: Eukaryota > Metazoa > Arthropoda > Insecta > Lepidoptera > Crambidae > Ostrinia > Ostrinia nubilalis. Next base: position 11,373,122 of record NC_087109.1, read on the forward strand.
CGTCGTATGGACAAAAGTATTTTTGACTTGGAGCTTTTGCTCCATTTGACACTCCAGATAAGACCTTGTGACGTCTAACGTCTAGTACAATAGCGCAAGAGTTGCAAGAAGACCACGATCACGGTAATAAAATCTATACAGTATTCCAACTCGGCCATATTTTTGAAAAAAATGTCAACAGCCCCGCGGTACGTCACGGTATGACAACATGCGATAGGGCTGCTTACCTACAGTACCCATTCTTATAAAATTACAATACATCTGTCTACTTAGAATTTCCATCTAGTTTTGTGATTGTATTTTTTTTTATTTAGACAAACAAAATACTTTGTGAATGGAATAGGATAAAAATGCGTGTTGTTTTGTGATTAGTAGATTTAATTTATAAAAATATACTAAAATAATTTTGAATCTACTAATCATAATGAGTACTTAATGACCTGTTACTTTAATTTCAGGCGGGCGAAATCGTTGGCAAAAGCTGGTTTTATACAATATGTAATTTTCATTTCAAACCAAACTAATGTCAATTTCTGACAGTTAATGACTAGTTTTTGACAAAGATCGTAAATGACGGTCAGTCAAATTCAATCACCTTAGTCATTTTCAACACTAGGCCATCGACGTCCGTTCGGCACATTCGCGACACCCCTAACTTTTGGATTTCGACTACGTCCCGAGATTTGAAATTCGAAGGAAAGCTCGCGTTTCGTCGGTTTATATGAAGTTACAGTACTGTATGATATTATTACCGTGCCACGATGTTGACAATAGATGACTATGTAACGACGATAACTGCTGACCATACTGCTGACTGTAGCGTACAGCTTGTAATATTTTCCCCTATCTCCCTCAAAAAGCAAAGGTGACTTTGAAAAAGTTTATATTGCATTTACCTCATTTTAATAGTTTGAGCTACACAGAGAGGGTTCTTTTTACCTGTACCACAATATCTACCCTCTTTAATATGCTCTGTGAAGCTTACTTTTGCCTTCAAAGAAAGCTACGAAGGTATACAAACAATAATGTAGGCGGTACTTGTCTACCCAAAGGCTACCTAAAGAGGTAGCTAAATACCAAAACACATTTTCTCAATCTTGGCATAATCTAAAACCGGGTAATCTCCCCACCCCATCCTTCGGGAGGTAATTGTGTTACCATATCGTCTGCATCACTCCTCGAGGCCCTCCTCGCGAGTTCCGCTGGGGGCTGGGAGGAAATTGAAACATTTATTGCTTCGAAGCTATTCTCAGGAACCCTTAGATTCTGTGCCTACAGAAAACTCATAAAGCTCATTTTATTTTTGCAAGCAGGCTTTTAAAAAGCATGGGCCAGTGCTGAGAAGCAGAGATAGAAGAGCTGGTTTTAAGACCCTACTTGATAAGATTACACTAAACAAAAACTTGGTATTTTTTTAGTTAACTGTATAGGCACAGCACATCATATTGTAAAATGTGATTACAAAATATCATCTATTACAAATAAGCTAAAAATCTAAAAATTCATTTAACTCAATTATTTTTAATCGGAACATCTTGATATGAGCTCTCGACACTGAATTTCAGCAGAAAGTCCGTTCGCTATTCAGCACCTTCTCCCGAAAAGACGAAGAAAGTGGGTAAAAAGAAAACCTTGTCCAAATAAAGCAAAGATCTATTTAAAAACCCAGCGAACTTCTTTTCTTCTTGGCTATATCGCGATCCTTTATAATAAAACATTGGAACACGTCCTTAATATCTACATTAAAGTATTCTCTACAATTTGTCTTAAACTGCTATTGAATCTATCTAAAAGATTACCACATACAAAATACGATCAATGGGGCACTCAAACGCAGTAGTCCGACCGTGATGCGTACGCGCACGTGTGTGGAATTCATTATTAAACTAACAACGGGCTTGGAACACGCGAGTATGTAAGTAGGTACGAGCTCATCAAGATAAACATTAAGGTCTCTTATTCAATTGGAATAGGCGCTATTTTCGAACGGAAATGTATAGTCTGATATGCTTTCAACTCTACTTAATATTTTTATAAATGCCACTCACTGTCTAGACTAGTGATTTGTGCCCAAAATGGACTGACTGTCATGTAAAAAAAAACTCATTTTATTTTTGCATGTAGGCTTTTATAAAGCACTTTTACTCGTCCCATAATGAAGGTGTAAGCGCTGCTTCGGGACAATAAATGGGCCAGTGCTCAGAAGAAGGAACGTAAGAAACTAAATCACTAGTGTTACTTAGCTGTAATGCCACATAAAAGAGTGCATGCCGAAATCATTGCTATACTTAATGCCATACTTATGGTAATCTCTGCCAAAAGCAGAAAATATTCGTTTTGCGCTGCTTTCTAATGCAAAAACATAATGTTAGTAGAGTCGATTGCGACTTATTTGGGGTCTAAATAACATGAATACTAAAACTAGGGGTTTTTGGAATGCAAAAGGTTAGATCTGGGGTTTGTATTTTTCATAATTTGAATAATTTGCAGTGTGTTTTCGGTAGAGTAAAATAGGAGCACTCCCAATCTTCCCAAAAATGTCATAAGGTGGCTAAGAAGCAAATACGTGAATATCACGTTACCCCCAACCAATTTGGCCAGCTTAGGGAGTGTAAACCAACTCTTTTTCTTTTGAGAAATTGCAATGTTACAACTGGGTACGTAACACAAAATCGAAAAATATGACAAGTCGTTTCCGAGACTTTAGTGCAGAAAGATGGACTCTCTCAAGTCCGTGATTCGTGGTTCAAGTTCACGAATTTTTCAAGAGTAAAATAATATTCTCGAATGTTCATTACGTCATCATCCAGTTCTTCACTGTTTGTTTATTATTAAAAGCGTAAGTAATCGTAATAAATAAGATGTTTATTATCTTAAGAAATTGCGGGTCGATGCGACGATGACTTTACGAGCGAAGCAGACCGAAGGCCGCCGATGTGTTGTAAAAATATAATTTGGATAGCTATGTTTGTCTGAGACACATTGAGAGATTGAGCTTTCTAAATATGTTCTGTTATGTTAAAAAGTTGTAGTAAGATTTCAAATCACACAGAAAACTTTACTCTTTGTAGAGCGAGCTTATGGCGGTAAAACGCGAATAAACTTTTAACGTACTAGATGTACCTACTTACTCGTAGATTTAAAACTGTGCCCATACTCAAAGCTCTAAAAAAATGTCGTCTCCAATGGGTATTGAACCTGCAATAAACATAATATAGGAACCACTGACCGGTGGCGCTACATAGAATTTAAGTACATTATTGAAGCGGTGCGCCGCGGAGCACTCTGCCATACTCAAAGACTGAATTATCTAAGTTCTATATAATTTGAAGTGTACGACGAAGTGACGAGTACCTAAGTACCTAAATGTAATTTTTAGTTTTGGACTGATGAAGAGTCATAACAGAATCGAATAATATGCCGTGATCCTGCTTTAATAGAGACAGAGTCAAGTTTATGGTGGCCATTTTGCAAAAAATAGAGTTTTGCGTTTGAGTTTAGAGTCTAACTTTATGCTAACCTATTCCGAAAAAAGGCATCAACCATTTCAAGTAAGAAATTATACTACTAAAAGGAATCTATTTTTACTACAAATTATGTAACAAATCGCCATTATTTAATAGAAACAATCTGTCTACACCACACCTATAAATACAGGGCTATTTACAGTACAGTCTCCCCTAGAAGTTTACATATTTTAATCTTTAAATCTACGTAACATAAGTCACACTTCTTTGGCGGTCAATGTAGCTTATCGTTTGTAAACAACACGAAAAAACTACGGACCTACTTGAGAACTGGCAAAAGGCCAAGCAAATCGTTAGATTCCAACGGGCCGCTTCAATCGAGAATTATACACCTTTGGTGACAAAATGCCATGATGGTGATACCATACAGGCTGTCAAATGACAGTTAATAACAAAGATACAAGTAGATAACCTAAAGAGAGAGATTGTCTTCGAAGATAGAGCACAGTGCGACATTACTTCAAAATCCGCGTGTAGAATGATAAATACGAAAATTAAACCCAAAGAAAGCGGTGTTTACATATTTCTACCAAATCTTTCATTCATCAAACAAATATCATTCAATACTTTATTTGCACTCAACAACATACTTATAATAATTAACTAATAATGAGCAATGTGTTAAAATAAGTTAAGTGCAAGAGCTGAAAAGCAAAATAATAATATTATAATACTCGAAAGTAGTGTTGAAAATACCTGTTCTGTTGTCTAGTTTTAGTTGTTATTTTGTTGTGTACTTGCATCGAATAAATTTATACCTACTTTTCTTTCTTTCTTTTCTTTAAAATGACTAAATATTGTCGGTCAGATTCAGTCAATTTACACCTCCACTCGAAAGGTTTGTGTTAAAATTGAAAGTAGAGCAATATCATATAGTCTATATTCAAGTAACTACTTATATTATGTTACGGTCAAAGTGATAAATGTGAAAATTATGAATAATCGCCGGTTATTATGAATAATTACCGCATGATTTGGTGAATATGATTAATATGAGGTCATTTATGTGTGTATAAAACTAAATAGGCGGCTTAGGGGTGGCCCAAGGGCCACCCCCACCGCACCTTAACCTATTTTTCACTTTAAATCAAAACATTATGTTATAGGCATTATGGAAAAGTAATATTATGCAAGAAACATTCCAAACTCATTATGCCAAATTATAATAATATATGATATCAAAACGTTCTAAAGTTTGGCTGTACACGAGCACGTACACAAGATGTTGTTAGGGTTCCGTACCTCAAAAGGAAAAAACGGAACCCTTATAGGATCACTTTGTTGTCCGTCTGTCCGTCCGTCTGTCAAGACCCTTTATCTCAAGAACGCGTGAACGTATCAAGCTGAAATTCACATGAAATACTCAGGTCTATTGTCCCTTTAAGCTGTGAAAATATCAAACTTCTAAGCCAAGCCAATCAAAAGATACAGCCGATTATGTCGATATTTTCAACAAATTTTCGACACTCGCAAAGGAATCAAAACCTACAGGATACTTCCCGTAAACTCAGAATCTTGAAATTTGGCATAAAGCATTATCATATAATGCAAATATAGGAAAAATTGCGAAAATTACATTTTTTTAGTTATATAATATAATAAAAATATTTTAATAAAATGAAACTTACTACCTTATTTCTCACGAACGAATAAAGGTATCAAATTGAAATTTATACCAAATACCTAGATCTATTGTCCCTTTAAGAAGTAAAAAAATCAAACTTCTAAGTTAACGCGATCAAAAGATACAGCAGTTTATACCGACACCTTAGACGAATTTCCGTCACACGCTAGGGAATCAAAACCTACAAGGTACTTCCTGTGAACTCAGAATCTTGAAATTCGGCACGAAGCAACGTTATATAGTACAGATAAAGGAAAAATTGCGAAAATGATAAATTTGAAGTTATATAAAATTTAAAATATTATTTTTGCTTACATGACATAAAATATTTTTTTAATAATTATAAACTTACTACCTACCCTTTTTCACATGAACGCGTAGAGATATTAAAGTTGAAATTCATATCAAACACTTCTTAAATCTAATTGCCTCTAAACTGTGAGAAATTCTAAATCAAAGCAAAAATTCAAAACGCTGAGGTAGGTACCTACCTATAATGCAAATATAGGAAAAATAAATAAATAAAAAATAATCATACCGCATATTTTGAAATTCGCCACTACTCGCAACGGAATCAAGTAAGTAATTTGATTTAATACGTCATAAATTGTAAACCGCTACGTTTGTACGGCGGAACCCTCGGTGTGCGAGCCCGACTCGCACTTGGCCGGTTTTTTCTCTTTTATGAAATTTGTTAGTACTAAGGTTGAAATATTAAATAATCACTGTTAAATGTGATTAATTTATCACTTTTACCGCGACTGTCGGTAATTATTCATAATAACCGGTTATTATTAATAATTTTCAATTTATCACATTAACCGTAACATATATTTATACAATGTTTTTTAGATATTGAAGAAAAAACCGCAGAAGATATGCAAGTCATATGAGAGCGGGGCGGGTCGCTACTATGAAATAAATACATACATATACTTAAGCCTCACCCCCGTGACCCGAGCAGACGGTGACGCACGTATCTACGTCACACTTTACGCTTCACACCAACACTATTCAACGATTTCTCATATCTCATTGTTATTTACATACTTGTTATGTAGAGACACCTGCCCACTCAAAAGCTACAATCATGTAGGTGTTCAAAGTATTTTAATGAAAAAAGGCAATTATAAAGTAGAAAATCATAATGTTTGGAATGTTACAACTGCTTCTCTCGCAACCATCTCCCTTAACAGTGCCAAATTAACCCGCATGCACACAAGTATGGATTGCTTAGGGCGTCAAGTAGGATTTAATACGTCCTTTGTCCTGAAGCAGAATTGTATTAATGGGCCTACTTAAATGAGTAAATGCGCGTGAACATCGCAATATCATTTTGTTGTTTCAATCGCAGAGTATGACAACAAAACCTACAAAAATAAATATGAGTAAGAACCTAGTTTTTTCCCAAGAAAATGAAACAACAGCATGCATCAATTAACTTATCATTTCCTTCGGTTTTAAATTCAATTCAATTTAATTAAATGAAAATATATCGTGCAGAAACAAAAATTAATTCTGAAATAATGCAGGTCTTCATCAGCGCTAGACTTCTTATTATTATAATTATTTGAGTAGGTAACTACTTTTTGATACTGTGTAAGAAGTTTTTTGAGTTTATTGCTCCTTCTTCTCAGCTCATGCAAACCGTTTGTCTCGAAGCGAAGTTAACTCTTTAAAACTGCCAAAAAAGTAACGTAACGAAAAATTTGACGATTTGTAAACCTACAACTCATTTCAGCAGACCACCGACTTTTTGTCGGCCGATAGTTGAGTCGGGCTGTTAATCAGTATGGAGATGTATCAAAGTGCGTACATTGGATGAGCCGATTCTACATACAAATAGAATCGGGCCCAACTATCGACCGACTAAGAGTCAGTCAGTCCCAACAATTTTTTTTTGCCCTAACAAACTAACTAAAATGTCCACCTCTTCGAAATATAACACACAAGTATAGCCCTGTACTCTCCGTGACCCAGTTCCACAGTGACGCACGTGGACGTCACGCATTGTCTCCTTAATGACGGCGCCTCTATTGACCGCTGCATCTTGTATTGTTACTGTTACGGTGTTAACATCTGTTGAGGTTATTAATTAAGACACAACAAGTAGATAAATGACTACTTAGGTAGGTACATAATCAAATCAAATCAAATCAAAATTATCTTTATTTGTATAGACTAATTAAATTAGTACTTGCAAATCTTCAAATGCTCTTAAGGAGCCTATACATGTGTCATTCTTTTTTTGCCCTACCAGCGCTTCGAGACAAACATTTGGCAAGTTCTGAGAAGAAGCGCCGCAACAAACTCAGTCACCACTGTCTGCCGGTTTAAAAAATGTAAAAAAGTAGGAAGCATAGCAATTTACATTCACAAACATTACCTACTATGAGCGTGGATGCACAGGGTCACACACGAACAAATCACAGAGCTCTATTCAACGCTGTGCGCTCGATTTGCTGCTTCACTTAAGCAAGCATAATTTGTGAATACGGGTGTTAATGTATACAGAAGTTATTAACAACTCTCCTTCCCACCGCTGCAACTCCTGTGTAGCCAGGATCTACAGCTTGACCAATAAAAAACCAGTGAAGGTAAAGACGTGTGTCCCGGGGAAAGTTAAACTGTCATTGGACCCGCAACGAATTTAATTGAAGAATAAATGAAGGTTCGACTTCCCTCCAGTGCAAAGCGGATGGCAGGCTACATACACGCCTGCCATACCAGCAGAATTTATAGGAAAATCGCTTCATGAAAAGAATTGCTGGTGTCAAATTAACTACTATTTTATTAGCACATGACTTATAAAAGTTTTCCATCATGATTGTGCTCTCAGCTTACAACCATACTTACGGCATACGAAGAAGTTGGCATTGTCATATCGTTGAGAAATTGAGATGGAAAGAAAACTCTCCATCAAAATTTCAACAAAGTCGTCCATGTTCCGTTCCACACAATATTGACTGCTTTAAGCCCTGAGGTTTGCTCAAGGCACTGAAGAATATTCCACACAATACCTTAACAAGGTATATGCCTTTGAACTGTTGTATTATGCAGCTGCTCTCCAGAGAAATCTGGGAACATTTTAAATTCTGTTTCCGAACTAAGCCTTGAGGGCGAACGATGAAGAATTAAGCTTTGAACCAGCTGAGGAATACGTGGTAAGAACAGAGCATGCTTCTTACGTTCATAAAGGATAGTTTAATCGATTATAGTTTTTGATACAAAACAGCACCTACGGATACCATCATACGGATGACATAGTGTTTGACTTGATACCGTATTTACTGCTAAGCACAATTTAGCGGAAGACGTAGTGTGGGCAGGCCCCCCACTAGGTGGACTGACGATCTGGTGCGAGGGTGCGGGCGATGCAGGACCGGACGTTGTGGAAATCCTTGGGGGAGGCCTTTGTCCAGCAGTGGACGTCATTTGACTGAAACGAACGAACAATTTAACCATAGAGTAGTTGACTGTGCTTATAGAGTAGTGGAACTCTAGTTAATTGAATACTTTTTAAGAGCTGTCAAAGCGTATGACTCTCCCATAGATTCTCAATAGCAAAGGAACTATGACGTCATTAGATAGAGAACTATGACTGATGGTTGAACTTCGTCCTGGATCATCACTTTCCATCAGGTGAGAGCTGAGAGTTAGCCTGCAGGCCAAAAGCATCCTCGTTGCAGATAACAAAGTTTATTTATTGATTTCAATCAATCAATAAATCTAATTTTACTGCCAATTGAAAACCAACTCAGTTTTCAGGATTAGAATAAAAAGTTTTCCAAAGATGTGTCTTGGAATTTTTTAATGGTGTCACCTACCCAATTATTTGTGACACACAGACGAGCAATTTATTTTTTATCGCGCGTCATTGATCAATTAAAGCATTCTCCGTGCTTCAGTATTAGATGCGCGCGCGTCTATTTTTGACATCTATTTGTGAGCGCCATAATGTCACAAATACGACACAAGAGAGGCTAGTGCCCCGTGAATCATGTTATGGTGGATATCTAGGCTGTTTATTTTTATTTCTGTAAATACCTTCTTATTAATAGCAATTAACTTTGTTTAACTAGCTTTGCCCACGACTTCGCCCGCATGAAATTAAAATCACAAAGCATTTATAATGTTATTCTGATGTTTAAACAATAATACTGTAAAGTTCCAATATGTTCAGTAGTAGTAGCGTGAAAGAGTAAAAACTTACAAACAAACTTTCGTATTTACAATATTAGTGGAATAATACTTGTTTTTGTTTAGGTTTTGTTGCTTTATCATGTGGGTATTTCGTAAAGATAAAACTTTCCGGGAAATATTGAAGATACTATAATATCCAAAGGTCAAAACAATTACTAAATTGAACGACCCTGTCATTACTGCGAGATTTTTTTACGTTTTTACTTTATAATCTGACCCGATGGAAAAGTGATGATCAGGCCGAAGAAAACAAATTTCACCTGAAATCCTCAACCACAGAGGAACAAACTAACTTATTTCCACAATTGTTTTGTTAGCGACAGACTTAGGTAAGCTGGATGTACGAGTAGGTAGAGCTAGCCAGGTGGACTTAAAACACGCCCGACCACCAACCAAAACTAAGTAGAAAAAGAAACCCACTGGAAATGGAACCTCTAGGTTAGAGACTGGTGGTCTTAATATGTACATTAAATATGTATTTGTAAAGGCAAGAATCTCTATAATTACTAATGAAATTGAATAGCCATTATAAGTCCCTCTACTTCTAGTGCAAACTGTGACCACCTAGAGTCAGATATTTTCATGATCCATAATGATAGAGTCTACCTCAAACCCAAAAAAATCTATTATCGCAGTCCAATGGCTATAAGTGCCTCTTCTTCCCTACTCATTGTGAGCTGTGACAACCATTTTTTTTATTTTATGTGGTAAAAATCCATTGAATTGTTTAATCCACCAATTTCAATCTAATTGAGCAGAGGCAGGAGCCGGTGTAGCTGAGTCTAGTGTCAGACCTATCATAGTCAGCCATAGACGTTTGACTTTAAACTATAAGAATCTTATTTCATCACGTAACAACGTAACTCACGCTAAGCCCTCAGAAATTCCAGCGCATACGCCGCGACGGCCATGTTGCGAAAGCGAGTATTTCCAGAAATCTCTAATTTATTGTCCAAAAGACTGCAGACTCCGCAATTTATTTTTAATCGCACGCGCCGCGGTTGGCGTGTAAAAATATGACACTAACGTAATTTTGTGGGTAAATTCGTAGATAAATACCTCAGGAAGATTAAATAACTAGTAACCCGCCCTGGCTTCGCACGGGTGTATATAGGAATGGAGTTTCTAATTAACATATTATAGATAGAGGAAAGATTTGTTTATTTCTTTGTATTGGTGTGGTGGTGGTAGTTATAAGAGGCTCTGAAACTATTGGACCTATTTGAAAAAAAAATCACCATTATTTCCAAATTCTGATGAACATAGGCAGGTAGGCGATACGAAGTTCGCTGGGGTAGCTATCTACTAGTTTACTTAAACCTCTGTATAAACCTTATTTTTGAATCACTCTCTATTACCATCTGAAAACCGTATTAACCTCTTGTTTTAAAAAAAAACACAAATTCCAGTAAGAGCAACCGTTTATTACACACACATAAAAAGATTATTACAATAACTTTGACGATCTTATAACGAGTCAAGTCTGTCAATAAGATAAATGGAATGTTTCTTACCTATATGGTTAAATTATGTCATTGTGATAAATTGAAATCTCTTCGGCATTCGTTTATTATGCGATTGCTTTATTTATTTCGTTGCAAATATTTAAATTTTGATAAAGTATCAACCCTAACCTATTACTTATTACAATTGAAAAAGCTCCATTACGTAAAATATTGTAAACAACCGTGACGAGGTTTGTCAATGTTACTTATCATCCCCTCCAAACCTTGGCCCCACCTGCCCATTAAACAATTCAAACTTCTTCACTGTCACAATATCATCATTAATGTGAGGATCGCAGGAGTTATTCAAAACCTTCAGTGTGGGGAACACCACTTCTAAAACTCCATCTTCCAGATTGAATTTCCCTTCAGGCACGTTGACGAATGCTGGCAGCTCTCTAATTGCTGAGAAATGTTTCACAAGCTCACTGTTGACAGCATTGATGTACACCACTTTGTGCCTCACTTCCACGGTAATGTCACTGTCACTGTACCCTTGGAGTGGTATCTTCAGGATGTACCTCTTTTCTTCGAACAGTTCCTTGATGGAACCGATCGAGTGCGCGTTGCAGACCTGTTGACTCTGCCTGTCGAGTGCTATGACGTCATTGGCTAGTTCCTCGAAGATTTTCGTATGGTATTCGGCTAGGTGTCGGGTCCTGTCGCGATGGTGGTGGTGGTGGCAGTGCTGGTAACTGGTCGCGACCAGTCCCAAGATGAAAAGAAATATTAGATACATTGTGGAGTTCCAACGCGTGTAAGGTCTAGAAGTGGACTGGGAATGGTACACAGTACAGATAAAGACTGGGACCGATAACCTTACACTATCTGTATGGACTAGGGCTGAGTTGCACCACCTAACTTTGACCGTAACTATAACGATAATCGAGGTTTTTGTATGGATTTTGACAGATTTTTAACGTTCGTTAAAGTTAAAGTAAGATGGTGCAACCCAGCCTAAGTCAGTGAGGGCCAAGGTCTGTTTTGTCGACCGTTTGTTTCGCGGAATCTACTTACTATCTTTTTGTTTGGAAATATTAATTATGTCTAAAAATTCCCAAAATATACAGACACTAGCTGCCCGCCTCGGCTTCGCACTATAGACTCCGAAACGTTTCACCATCCTACTAATTATAAATATGAAAGTTGGATGTCTGGATGGATGTTTGTTACTCTTTCACGCAAAAACTACTGAACGGATTTTGATGAAACTTTACAGTATTATTCTTTATAACACAGAATAACATAGGCTGTAATTTATGACGATCTGTGACAAACTAAATTGCACGCGGGTGAAGCCGCGAGCAAAAGCTAGTTAGATAATAACGTAAGATATAGGTGTACCAGAATCTCATGGCAAATAGGGAAAATAAACTTTGTTGAGAGCAATACTGGGGAAATTGGAATAAACGATCTTGATACTGTTTAATTTTTTACTTTTATGACTAATATTAATGAACATGAAGTACGAATATACATTTTAGGTAGGTATGTGTGGTGGAAGAATGTTGTTATACATCAGGTTTTTAACATAGGAAAATGTCTTGGAAATTAAATAAATCGTCTGTGAGAAAAGAAATGTCTGAGAAATTAATTATTTAAATTACCTACATATTTTCGCGTGGAACTGAAACATAGGCGGTGCCGTTCTTTTTGTATATGGCCAGGTCTGGGTTATTTAAAAAAAAGGTTACATTTTATTAAGAAAGAATCTTGAGTGACCCTAGCTGAAAAATTAAAAACTGCTAGATTTAAAAAAAAATGAACTGGCTGGATCAGGGGTGATTTACTGTTTGTACTCCGAATGACTGTGTGAATACACCGATCAAAATGGCGTGAATAGTTATGCGCAACTTTAGGGCCCTGTAACTTATTTATTTGTAGAGATATTTTCATGATTATTTCACAATTATTATTAGTTCTACTTATATTTATTTCAAGTTTATTTCAAAGAAAAAAATTGGAAACTTCTCCATTATTCAATCTTGCTTTATGAAATCTTTTTCAATTTTCTTTACATGGTCATAACATCTGCACCAATTTGTGAGATATACCTGAAAACCCCGATAAAGCAGCTATTAAGTAAGAATAATATAAAAAAACACAACCCTCCTTCTGACACAGTTGGGTAATAAACTAAATGTATCAAAACATTTCAGTCCAACTTACTGTCAACTCGACGACGCGCTTTAGAATCAAAGATCGACTTTGAATTATGCCTTATTTTACAATTCACATTGAAAACAATATGCCTTGCTTGAACTTTTTCGACTTTTTCACAAAAATAACAAATAGTCAAGAAGAGATTACAAAAATTTTGCAGCGGCTGACAGATTTCATAATTTTCTTTGACAGGTGACAATTAAACCATAGACAATTGCCATATGAAAAACACACTTTTCCAATATTTTTGTTTGCCATGAGATTCTGGTACACCTATACAATATTATTTCTGATGAGCATAAGGCGGTACGAAATTCGCCGAACGATTAGTGAATGACAAAAAAGCTGCAAATAGAGCTAGACTTATGCTAATTTTGAGGTTTTAGTATTTGCGGAAGATTTTAAATTAATATATTGTCTGTACAGGTACACGATAGCGTCGGACGATGCCAAAAGGTTTCAGTTTATTTATTTGACTAACCTTGGGTTTTGTTTTGATGGTTTTGACTTAACAAAGTGTGTGAATTGTTAAGTTTGTAGTAGCTAATATGGTTTGACTAACATAATATAGTTTAAACTTGAGTTGTTTTCCTTATTCACAAAACAAGTAATAAATTATTTTAAAAGACCAGCAGGTAAGTTCTCATAAGAAAAATGGCCGCCATTTTTCTATTATGACTAATCGACATTTTCATTCAATAAAGGTTAATCTATAATTTCTGTTTCATCAACAAAACATTTAATAAAGCATAATGTATTTAAGACTGAAAAATAGAGATCCTAACTAATTAAAACACAAAAATTAGGCTACGCTCAAGCAAACCATAGAGTAAAAGCGACCCTTCCTCAAAAAATCCTGAATTTAAAATCTGAAACTTCATACTGTCAATCTACACCACAAAAAAAACTACAATCAAAAAAGAAAATAGCGTTCCAAATTCGAAACTGCAACCAAATGTCATGCAAAACAAAAACCTATCGATCAAAAAAACAAACAACGAAATCTGAAAGCTCGTAACTAGGTCGGGGGCGCGCGTCACGGCGCGCTGACGTCACGCGTGACGTACGCGCCCGTCCCCCGGCCACGCCTCGCCTCTCCGCCCCGGGCTTGGTCAACACTCAACAGTGTATATTCCCTGTTTTTGTAATCGATTGTCGGGAAATTGAGTAAAATTACCGATTATTCTTGTTTTTGTAATCGATTGTCGGGTAATCGAGTAAAATAACCGATTATTCTTGTTTTTGTAATCGATTGTGGGGGGATATCGAGTAAAATAATCGGGAGAGGCAAGAAAACTTGTAATAATGTTACAACATGCCAACTAAAGCGTGTTTATAAGACTAGTTTTTGCCGCCTGAATCAGTCAAAAACAAAAAGATCTACTTAAACTAGACTTAGGAATCCTACACATTACCTACTAGCCCGGGACTTCGTACGCCTGGATCTCGTTTTACCCCCTTAGGGGTAGAGTTTCGTAAAATCCGTTCTTAGTTACGTTCTAAAAGGAACCCCCATGCAAAATTTGAGACTCCTAGCACTTGTGGTTTCTGAGATTTCGTGATGAGTGAGTCACTCAATCAGTGACCGATTTATATTTCTTAAGCTTTCTACAGCTTAGCATTGGCACCTACTGCTCTATAATGTTAGCATCATAGACAATCTACCTATGAAAATCATAAATCTACTTTGTTATAATTAATACAGAATAGAGTAGGTTTATAAATTAGTAAGTAAACAATTAAACTAATTTGAAAACATGAAAAAGTCTGAAAGAGTCTATGAAATCGGAAAACGCCAGAAAACACTCTAAAAAAGCAATTGGAATAGCGGAGAAACACATTTATTAAATCTTCACAAGAAACAAAAAATACCTCAAATTTGTGATAATTGCCTTAAAAATATGAAATTAAAAATTCCGACCACAAAAACAATACTGCAGAACTTGCAGCAAAAATTTCAAGCTTTTCTACGGTGACTTGAAGGCTTTAAACATAGTTAAAAAGCTTTTAAAACAAGCTTTACAGGATATGAAAGCTTTTTGTTGCATTTTGTGGATGCAGATATTTTGCTTAAAGTGAAATATTTTGAAGAAAATGATTAAAGTTGTAACCGGTGCTTCTTGAAATATTTAACTTAGCTGGCGGGGTTTGCGGTAATATTAGTAATTTGTGTTAGAACTTTAAATTACAGACATATTTTATTTTTAAAAATCAGCATTCAATGATTCGAAATCGCTTTGCTATGCTTCTAAATTGTAACGATGTTTTGTTATCGATCGATATAATCGAAAAGGATGTTACTCATAATTTCAATAGTTTCTAATTCAATTAAGTTCGTAGCGAATTCCCAAAGGGCCTAATCGATTGAAATAATGATCAATTGTTAAAGACCCAGTACATACATATGTTCAGCTTAAACAGCTAGAAACAGCCCACAAAACAAAACAAATCATTTATTCCAGGAATAAACTAAGCTCCAAGTATTCAATGACAAATGATTGACCAAAACGTTATCACATTTAACCTTGTTATTCCAGATTCATAAACTTTCACCGTCAGTAACTCATACAAAACAAAAGAAAACGACTTTTCCAGGAAAAACCCATTCAATGACAAATGATTGACCACTCCCAAAATAGTCGTCAATCAAACATCTATTTGCGTTCATTTATCAACGAGGAGCGGAGTGTTTACACACTTCCATCAAAAGCCCTACTTTGGGCCCAGTTTGTATAACTGGAGCAACTTGAAGGATAATACTATTCACCAATAAGTGGTAGGGCTTGTTCGAAGTCCGCTTGGCTAACTCATCACCATCAACAGCCCTTTACAGTACACTGCTGGACTATGA
This sequence comes from Ostrinia nubilalis, assembly GCF_963855985.1. Classification (NCBI taxonomy): domain Eukaryota; kingdom Metazoa; phylum Arthropoda; class Insecta; order Lepidoptera; family Crambidae; genus Ostrinia; species Ostrinia nubilalis. The sequence continues at coordinate 11,388,995 of NC_087109.1, forward strand.
GCCTCCTCCACTATAGTGGAGGGTTTTGCCATAATCCCCACGCTTGGCAGGCGGGTTGGAGATCGCAGTTTAAAAGATTGATGTTTTTCAGTGAGCGCTGTTGCCCGTTCTCTGTTTGATGTGTAGTCCCTAAGTCGCCTCTTACGACACCCTTGGGAAGAGTAGGGGTTGGTGACAAATGTATTCTATTCTGCCGTCACCACACGGCTTGGCTAACTACCACCATCTTACCTAAGTCTGTCGCCATAGCAACATTGTTTAACAGCATTGTTGTGTTCCGGCAGTTAGAGGTAAGATAGCCAGTTCCTCTGTGGTTGAGGATTCCGAGTGAATCTCGCTTCCAGCTTCGGCCTGATCATCACTTTTGATCAGGTGAGATGCAGGGCTGATTTTACCATTGTCGGATAACTTTTAACTAAAGAATAAGTTTGGCACATTAAGACTGAGTTGCACCACCTAATTTTAACGGTAACTATGACGATAACCGGTGCTTTTTGTATGGAATTTGACAGATTTTTGACGTTTGTCAAAGTTAAAGTAAGATGGTGCAACCCAGCCTAACAGTTTCAGTATGGGAAATATGTCAGAATGACATGTTTATTCTTGAGTTAAAAGTTATCGGACGCTGATAATATCAGCCCTAAATCAGTCTTTAAAAGTACCTACAAGGAAAAATTTTAAACGAGACGATATTAACTTAAAATACAAGAGTCTCACTCTATTGGCTGCTGGGGCGCAATGAGGATCAGTACTGTTGTAGAAAATTCAATAAAACTAGTATCTACGTTAATCTTTAAGACATAAGAAAGATATATCTTTTTGAATTATCCAAATCGGACCATTACTTACGAAGATATTAAGTAATAAACATAGGCCGTTTTTGCCGCTAAAAGTCAACGTACGCAGGGCCGCATGACGTCATTATATCCGAATCGAGCGCAGCCGGCGTACTATTGGGATGGAAAATATTTTTTTCCAGCTAAACTATCAGTTTTCAAAAAAAACTTTTAATAACATTTATTCATCAAAATAAAGTAACCTATCGACCAGTAATTTTTAAAAATAAAAATTGTGAAAAATAAGTATCGCTATGTCCAAAAACCACATTTTCATAGGATTCGATGCAATGCGGAGACGCGGTTGGGGTGAGTGTAACTTAATGATTGTTTGTATTGAACATAATAATACATAATATGATGCTAATAATACCCGGTTTCTGGCCTGGGGGGGGGGGGGGGATAAGTCATACCCAGCTTATAGCCTGGGGGGAGGGGGAGGGGCAAGCCTTACCCAGCTTCTGGCCTTGGTGGGAGGGGGGGAGAGGCAAGTCATACCCAGTTTCTGGCCTGGAGGGGGAAGGGGGGGGGGGTAAGTCATACCCAGCTTCTGTGCGAGGGGGAGTCATACCTAGCTTATATGCTTATGGACTGGGGGAAGGGGCTAGCCTTACCCAGCTTCTGGCCTGGGGGAGGGGGGGTCAAGTCATAACCAGTTTCTATGGGCTGGGGGGAGGGGCTAGCCTTACCCAGCTACTGGCCTGGGGGGAGGGGGGGGGGGTCAAGTCATACCCAGTTTCTGGCCGGGGGGGGGGGTATGTAATACCCAGCTTATGCTTATGTGCTGGGGGGAGGGGCTAGCCTTACCCAGCTTCTGGCCTGGGGGGAGGGGGGGGGGGTGTCAAGTCATACCCAGTTTCGGGCCTGGGGGGGGGGGGGTAAATCATACCCAACTTCTGGCCGAGGGGGAAGTCATGCCCAGCTTATGACCTGGGGAGAGGAGGGGGGCGGGGGAGTCATACCCAGCTTCTAGGCTAAGATTAAATAGATTTCCAGGAGGGAGCAGCTGTCCTTTCCTGCAGCAGCTGGCCAGCCCATGGGAACGGCGAATAGTATACGTAGGTTTAACTCATTGTAGGTATTGCGTGTACATCGAAATGATCTTCATAGCAATGTCTTGTAGCCTAGGCAGAGTGTATCTGCCTTAGCTATACCTTATTGTTAGAAGTAAATAAATTAATACTTATACATTTTTATATTTTACTTGGAAGAAGACAACACTTAAGAACACTTCATTTGAATAAATCGAGAAATATACCACCACGGAGAACCCAATCGCGTCTCTGCGTTCCATTGAATCGTATGAGCGTATGGATTTTTTGCGATATTTTTCACAATTTCTATTTTTAAAAATTACCTATCGATAGCTTACTTTATTCTGATGAATAAATGTCATTACAAGTTTTTCTCTAAAACTGATAGTTTGGCAAGAAAAAAATATTTTCTATCCACGCAGTACGCCGGCAGCGTTCGAATCGGATATAATGACGTCATCGTCCCCGCGCCGGGCGGTCAGTGAACTTTTTTAGTAATTTGGCCATAACTTCGTCAATTTTTGTCGTAGAACAAAAATTTTTGGACTGTGTATTAAGGATTTCTTAGCCCTATAAATCTGCATTCACAGCTAAAAATCGAAATGATCCTCATTCAAAACTATGTTTGGATAACAAGCTGCTCCTATACAAAATGATTCTGAAGCCCATTTGGACCTACGGCATCCAGTTGTGGGGCTCTGCAAGTGCTTCTAACATCATGATAATTCAGAGAGTGCAAAACTACATCCTGAAACAAATATCGAATGCACCATGGTTTATTTGAACAACAGAGCTGCACGAGTTATTGAACGTGCCTATGGTGAAGCAAGAGATAGACACCCACGGAAACAGCTACAAGCTAAGACTGTCAAAACACCCGAACCAGTTGGCAGGGCAGCTCACTATTCCAAAAACCATACGGCGGCTTAAGAAGCGGCGGGATATCTTCGACAATTAGTCTGAAAACAAAACCTGAAATTAAGAAAAAGAAAGGCCTGTCTCAGCTGGGAGCAGTGCTCTAAACGTCGAACAGAATCCACCTATCTGCTTATAGTTTTTAAGACTGATCGCATGATAAAACCACAAACAAAAAAAAATTAAGTAACAAGCTAACAAAGTTTTACATTTATTACCCCTACCCCGCCCCTTAACTTCAGGGTGGTACACACAGGGGGTGGTTAACTATAATTTACTTTATTCCCATAGTTGCATGCTATAAGTGAATTGGACATAAATTAACAACTTTTAGTCAAATTAATGTCATTTGGACTTCATTAATACGAGTATGTTGTTACACGCAAAGTTTTTGTGCTACAATAACTTAATTATTTATGCACGGTTTTTATATTAAAAAAGTTTTATTTGGCTTAACAACAGTTAAAAATATGGCGTCGTTTAATTTATTAATGATTAATGTAGTTCAGCTGTTTATATTAGTTAAAAGAAAATTCAGAACATGCTTAAAATACAAATAGGTATCTTGTATTTATTTATGTACCTATTTATAGGGTTAGCGTTTAACTCAGTCATTACAAAAGGAGAAACTGACTGACTGGCTGACTGACATATCAACGCACAGCCTAAACGGCTAAACGTAGGCACTTGAAATTTGGAAGGGACGTAGCTTAGGTACCGTAGAGGTGCACTAAAAAGGAATTCCCGAAATTCCTACGGGACCGGGAATTAGCAGGAAAATCCTTTTGTATGAAAAATCTAAACTTGAAATTTGGCATGCAGGTACCTTAGTAGGTAAACTTAAAGCTTAGTTACAACAGGATATTGCAAAATTCCCACGGGAACGGGAGTTAGCGGGAAAAACATTTGTATGAAAAAATCTAAACCGCGTAAGATAAAGGGGGTAAAACGGGACCCACGCGTACGAAGTCGCGGGCGGCCGCTAGTATAACATATTATAACGTGACAGAGCATATAAATCTGAAGTCTCACTGACATACTTAAACTGCAATTGAAAAACGCTAACCTCATAGCCTATGCAGATGACACAGCTATCTTGTTTCACAGCGACGACTGGAAGAGCGTTTACGCTATTGCTGAGGAGGGTCTCTCCGAGGTAGCAAAAGCTTTCAATAATAACTTACTTACTATGAATGTCACAAAAACCAAATATTTGGCCTTCTCAAAAACCATTGTGGCTAGCCCACCTGCCTCTTTGACCCTCCGAGTGCATAGCTGTTCATTGGGACAAAACTCAAACTGTTCTTGTGGCAACATTGATCGCACCTCTACAATGAAGTACCTTGGAGTTACACTGGACGAAAACTTAACATACAAAACGCATATATCGATACTCTCGGGCCGGGTAAGGAAACTAATCTTTGTTATGAAAAGACTCAGAGACTGTTCCCCGCCAGACATTCTTAAAACAGTATATATCTCCCTGTGTCAATCAATCATACAATACTGTATTGCTGTGTGGGGCAGTGCTGGTAAAACCTTCTTCATCCAGCTGGAGCGAGCTCAACGTGCTCTCATCAAGGTCGCACTGAAGAAACCCTTCCGTTTTCCCACAGACGACCTTTACAGGGAATTTGGCGTACTACGGGTAAGACAATTATTTGTCTTATGTGCTATGATCAGGACGCATAGAAGCCTACAATCTCACCCACACTATAAAGACGTTATTTCAAGACGAGTATATAAAGCCCCTCTACCGCAGTTGCGTTCTCTGATGTCTCGGCGTAGCCCAGCCTTTTCATTGCCAAACACCTACAACAAATTATGCAAATTGTGCGACCTCAGAGACAAACCCTTATCCTTATGCAAAGTAATGACGAAAATGAAGCTTCTAGAACTAAATTACAATGAAACAGAAGATTTAATTTAGCAAAGCACAACACACGCACATATAACACACAACACACACACACACACTCACACACACACACACACACACACACACACACACACACACACACACAACACATACACCAGATAGAAATATATAGTTAATAAGTTTAAATTAAGCAAAGTAATTATGTTTTAAAATACTGCATGCAATCTGTAACTTGCTCAATTTCCAAGAACGCCTTGTTTTGATAACTGCACTCTCTGAAACCCAAGATACAAGCTATACTGCTTAGTTTGGGTCTCACTGGCAAATATTTAAATAGGTCAATAACTAGTGCATAGTTTAAGTACATTTTAGTCAAGAATATGTATATCTTTTTGGAAATAAAATATTATTATTATTATTATTATATTATTATTTGACGTAACAAAAAACACCCTCCCGTGCCGCTCCCATACCTCAGGCACTGACTGAGTTCCAGAATTCTCCAAACCTAAGTATTTAGCGTTCCTTTTTGAGAGGCTAAAAAACTTAGACGCGTTAAGAACTTACTACGAACTTAGCCGTAGCCATAGCTGGGCACCGTTAATCAAATAGTTAACTTCGTAAATCGTTAAACCGTTAATAAAAAAATTAACTTCGTTAAACGTTAAAACGTTACATTTCACAAGATTTAACGCAAGTTAACGTTAATCGTTAATCCGTTAACACATGATAATAAACCAAAAAAAATAATTGTATGCAAGGTTCAAATAATTTCGAAAGCTTGTATCGGGCATGGAATTTATTCCTCTTTTTCAGGGTTCCGTAGTCCTGACAAGGAACCCTTATAGTTTCGATATGTCTGTCTGTCTGTCTGTCCGAGGTTTTGCTTGGAAACTGTTGGCACTAGGGATCTGTAATTTTGTGGAGGTATGTATATTAATCACGCCGACAAAACGGTAGAATAAAATTTCGAAAAAAAAATGTTTTTAGGGTAGCTCCCCTACATGTAAAGTGGGGATGTTTTTTTTTTTCATCTTCTACCCCATCGTGTGGGGTATCGTTGGATAGGTATTTTAAAATGGCTTAGGGGTTTCTAAAACTATTTTTCCATTTAAGGATCTGTTTGCAAATTATTAAAGTTTAAATTGCCAATTTTTGTTCGAGTAGGGCGTCCCCCCCTTCTAAAAACTAAACTGTTGGCTTGAAAAATCTGGAAAAAATCGTGATTATACGGCTATTCATGAACTTTCAAGGAAAACTATAGCAGTTAAGATACATCAATTAGTTTGAGAGTAATAGTCATTTAACTCATGTACCTATTACAAAATTTCTTAACTAGTGAAAATTCCTTAGAAGAAAATATGAAAAGTGACTGTAGATGAAGTAATTGCTTGCTTCTGAAATATACTGTGGTAACGACGGACCACTACGGAACCCTACACTGCGCGTGGCACGACACGCACTTAGCCAATTTTTTTTGTTTGCGCTACAAGCTTTCGAAATTATTTGAACCTTGCATAAGTACAATTATTTTTTTCGTTTTAGTACAACTGCATTTCAGAATAAAAGCTTGTTTTTAAACAAGTTTTTTAATTATTATAATTTTATTTTACACTTTTTAGTAGTATCTCAATCTCAGAGCCTTGGTTCAATTACAATAAGTGCTTGAAAAGACTCCAGCAAACCCAAACTCAATAAGTTTCCACCGTTTCGATTAGGAATTCCTATGGCCACCTCCTGACTCCATCATCAGGACCCTGGACATCATCTAGTACTAAAGTGCTCGAAAAGACAAATCCAACGAACCCAAATTCGATGCGGTGCCGCCGTTTCATTTAGGAGTTCCTATGGCCACCTCATGACTCCATCATCAGACCAGCTTAATGGTACCATAACATTGCATTGTCAGCATACTTACATAAGTAGGTATACAAACTTTCAGCTTAATCGGTTGGAGGAAAACTGGTCTTAAATTCAGTTGCAAGAGTTATCCCACACATACTAACAAAAGTGTCGTTAGTGATCTGGTTACAAAAACTGTTATTTTGGGTTCTGGAAGTTCTGAAAGCCCGAACGTACTTGTCAGAACGCGTTTTTTTAGCGTTTTTCAGCGTGCTTTTGGGAAATAGTAGGTACTGGATTAACGATTAACGGACTTAGGATAATTTAACGGAAGTTAACGAGTCCGTTAACATTTTTTTAAGTTAACTTAAAAGTTAATCCGTTAATAGAAATGTTAACTTCGTTAATTAACGATTAACGGATTAACGAGTTAATGCCCAGCTATGGCCGTAGCAATATCTAACTTTCAAACACAAAGGCTACGAGACTCGTAGCGACTACGAGCGCTACAAAACGCTACAGTACGTTGCTTTGTTACGAACTTATCCGTAGCATAGTGAATTAATTACCAAGTTGCGATCGCAAAAAATATACGATACATTAACTTTTGTTCTAAAGCTGTTTTGAATGCCTACGTTATACCAGGGAAGTTTTTTGTTTAACAAATTAAGTACCTACTGTCGACTGAACTTCAGACATCACATTTATGTTGCAAAATAAGAATATAATACAACTAAGAAAGGTGCACAATGCTTGTTCCATTAACGAAAGTAGGCCTTATCAGAATAAAAGTACCTACTACACGCAGACAATCTTGTTCGATGGTAACGGGATCTTTGTATCCGCATCCGAAAAATAGTAAGTTAAATCCATGAACATTCAAAAATAAAAGGTAAAGAGAAACGTTAACTATGTCTGTCAAAAAAGCGCACAATACCCATCGCGCGTGTATCCGCTAAAAACCAGCATCGCGATTCGCTATAAAAAGACGACGTATCATCTCACAATTTTTGCTGAACCTCTGAAATAGGTTCTTATGGATGTCTTATTTTTCTAAATAAGTATATCTAATTACATTATTTATTTACTTTCTATTTAAGAGATTAAGAATAATACAAATAATTAACCTACATAGACTAAATATTTACAAATAAAAAATATGTCCCAAATCGCTGTCCAAACAACGCGACATGATATATATATATATATACATACATTATACTATGTAATATGTATTTCTATTTCTAAATATTGTCGTTTGTCTCCAGATCGCCGTCGTACCGCGCAGCGCGACCGGCGGAGGCCGAGACGTGTCTCACGCAGCGGCCGGAGCCCGAGCGGCCGACCGACGTGAAGAAGCCCCAGCTCAAGGGACCCAGGCCCGTCGGCTCTAGTGTCTCTGGTGAGTGTTTTTGTTGTCTTTGCCTGCATTTAAAGTTACCATACTTATAGGAAGACAAGCGGCCGCCCGCGACTACGTACGCGTGGATCCCGTTTTACCCCCTTAAGTAGGGGTGGAGTTTCGTAAAATCCTTTCTTAGCGGATGCCGCCTACGTCATAACATCCACCTGCATACCAAATTTCAGCCCGATCCGTCCAGTGGTTTGGGCTGTGCGTTGATAGATCACTGTGTCAGTCAGTCAGTCAGTCACCTTTGAGTTTTATAGATAGATAGATGTCTTTGTTCCCGTTATTCACCTAGGTGGAGAACCACGGGCCCGGTCTTGTTTTTTGTTGTCTTTGCCTGCTTTAAAAGCTACCATACATTAGGAAGATGTCCAAATGACAGTTGAGGGGAAGGAGTAGGCTAGTTCAGTTATGCCCGTTTTCTGGAGGCGTCAGATTTTTTTAATAATTAGTTGTTGGTTTAATAAAGTTATCCATCAGATAAACGGCGGTTAACTGTCACTGCGTTTCTGAATACGCAACGAGCCGTTCTTTTTAACTATGTTACGGATAAAGAGTTACTAAAGCCACTAGATCAAATAAAAGGAAAACCATGAAAAAATATTTCAATTATTTACAAAATATATGGTAAACTAGCTTTCCGCCCGCGGCTTCGCCCGCGTGGAATTTTGTCTGTCACAGAAAAACTTTATCGCGCGCGTCCCTGTTTCAAAAACCGGGACAAAAACTATCCTATGTCCTTTCCCGGGACTCAAACTTATGTCCCTGCCAAATTTCATCAAAATCGGTTCAGTGGTATAGGCGTGAAAGAGAGACAGACAGACAGGCGGAAAGACAGAGTTACTTTCGCATTTATAATATTAGTATAGATAAATGTTATTGTGATGAATTTTCGGAAATCTTTCAATGCAGTTCTCTTTCTTTTCAAAAATAAATGTTTTTTTGGGTAAAATTTTCTATCTACAGTATTAAAAGTACTTTCCCTTTAGGTGGTATTGCAAAATTTACATCCTGTAGGTATGTATAGTGTTACATTACAATACAATGGGACATTTATCAGCCTATTTGCAATGACTCAAGTAGGTATAATGATAAAACATCTTTAATGCCCAGAGATTAAAAGACAACAACGGTAAGACCAAATTGAAGCTTTGCCTACACAGACGGACAGCTCTGACGCTATCCACAGAGTGACGTAGTCGTCAGTCGTCACGAATGACGCAGTAACACGAAGCTATGACGTAGCTACGTAGGCGAGGTGTGCCTTAAAAGAGCTCTCCAATCTTATTCTTATCTCAATATTTACACTTTTAATGCGAAAGTAACTCTGCCCGTTCGTTTAGTTACATTTTCAGGAGCCTTAATGTTAAACCAATATTGATGAATTTATTTATAGAGATAGATTGAACCTGAAAAAAGGATATGGGGCTCCTTTTGAGTGATTAAAATAGGGATATTATGAAAATTCATATTTAAATGTAGTTGCTAACTGACCTGGCGAACTTCGTATCGCCTATGTTCATCAACAAAATGTAGGTTTCTAATGCTGAAAGAATTTTTCAAATCGGTTTTGGAGCCTATTCAATACAAACAAACAATCAAATCTTTTCTCTTATAATATTATTGTAGAAGAAATAAAGTGTTTTGTTCGATAACGCGAAATATGAAAGACAATCTGTTTCAGTCGGAAAACACGCAATCTGAACCGCGAGCAAAAGCTGTATTTTAATAGAAAAGCCTTTAAGCTCGTCTTATTCCTAGAAATTCAGACAAAACAACCTTTTCTGTGAAAGTGGGAATTATATTTCCCGGGAGTATAGAAGCGAGTGGGCATTATATAAAAGAAACCTTGTCTTTGTGTACCTTTAAAATAGTCTAAAAATAAACTAAAATCTTAGTTCAATTAAATTGGATTTAAAAATCTGGAGTACATTTTGCTTAAAAGAATTCTATAAAGTAAATTGTAATTTAAATGACAACTAAAAAGTGCGTGGACCTGCCTAGCTCACATTTATTACATAACTTATAAAAATGTATTTCCTAATATAGTTACTATTAATTGAAAAAGAGGCTGACAAAAGTGTCTAAGTTTCTTCCGCCATCTCAGCACCAGCCCATGTTGTCCCGAAGTGGTGGTAGAGAAGCTATATTTGGGACGTTTATAATGGCCCTGAAAATGGCCTACATACTAATAAATATTTAGATTTTGTGTAAATTATCTTGGTTGACCGGATAACCCATGACGACTACAAGTAATTTAAAACTTCCAAAAGGTCAATCCATATCCATTTCATAGTCCACATACATTCATAAATATCAATTTACTTCTTAATTAATGATAAGTGATCCATAACGAGTACAGTCGGACCGGAATAAGTGTTGTTTGGATATTTTTAGTCTTTCTTAATAATATTTCTTACTTTCTACACATTAAGTAACTACCTACTTAGGTAAGATAAGAAAAATAATACGTGATTTTTTGTAAGAATGGTTGGCTGGATGCACGTTTGTTTTTTTTTTTTTACTCTTTCCCGCTTAAACCATTGAACAGATTTAGGGTTTGGTTGATAGATTTTTGAGACCCAGAGAGAAATCATGGATTCGATTTTTTATTCCTGTTTTTGCAAGCTATAAAGACTTTCCGTGACAAGCTGAAATTCAAGCTTTTGAAGCTTTAGGGAAAAGCTAGTTAACTCTAGATTCGTACAATGTATAAGTTCATACCTACCTACCCTAAATCTAACAAATACAGTCACTGCCCTGCTAAAGCGATTAGCGCAAGTTCATGGCCAGATGTTGCGTCATGTTGAGCAACTGTTGCGCTACTGTAGAGGCCTTGGCAATGTAACATGAATGATCGAACCGATAAATGGAGCCGGTAGTCGTAGCTCTACCATAGAGTGCATGGGAAAATTATATGGTGCCTTGTGAAAAGTGGCTGTTTTTAATGAAAAGGGCAATTGACCTAGCAACAAAACAAAATAAAACGTTTCTACAGCTCCGCGCGTGTTTGTTTTATGTAGAGACTCATTCACTGTTTTTTGTGTAGGTGACTTCACAGCAGCGTTGCCAGAAGTCCCGATTTTGCCGGGACGTCCCGATTTTTAAATAAAATTTAAATGTCCCGCGCGGGACAGGCTCGGTCCCGCTTTTCGGAGAGAGACACTCACTTCACCAGACTATTGTTTGAAACGCCATATTATTCTAAAGAATAAAACTTTTTTAATTTCGATTTTTTTTTCTTTTTTATTCTAAAGACGAATTTAACGATTGAGTAAATCTGATTTAAAATATTATTTTTTTGATAAAATACATTTTCTATGGCTACTTTTGCTATCTATTGTCACGTAAACGTAATAAAATTTTAAGTCAAATAAAAAGATAAATATTTGAAAACCTGTGATTATACAGGGTGTTAGGTAAATGGGTAGGTATATGAGCCGACACTAGCCCATGTTAACATGGGCATATAAATGGTATGGTGAAGTCAGAAATTTAATATCATCATTTTATTTTTTTTAATTTCATACAAAATAAATTTTATAAAATCCGATTTGTATGAAAAATAAAATAATTAAAATGAAGATATCAATTTTCTGACTTCACCATACCATTTATATGACCATGTTAACATGGGCTAGTGTCAGCTCATATACCCATTTACCGAACACCCTGTATACGTTTTTTTACTATGTCCCGCTTCTGACGGAAGAATCCCGCTATTTTCACTCAAAAAGTACCAAAGTCCCGACTTGGCGAAAAAAAAACTGGCAACGCTGCTTCACAGTCAACTTCAAAAAATATATTTTGTCAGGATAAGGGTTTATTTTCGAAAAATCTCTGTTTATTACAATGGTGAAAACTACACTAGGTATTGCCAATGATCCAGCATGTCAGCAATAATTTAAATAAAATGTTTAAAAATACATCTTTGACAACCTCTACAATAAAGAATTGGACAAAGTAGTTTTACATGCATTAAACTAAAACTACTACATACATTTAGTTAAAAAGAAACATTTACTAACTTTCATTTAATAAGGCAAAGATAACTAAAGGTAATTCTATTAAAAATACATAAATTATGATAAATGAAATTATTCCCCTGACGTTACATCATATGTATTTACCTACATTCTATGGCTGTACACCATACACAGTCTACGAGTATATTAGAATAGTCAATGCTATTAGTAATGCTACAAGTTCATTAATTGAGATAGAGTAACTAGGTAGCAGGGATGTTATGGATATCCGAAATAAATAAAAATATCCGAAACCGTAACCGAAACTTTCGGATATCCGAAAAAAAATATATCCAAAACCGTAACCGTAACCGATTCAAAAGTTTCGGATAGTTTCGGATGTAGGCAGATTAAATTGTTGTTTTGTATAGGATTATATGTAAAGGCATAACAGCCTGATTTACCTTTATAATGCCATCTAGTAATTTTTTTTATTACTTTTTATTCGATGTAAAGTGTGCGGCCATGAATGAACCGTGTTGGACAACTATTGCAAATTGCATTCTAAAGCACAGATATCCGTAACCGTAACCGAAACCGGTATAATATTATTCCTATATCCGTAACCATATCCATAACCGAAACTACATATCCATAACATTCCTACTAGGTAGGTACGTCTTCGTGGTGGGGTGGTTTAATTACTTTTAAATGCTTTAGAAGCATTGTTTCATACATTAGCTTATTACGTCCCGCCTGTTAGCTAAATGTGCCTTTTGTAATCTACAAAGTTAGCTACGTACGTTTGCCGTTATTTACTAGCCCTGCTTTGAAAAACTATTATAAATGAGTCAAAAAAGTTAAATAATTAATCAAAAAACTTAAGCTGGGTTGCACCATCATAATTTAACTTTAACAAAAGTCAAAACACCGGTTATAGTTGTAATCACGGTGATGCAACTCAGCTTAGACTCTTTTAGCGGACTTGAGACAATTTATTAGCCGGTAGTTTAATCGGTAAACAAGTATGAAAGTACACAGTTACACACGCAAAATACACCAAATTGGTATTGACCGATTCCTGATACAAATTAGGTAGAGACCGAGCAATATGTCTGTCGATAAAAAGTCTGTTAGTCTACGCTCTTACTCACCCTTAAAACAAGTCTTACGTACCTACGCGTGGATACCGTACCTCCTTAGGGGTTGAATTTTGCAAAATTCCGTCTTAGTGAACCTCGACACACGTTCTAAAAGGAACCCGGATGCAAAATTTGAGACTCCTAGCACTTGTAGTTTCTGAGATTTGGGTATGAGTGAATGAGTGAGTCAGTGACCTTTCTCTTTTATACTTAGATGTATTGTGGATTTTTTTTATACAAAACGAGGAAGCTCTTGGCATCTCACCTGATGGTAAGTGATGATCAGGCCGAAGGTGGAAGCGAGCTTCACCCGGAATCCTCAACCACGGAGGAACTGGCTATCATAAAATAAAATTCATAAAATTCATTTATTTTTGCAAATAGGCTTTAAAAAAGCGCTTTTACACGTCCCAATATTAACCCTACCACTGCTTCGGGACAATAAATGGGCCAGTGCTGAGAAGAAGCAGCGCAAGAAACTCGGTCACTATTGTCAGCCTTCTTTTCAAGGTTTTACAGTCTTTAAAATATACAAATTATAGTCATAAGTATTGATGCGAGCTAGGTAGTTAAACATTCCAAACATTTTTATCCTTTATATAATCATCAACTTTATAGTAGCCCTTTTTCATTAGGGTGCTTTTGATATGTGCTTTAAATTTATGAATGGGCAATTCTACAACAGTTTGTGGTAATTTATTGAAAAGTTTAATACATTTCCCCATAAATGAATTACCAATCTTGTGCAGTCTGAAATTTGGAACGGTAAGTTTATTTTTGTTTCTTGTATTGAACTTGTGTAAATCACTCTTTCTAATAAATTGCTCTACATTTTTGCGAACATATAAAAGGTTTTCATAAATGAACTGTGAAGCTACTGTCAGTATATTAATCTCCTTAAAGAATTCTCTCAAGGAAAATCGGGGTCCAAGGTTATAAATGGCCCGCACTGCTCTCTTCTGCAGAACAAACACAGTTTCAATGTCCGCAGCTGAGCCCCACAGCAATATGCCGTATGACATTATACTATGAAAATAGCTAAAATAAACTAGCCTTGCCGTTTCAATGTCAGTTAATTGCCTTATCTTTCTCACTGCAAAAGCAGCTGAACTGAGCCTTGCTGACAAGGTTTCAATATGAGGACCCCACTGAAGTTTAGAGTCTAAAGTGATTCCCAAGAATGTTGTGGAACTTATGCTATTTAATGGTTCATTCTTCACCATCAATTGTGTGGGAACCTGCCTCACATTAGGTAAGGTAAATTTAATGCACTTAGTTTTGTTTGCATTTAACAATAAGTTGTTAACAGTAAACCAATGCAAAACCTGTGAGAGTGTGTCATTTATATCATCAAGGTTTACTTTACTTCTATCAACTTTGAAAATGAGAGATGTGTCATCAGCAAATAACACAATATCACATAGATCTTTCACAAAGTAGGGAAGGTCATTAATATATATAAGAAATAGCAAAGGTCCCAATATCGATCCCTGCGGCACACCCATGGTAAGAGGTGCTCCAGAAGACTCAGTTCCATTAATACAAACTTTTTGCTTTCTGCCTGTGAGATACGAGTTCAACAGATCAAGTGCCTCATCCGAAACACCATAATGTCGCAATTTTTTTAGTAAGGTTTGGTGGTCTACACAATCAAACGTTTTTGAAAGGTCACAAAAAATACCAACAGCGTCTTTTTTACTCTCCCAAGCATCAAAGACGTGTTTCAGAAGTGCTACTCCAGCGTCAGTAGTACTTCTACCTTTGGTAAAACCAAATTGTTTATTGTGAAGTAATTTGTTGAAAATAAAATGAGAAAGAAGTTGATGAAATATAATTTTCTCAAAAATTATATTTCATCAACTTCTTTACCTTACCTCTTTATCTTACCTCTAACTGCTGGAACACAACAATATTGTTAAAATTGTAGGCAGAAAAGTCTCTGAAAAAAAGTCCCTCAATAAAGACCGTTAAAAAATTTCTTTTATCTCCTTCCAGACTCCATATCGCTCTCATCTCCCGTGGCGTGCGCGTCTCCCCGCGAAGATGTGGAGGGTCCTCCCATGCCGGTCAACGTGGCGTCCCTGCCGGAGGAGCACCGCGCCTCGCTCCTGGGCCGGCTGCCCGGGCAGAGGCTCAGGCGGCGCCGCGCCATGCTGATATATGTCTGCGCTGCTGACTCCCAAGGTTAGTACAACTTGATTCGGTGGGCGTAAGGTAGATGGCGCTATCAATGCTACTGCCTCCACGCCATGCTCATCTACAAGCTGCTAACTCGCTAGGGGGTTCGTAGGGTTGCTGGAAACAGCAATGATATAGTTGATGTAGAGTTAGCGCGATAAATGGCATTGCCTTGCTGGGCCGGCTGCCGGGGCAGAGGCTCTCTGCGCTGCTGACTCGCAAGGTGAGCTATAAAGAAATAGCAGCAGAGTACCTACAACTAGATCTGATGGGTATAACGTAGATGGCGCTGACTCGCAAGGTAGGGACTGCAGCAGAGTACAAAGGGATTCGGTGCGCGAACGCTAGATGGCGTTATCAATGCTGCTGGCTCTACACTAGGTCATCTACGTATGCGCTGCAGACTCACAAGATGGGCTAGCTGGAAACAGCAACGGTGTAGGAACAGGAACTGCGAAATAGTGCCCTCTGTCCCGTGCAATATACATCAACAAGATAGCATGGGACGACGAAGACGAATTTGTGGAGGGTCCTCCCATGCCGGTCAACGTGGCGTCCCTGCCGGAGGAGCACCGCGCCTCGCTCCTGGGCCGGCTGCCCGGGCAGAGGCTCAGGCGGCGCCGCGCCATGCTCATATACGTCTGCGCTGCTGACTCGCAAGGTGGGGACTAGAAATAGCAGCAGAGTATTTGATTCGAAATGCAAGCGATAGATGGTGCTTTTCCTGCTAGGCTGGTTACGGTAGATGGTGTTATTCTGCTGGACCAGCTGCCCTGGCATAGGCTCAGGCGGCGCCGCGCCATGCTGTGCTGATATACGTTTGCGCTGCTGACTCGCAAGGTAAACAGCAGAGTACAACTTGATTCGGTGCGCGTACGGTAGATGGCGCTATACCTTCTGGGCAGGCTGCTGGGGCAGAGGCAAGGTGGGCTTGCTGGAAACAGCAACAGTGTAGTTGATGTAGAGTAAGTGCGATAGGTGGCGTTGTTTTGCTGTTCCGACTGCCAGAGGCTGCGGCTGCGCAGCGCCATGCTGATATATGTCTGCGCTGCTGACTCGCAAGGTAAACAGCAGCAGAGTACAACTTGATTCAGTGGGCGTAAGGTAGATGGCGCTATCAATGCTGCTGGGTCCACGCCATGCACATCTGCGTATGCGCTGCTGACTCACGAGATGGGCTAGCTGGAAACAGCAACGGTGTAGGAACAGGAACTGCGAAATAGTTCCCTCTGCCCCGTACAATCTACGTCAACAAGATTGCACGGGACGACGAAGACGAAGATGTGGAGGGTCCTCCCATGCCGGTCAACGTGGCGTCCCTGCCGGAGGAGCACCGCGCCTCGCTCCTGGGAAGACTGCCCGGGCAGAGGCTCAGGCGGCGCCGCGCCATGCTCATATACGTCTGCGCTGCTGACTCGCAAGGTGGGGACTAGAAATAGCAGCAGAGTATTTGATTCGGAATGAACGCGATAGATGGTGCTTTTCCTGCTAGGCTGGTTACGGTAGATGGTGTTATTCTGCTGGACCTGCTGCCCGGGCAGAGGCTCAGGCGGCGCCGCGCCATGCGATATACGTCTGCGCTGCTGACTCGCAAGGTAAACAGTAGAGTACAACTTGATTCGGTGCGCGTACGGTAGATGGCGCTATACCTTCTGGGCAGGCTGCTAGAGCAGAGGCAAGGTGGCCTTGCTGGAAACAGCAACAGTGTAGTTGATGTAGAGTAAGTGCGATAGATGGCGTTGTTTTGCTG
Organism: Ostrinia nubilalis; assembly: GCF_963855985.1. NCBI lineage: Eukaryota > Metazoa > Arthropoda > Insecta > Lepidoptera > Crambidae > Ostrinia > Ostrinia nubilalis. Next base: position 11,405,944 of record NC_087109.1, read on the forward strand.
TTCCGACTGCCAGAGGCTCAGGCGGCGCCGCGCCATGCTGATATACGTGTGCGCTGCTGACTCGCAAGGTAAACATCAGCAGAGAACAACTTGATACGGTGCGTGTACGGTAGATGGTGCTATCAATGCTACTGGCTCCACGCCATGCCCATCTACATGACGTGCGCTGCTGACTCGCAAGGTGGGCTTGCTGGATACAGCAACGATGTAGTTGATGTAGAGTAAGTGCGATAGATGGCGTTGTTTTTCTGTTCCGACTGCCAGAGGCTCAGGCGGCGCCGCGCCATGCTGATATATGTCTGCGCTGCTGACTCGCAAGGTAAACAGCAGCAGAGTACAACTTGATTCAGTGGGCGTAAGGTAGATGGCGCTATCAATGCTGCTGGGTCCACGCCATGCACATCTGCGTATGCGCTGCTGACTCACGAGATGGGCTAGCTGGAAACAGCAACGGTGTAGGAACAGGAACTGCGAAATAGTGCCCTCTGCTATGCCCCGTACAATCTACATCAACAAGATTGCACGGGACGACGAAGACGAAGATGTGGAGGGTCCTCCCATGCCGGTCAACGTGGCGTCCCTGCCGGAGGAGCACCGCGCCTCGCTCCTGGGCCGGCTGCCCGGGCAGAGGCTCAGGCGGCGCCGCGCCATGCTCATATACGTCTGCGCTGCTGACTCGCAAGGTAAACTTAATTCGGTGGGCGTAAGGTAGATGGCGCTATCAATGCTACTGCCTCCACGCCATGCTCATCTACAAGCTGCTAACTCGCTAGGGGGTTCGTAGGGTTGCTGGAAACAGCAATGATATAGTTGATGTAGAGTTAGCGCGATAGATGGCATTGCCTTGCTGGGCCGGCTGCCGGGGCAGAGGCTCTCTGCGCTGCTGACTCGCAAAGTGAGCTATAACGAAATAGCAGCAGAGTACCTACAAGTCCTACAATTAGATCCGATGGATATAAGGTAGATGGCGCTGACTCACAAGGTAGGGACTGCAGCAGAGTACAAAGGGTTTCGGTGCGCGAACGCTAGATGACGCTATCAATGCGGCTGGCTCTACACTAGCTCATCTACGTGTGCGCTGCTGACTCGTGAGGTAGGCTTGCTGGAAACAGCAACGGTGTAGGAACAGGAACTGCGAAATAGTTCCCTCTGCCCCGTGCAATATACATCAACAAGATTGCACGGGACGACGAAGACGAAGATGTGGAGGGTCCTCCCATGCCGGTCAACGTGGCGTCCCTGCCGGAGGAGCATCGCGCCTCGCTCCTGGGCCGGCTGCCCGGGCAGAGGCTCAGGCGGCGCCGCGCCGTGCTGATATACGTCTGCGCTGCTGACTCACAAGGTGGGGACTAGAAATAGCAGCAGAGTATTTGATTCGAAATTCAAGCGAAAGATGGCGCTTTTCCTGCTAGGCTGGTTACGGTAGATGGCGTTATTCTGCTGGACCAGCTGCCCTGGCATAGGCTCAGGTGGCGCCGCGCCATGCTCATATACGTCTGCGCTGCTGACTCACAAGGTAACAGCAGAGTACAACTTGATTCGGTGCGCGTACGGTAGATGGCGCTACACCTTCTGGGCAGGCTGCTGGGGCAGAGGCAGGGCTTGCTGGAAACAGCAACGGTGAAGTTGATGTAGAGTGAGCACGATAGATGGCGTTGTTTTGCTGTTCCGACTGCTAGAGGCTGCGGCTGCGCAGCGCCATGCTGATATACGTCTGCGCTGCTGATTCGCAAGGTGGGTACAACTTGATCCAATGAGCGTAAGGTAGATGGCGCTACCAATGCTACAGCTCGCAAGGTTGTTAGAAACAACAATGTTAACAGCAACAGAATACAACTTGATTCGGATTGCGTATAGTAGATGGCGTTGTCTCTGATAGGCTGCGTGGTGCTCATGCTTCTTAATCTCATGCTTCTTCGTGTGCGTTGCTGACAAGCAAAGGGGGTTGCTGGAAACAGCAATGGAAACAAACCTTATGTAAATTACAATGACACCCCCACAACGTATGTTCACAAATTACAACTCCGAGAGGGAAATAGGTAGTGCGGTATGCGCTAAACACACTTATCGTTACCTACCATGCGCGGAGAAAGGCGCGCATAGTTGGGGAACATGTTGGTTTCGCCGTTGCTTTAGATCTATGAATTATCTATTTAGGCCGTAACTTTAACTCTACTTTCTCCATTCCCAGATTGCTGCGCGGAGAAGGGCGCGCTGCAATGCGGTGCGGCGGCACGATTACGCGCGCGCGCCCGCGGTCGCGGCTGGCGAGTACACGTGGCCGACCTCCACTGGCGCTCGCCGCTGGAGCAGCAGCGCGACCACCGCTTCCCCGTGCTCTGTATAGCTGAGCTTGCACGTAAGTTGTACTAGAACTATCAGGGCTCAAGGTTAAGGCCACTTTTCTACACGCACACTTCACAGTTTCACACTCACAACATGTGCTCACAACGCTTAACTATTATGGGTTAAAGCTACTTTTAGAGGTCGCCGCTGGAGCAGCAGCGCGACCACCGCTTCCCCGTGCTCTGTATAGCTGAGCTTGCACGTAAGTTGTACTAAAGTCCGGTCGCCGAACAGATAGAATTTCGTCCAATGACCCCAAGCTACCCATCCTTATCACTCGCACGTAATTATATTGCTGTCGCGGCTGTGCGACGGGCGGCCGCAGTGAGTGTGTGAGCGCGACAGTAAGTTATGCTAGAACCTTCAGGGTTGAGGCTACTTTACTACATCATGACACGCAGCGTGTAAGTGGCCGCGGCTGGCGAGTGCACGTGGCTGACCTGCACTGGCGCTCGCCGCTGGAGCAGCAGCGCGACCACCGCTTCCCCGTGCTCTGTATAGCTGAGCTTGCACGTGAGTTTCTTTTTTATGCAAGACAAGGCAGGTATTTGACCGCAATCGCACCTGGTGTTAAGTAAGATGCAGTCTAGGATGGTACATTATCTGCCCTGTAAGTGCCTGTAAGGCTCGGATTATAGTGTTCAGGAAAGACAGCAGCAGCCAGCGATTTCCAGTCCCTAGCTGTTCGCATTATAAAAGAGTTACACTGGAATGGATAGACATTGCACTATAGTTTTAAGCATGTACACGTACACACACAGGTGGGGCTCACTCGCTTTCGTGAGTTGCTTAAGAACTAAGCTCAAAAACTGTATTATTTGTGGTAGTGGTTGTAATTTTTAAGTATTGCATGAGTAGATATAGTATAGTGTAGTAATTAGCAGGAAACACAATGAATGCTCAGGCTGGGTGGCGCCATATTGCTGTAACTTTAATAATCTTCAAAAATCTATTAAATTCCATACAAAAAAAACACCCAGTTACTGCTATGGTAACGGTTGAAGTAGGCTGGTGCAACTGAGCCCGAAAAACTAAGGACGAGAACTATTGCCGACAAACTGTAATGCAGTTTGGCAAGTGTATCTTTATATTTGATGTGTATTTTTTTGTGAACAATAAATAAAAATAAAAAAAATATATCAGGGTTAAGGTTCCTCAGATATTCACGCAGCATGCAAAAGGCACGTGGCTGACTCGTACACGTGGCCGACCTCCACTGGCGCTCGCCGCTGGAGCAGCAGCGCGACCACCGCTTCCCCGTGCTCTGTATAGCTGAGCTGAGGTTGAGGCTACTTTTCTACACGTAAAACTTCACACATCGATTACTTACCGTCAACGGCATATCAAAACGGCTAAACCTATGGCATGTGTGATTGGTTGCTATTTTATAACAAAAATATTTTCGTTATAAAGCTGATGGGATGTCGAATAAGCGTTATGAGGATAATTGACTGAGCCCAACGTTCCCTTGATCGAATCTACTAGAGTACGCCCGCCGTAGGCTGGGCTATTTCATTCACAATCCAACACAAGCAACCTCTTCAACTTGTTCGAGCGTCATTATACCTACGTGTACCTACGCTTGAAACGGCCGACAATTGCTAAGCCCTGTGAATTTAAATACCTACTCTACCCGGTGAAGCTGGAAAAGATCTCAAGGGTCAGCCGCGCCACCTTCTAAAAAAGCCTACTAAAATGATAAAATTCCTCCTGCAGGCCAGTCAGAGCTGGGCGCGGTGGTGCCGGTGCTGTTCCTGAACTCGGGGCTGGGCACGCCGCTGCTGCCGCACACGCTGGAGTGCGCCGACTTCAAGGCCGCGCTGGACGCCGCCGACGACGACAACGACAAGGCTTTGTTGAACAAATGGTAAGTCAGCACCTTCTTAGGTCTGTCATGGATCCGACAGCTTCAAGCTACGGCCGCCTGGCAAACTACGGTCTTCTACGTACGACAGGGCTTTGTTAAACAAATGGTAAGTCGGCACATTTTTAGGCCAGCCTTACATGGACAGCTTGAAGCAACTAATGTCAGACAGCTTCAAGTTGTGACTGCATAGCACACTACGGTCTTCTACGTACGACAGGGCTTTGTTAAACAAATGGTAACGGAACTATTCCCACCTCTCGTTTCCACCGCTGCAACTCCTGTGTAGCCAGGATATACAGCTTGACCGCCATAAAAAACCCAACCAATGAAGGTCAAGTTTGTCCCGGGGGAAAGTAAACAAATGGTAAGTCAGCAGCTTCGTAGACCCGCCGTACACGCACAGCTTGAAGCAGCTAGTATCCCGGCAGCTTCAAGCTGCGACTGCTAGCAAACTAGTCTTCTACGAAACCGCTCGAGCCGTCACAACTGCTTCCGTAGTAGCAGTCGCAGCTTGAAGCTGTTGATACTAACTGCTTCAAGCTGTCCATGTATGGCGGGCATTAGATATAGCTAGTGGTGGTGCCGGTGCTGTTCCTGAACTCGGGGCTGGGCACGCCGCTGCTGCCGCACACGCTGGAGTGCGCCGACTTCAAGGCCGCGCTGGACGCCGCCGACGACGACAACGACAAGGCTTTGTTGAACAAATGGTGAGTTAGCACCTTCTAAGACCTGCCATGGATAGCCTGAAGCAGCTAACTGTCAGCTTCAAGCTGTGACTGCATAGCACACTACGGTCTTCTACGTACGACAGGGCTTTGTTGAACAAATGGTGAGTTCAACACCTTCTTAGACTCGCCATAGACGGACAGCTAGAAGCAGCTAGTATCCGACAGCTTCTAACTGCGACTGCATAGCAAACTACGGTCTTCTACGTACGACAAGGCTTTGTTGAACAAATGGTAAGTTGGCACATTTTTAGGCCAGCCTTACATGGACAGCTTGAAGCAACTAATGTCAGACAGCTTCAAGTTGTGACTGCATAGCACACTACAGTCTTCTACATACGACAGGGCTTTGTTAAACAAATGGTAACGGGACTATTCCCACCTCTACAGCTTGACCGCCATAACAAACCTAATCAGTGAAGGTCAAGTTTGTCCCGGGGGAAAGTAAACAAATGGTAAGTCAGCAGCTTCGTAGACCCGCCGTACACGGACAGCTTGAAGAGCTAGTATCCGACAGCTTCAACTAGTCTTCTACGGAACCGCTCGAGCAGTCACAACTGCTTCCGTAGTTTACATGCAGTCTCAGCTTGAAGCTGTCGATACTAACTGCTTCAAGCTGTCCATGTATGGCGGGCATTAGATATGGTGCGGTGGTGCCTGTTCCTGAAGCAGCTAGTACCTATCAGACAGCTTCAAGCATAGCAAACTAGTCTTCTACACACATGCACGGAACCGCTTGAGCAGTTACAACTGCTCCATAGATCGCAGTCACAGCTTGATACTAACTGCTTCAAGCTGTCCATGTATGGCGGGCATTAGATATAGCTAGTGGTGGTGCCGGTGCTGTTCCTGAACTCGGGGCTGGGCACGCCGCTGCTGCCGCACACGCTGGAGTGCGCCGACTTCAAGGCCGCGCTGGACGCCGCCGACGACGACAACGACAAGGCTTTGTTGAACAAATGGTAAGTCGGCACCTTCCTAGACCAGCTTGAAGCAGCTAGTATCCGACAGCTTCTAACTGCGACTGCATAGCAAACTACAGTCTTCTACATACGACAGAGCTTTGTTGAACAAATGGTAAACGGCACATTTTTAGGCCAGCCTTACATGGACAGCTTGTAGCAACTAATGTCAGACAGCTTCAAGTTGTGACTGCATAGCAAACTACAGTCTTCTACGTATGAAAGGGCTTTGTTAAACAAATGGTGAGTCAGCACATTCCTAGACCCGCCATGGACAGCTTGATGCAGCTAGTATCCCGGCAGCTTCAAGCTGCGACTGCATAGCAAACTACGGTCTTCTACGTACGACAGGGCTTTGTTAAACAAATGGTAACGGGACTATTCCCACCTCTCGTTTCCACCGCTGCAACTCCTGTGTAGCCAGGATCTACAGCTTGACCGCCATAATAAACCCAACCAATGAATTTCAAGTTTGTCCCGGGGGAAAGTAAACAAATGGTAAGTCAGCAGCTTCGTAGACCCGCCGTACACGGACAGCTTGAAGCAGCTAGTATACCGGCAGCTTCAAGCTGCGACTGCTAGCAAACTAGTCTTCTACGGAACCGCTCGAACCATCACAACTGCTTCCGTAGTTTACATGCAGTCTCAGCTTGAAGCTGTCGATACTAACTGCTTCAAGCTGTCCATGTATGGTGGGCATAAGTAACTAGGCGCGGTGGTGCCTGTTCCTGAAGCAGCTAGTACCTATTAGACAGCTTCAAGCTGCGACTGCATAGCAAACTAGTCTTCTTATGGTGCGTCCAGACTGGGCGAACGGGCTCGCGCGGCAAACTCGACATCCTGCTCACTCAAGAACAGGGTGAGCAGGATGACCAGCGGGCCGCGCGAGCCCGTTCGCCCAGTCTGGAATCACCATTACACACATGCACGGAACCGCTTGAGCAGTTACAACTGCTCCATAGATTGCAGTCACAGCTTGATACTAACTGCTTCAAGCTGTCATGTATGGCGGGCATTAGATATAGCTGGTGGTGGTGCCGGTGCTGTTCCTGAACTCGGGGCTGGGCACGCCGCTGCTGCCGCACACGCTGGAGTGCGCCGACTTCAAGGCCGCGCTGGACGCCGCCGACGACGACAACGACAAGGCTTTGTTGAACAAATGGTAAGTCAGCACCTTCCTAGACCAGCTTGAAGCAGCTAGTATCCGACAGCTTCAAGCTGCGACTGAATAGCAAACTACGGTCTTCTACGTACGACAGGGCTTTGTTGAACAAATGGTAAGCCGGCACCTTCTTAGGTCCGCCATAGACAACTTGATACAGCTAGTATCCGGAACAACTACGGACTGAACCGCTCGAGCAGTCACAACTGCTCCATAGATTGCAGTCACAGCTTGAAGCTTACTTACTGCTTCAAGCTGTCCGTGTATAACCGCTTGAGCAGTTACCTACAACTGCTTCCGTAGTAGCAGTCGCAGCTTGAAGCTGTCGATTCTAACTGCTTCAAGCTGTCCATGACGGGCATTAGATATAGCTAGTGGTGGTGCCGGTGCTGTTCCTGAACTCGGGGCTGGGCACGCCGCTGCTGCCGCACACGCTGGAGTGCGCCGACTTCAAGGCCGCGCTGGACGCCGCCGACGACGACAACGACAAGGCTCTGTTGAACAAATGGTGAGTCAGCACCTTCCTAGACCAGCTTGAAGCAGCTAGTATCCGGCAGCTTCAAGCTGCGACTGCCTTGCAAACTACGGTCTTCTACGTACGACAGGGCTTTGTTGAACAAATGGTAAGAGTCAGCACCTTCCTACACCAGCCTGAACCAGCTAGTATCCGACAGGTTCTAACTGCGACTGCATAGCAAACTACAGTCTTCTACATACGACAGAGCTTTGTTGAACAAATGGTAAGTATAGCACCTTCTTAGGTCTGTCATGGATCCGACAGCTTCAAGCTGCGACTGAATAGCAAACTACGGTCTTCTACGTACGACAGGGCTTTGTTGAACACATGGTGAGTCAGCACCTTCCTAGACCCGCCATGGACAGTTTGATGCAGCTAGTATCCGGCAGCTTCAAGCTGCGACTGCATAGCAAACTACGGTCTTCATGTACAACAGAGCTTTGTTGAACAAATGGTAAGTCGGCACATTTTTAGGCCAGCCTTACATGGACAGTTTGAAGCAGCTAATGTCTAACAGCTTCAAACTGTGACTGCATAGCAAACTACGGTCTTCTACGTACACACATGCACGGAACCGCTTTCTTGAGCAGTTAAGTAGTAACATGGTGCTATTACTTATTCTGTGTTAGTAACCTGTTCTCACCAATAATCGTCACAGACACAAGTCGTCAAGAGTAAGTGCAGTACTTTCTTACTCCTAGGCCCCACACATCGCGAAACCTGAAGATTCGCGCAATCGCTTTGCTCTGTTGTCGCCCTAATTTTCTGTGATGTGACCACAACCACAATCTTTTTTGAGGGTTGGATCCGCGCCTAATGGAACTACCTAGCGAAATTTATTTTTCCCTATGCGGAGCTGTTTGCTCTGCATCCCCGGTCCTCTTTCTTGCTGAGCGTCCTTACTCCAGTTCCTGGTTTTGAATTTCGTAACAGTTCTACTGAAGAGATGCGATGATTGTATGTATTTTTACCTCGCTCATCGCTCCCCCTTTCTCATAAACAAGTTATTCTATACTACTCTTACTTCACAGGTACAGCCTAGACTCGAGCACGACGCCGCCATGCTACCGGCTGGTGCGAGGTGCGCCCGCGCGCTGGCGCCGCGAGATGGCGCGAACGCTCAGTGTTTTAGTGCGCACGCTGCCACAGGAGGCCTGCGACGCTTACCTCACCACCGTCGTCGAACAGGTACCTTATGGCCTAGACAATAAGGACGATACCGTGCGTGACCACCTAGTAGATAATAGAGACGATACTGTGCCACGAGATGGTTCGCACGTTCAGCGTTTTACTGCGGACACTGCCACAGGAGGCCTGCGACGCTTACCTCACCACCGTCGTCGAACAGGTACCTTATGGCCTAGACAATAAGGACGATACCGTGACCACCCTATGGCCTAGTAGATAGAGACGATACTGTGCCACGAGATTGTTCGCACGTTCAGCGTTTTAGTGCGGACACTGCCACAGGAGGCCTGCGACGCTTACCTCACCACCGTTGTGGAACAGGTACCTTATGGCTTAGACAATAAGGACGATACCGTGACCACCCTATGGCCTAGTAGATAATAGAGACGATACTGTGCCACGAGATGGTTCGCACGTTCAGCGTTTTAGTGCGGACACTGCCACAGGAAGCCTGCGACGCTTACCTCACCACCGTCGTCGAACAGGTACCTTGTTAGTTAGTTAGTTAGGGCAATCGAACACCGCACTTAGCCTCATGATTGGGTCATTGTGAGCGATTTGTGGTTTATCTTTCTACTCCAACTACCCCAGATCCCCCCAGAAGGCAGAGAAATTGAGCCCGTTGTTCTGCTACGCTGCTGCATTCCGTGAGCACATGCTGCAGTGTTTCTTCTGCCTCAATGCATCCCCTGCACAGTAGGCTCTCTGTTATGTAGGTGCTATGTTGTGTAGGTGCTGTTTTATAACACTCAGGACCTTGCGGATGCTGTCCCTGTTTAGTCTGATGAGGCTGCGGGAGAACTTTTTCGATACGTCCGGAACCGCATCTTTTGTTTGCTTGCACCCTTCGCTATTTTTCCATTCCGTGTGGTGTTTCTCAAGGTCACCCAAAGGGCGATGGAGCGGGCTATGCTCGGAGTTTCTCTGCGTGATCGAATCAGAAATGAGGAGATCCGCAGGAGAACCAAAGTAACCGACATAGCTCGCAGAATTGCTAAAATCAAGTGGCAGTGGGCGGGGCACATAGCTCGTAGAGACGATGGCCGTTGGGGCAGGAAAGTTCTCGAGTGGCGACCACGGGCTGGAAGACGTAGCGTGGGCAGGCCTCCTACTAGGTGGACCGACGATCTGGTAAAGGTCGCGGGAAGAGCCTGGATGCGGGCAGCGCAGGACCGTTCATTGTGGAGCAGTGGACGTCATTTGGCTGAAAAAAAAAGTGGTGTTTTTAACAATGTGTGAAGGTCCTTTACTTATTTTTTATGTCTCTCTGTCCCCAGGAAGTCCAGCACACCGTGCTAATGAGCGTGGAAGCGGCGCGTCGCTGTGTGTGGGTGTGGCGCGCGGGCGCGGGCGCGGCGGGCGCGGGGGCGGGGGACGCGGAGCCCGCCGACCACGCCCACCACAGCGAGCTGCAGCGCCGGCTGAACAACGTGCAGAAGGACCTTAAGGTTTGTGTCAACAGCAAGTTACTACTGAATGCAGGAGTTACAACGCCGGCTCAACAACGTGCAGAAGGACCTCAAGGTTTGTGTCACAACACCAAGTTACTACGCAATTCAGGAACCGATCGTCACTGGTTGATTGTACAGAGGACAACTTTTTCCGCAAAGGGGATGCTCTTGACCTGAGCCGCCGACACGCGCAAAACCACCAGCTGCTTGAAGGACCTCAACGTTTGGGAAATCATTATCATCATCATAGGCCTACCTAAGGATTTCCAGATTGACCTGATGGTAGCAGACTGCATCCTTGCAACCATTATAAGACGTCCAAAATCAAAACTAAGCATGTCGAATGTCCATCATGTTTACCTTAGCTAAGTGATCAAAAATATAATACCTAAAAGGAGAAACTGACTGACTTAGTGACATATCAACGCACAGCCTAAACGGCTAAACGTAGGCACTTGAAATTTGGAAGGGACGTAGCTTAGGTACCGTAGAGGTGCACTAAGAAAGAAATTCCCGAAATTCCCACGGGAACGGGAATTAGCGGGAAAATCCTTTTGTATGAAAAATCTAAACCGCTTAAGTTAGACGCTTGAAATTTGGCATGCAGGTACCTTAGGAAACTTAAAGCTTAGTTACAACAGGATATTGCAAAATTCCCACGGGAACGGGAGTTAGCGGGAAAAAACATTAGTATGAAAAAATCTAAACCGCGTAAGATAGATGAAGGGGCTAAAACTGGATTCATGCGTACGAAGTCGCAGGCGGCCGCTAGTTTAATCTAAATTTAAATAACTTAAAGGTGACTGATCTATCAACGCACAGCCCAAATCACTTTACGGATCGGGCTGGATTTTGGCATGCGGGTAGATGTTATGACGTAGGCATCCGCTAAGCAAGGATTTTACGAAACTTCACCCCTAGCGGGTAAAACGGTATCCACGCGTACGAAGTCGCGGGCGGCCGCTAGTGTACTATATTATGATGCAATGAATAATAAAGGCGGGGGACGCGCTGGAGCCCGCTGACCACGCCCACCATAGCGAGCTGCAGCGCCGGCTGAACAACGTGCAGAAGGACCTCAAGGTTTACATCTAATGTACTATAGATGCAATGAATTATTATGAAGGTTTGAAAACATTTTTTTTATCCACAACGAGGAAGCTCTTGGCCTGTATCTCACCTGATGGTAAGTGAGGATCAGGCCGAAGGTGGAAGCGAGCTTCACCCGGAATCCTCAACCACGGAGGAACTGATTCTTACCTCCAACTACAACAAACTCCGGTTGAATAACATGCAAAAGGATCTCAAGGTTTGAAAAGGCATCATCATATCTGGTAGATATGATGATGCTGAACATAGCCGGTCCCAATGATTTTCTAGATTGACTGGTGGCTAGCGGGCGACGACGACGAAGCTTATGTCAAATGTCTATCACCTTGGACAAGTGACCTACTAAAACGTGGCCCTCGCTACACACCTCATAAAAAAACTTAAAATTGCAGTGTGCTCTAGAGAGTGTTTTTTTACGAGATCGCATCAGGAATAAGGAGATCCGAAGACGAACTAATCAACATCACCACGAAATAACATTTTCTTAATTAATTTCGTACCTCATACTAATGAAACTAAGTTTAAAATTGTCAACTTATAAAACTATCTCTCTTCCCAGCTGCACCTAAGCGAGCGTAACATAATTCGCGCGAGCGTTCGCGGGCGAGCGGCGGCCGACGACGACTACACGGAGAGCGTTCGCGCGGCGCTCGGCGAGCGACTCGACGCGTTGCTCGACGCCCTTATAGCGGACAATGAGATGCCGGCCGGGTATAATGGGATACCTACTAGGTGAGATTCGTCCATCATCATCATTTTCATCAACGTCATCATCTTAATTTATTTTTCTTCTTCATCATCATTATCTTTTTCTTCATAATAATCTTCATTTTTAACACCAAGTGTAACGAAACAACATTCAAAACTTTTGTCAAATGTCAGACATAAATTACGTCCTATTTATAACGCCGTCTAATTTACAGACAGCGCCATCTCTCGGTAGATGTTTGCGTGTCTCGTGTGTATATTAAATTGCACCTTACCCCATGTAAGTAACGTTTATTCTTGTTTGCAGTTTATTCGACGAGATCAGCGAACACCTCTCGTTCTGCCAGAAAGCGGCGCAATGTACTTCCAATAGAGAAATCACCTTGAACGAGCTCAAATCGTAAGTGCAAGACATTAGAGTCTTACCCCAAAAAACCCCAAGCGGTCGCAAAAGATCGCTTAGCGAATTGATAAAGTTAAAGCTTCAACCACACCAACGCGTGCAGATCGCCATCGCCGGCGTGACATCTAATAGGCCAATGACAGGTCGTGGGACCCATGACAGTCCGCGCGACCTGTCATTTGCCTACATAAGAACTGCCCGTGTTGGTGTGGTTTATGCGTAAATAGCTTTCATAAGAGTTCAAGAAGACGTGCCGCTAACGTTCGACAAAATAACTCGACAAGTTTCTCGTGGCAAGCATCCTACGTAGCCTGGCAGATTGTTACAGCAAGTAAGATTCCAAGATACCGCTGTACATGATGTACCTATTCTCCTTTTTACATGCAGTATCTTCTACTTACCTGTACTTCTTTAAGCTCAAGGGTTGTGAAACGGATCAATGACGGATAGAAAATGAACGAAGGGAGGGGTAGGCAGAACTATAGGATCCGTTTTATGTGTTTGTGAATACACGATTTATATTTGCAGCGCTTAGTTCGTTCTTTCTGCGCTCTTTTCTTCTTCTTTTATTTTGGCAACGACTTGGTTTAAACCATGACTTTGCGTTCTTTTGCAGGTATATAACAGGGGACAGTAACATTCCCCTCGCCCTCATAGGCGGCGCCGGCTGCGGGAAAGCCACGCTGGTGGCCCGGGCCGTCAGCCTCGCGCCGCAGTGCCAGCAGGATCTGGCCGTCATTGTCAGGTAAATCTAATCAAAAGATTTTTTTCAGTTTTGACCAGTAATTTAGCACTTATTGGCAGGTTGGCTAAGTAAGAAAAGTCTCCAATAAGTCATCATTATCATAAGCTCGAGGCACGAACCCTCTCTTGTAAGGTAAGCCTCTTGGGTAAGAAGAAAAACCTTCACTGGTAAAACTCAGTGAAACTCATTTATTTCTGTAAATAGGCTTAATAAAAAGAACTTTTACACGTCCCAGTATTAAACCTACCACTGCTTCAGGACAATAAATAAATGGGCCAGTGCTGAGAAGAAAGGAGGGAGAAGGGAGAAGTAGGGATTCATTGGAAGCCAAATGTAGATCCTGACTATAGTCTGGTCGCCGAGCACGTAGATTTTGTCCAATGACCCCAAGTTACCCATCCTTATCGCTCGCGCGCAAGTTTCGCGGTAACTTGGGGTCATTGGACAAAATTCTACGTGCTCGGAGACCGGGTTTTATACAATTGCAATTTGCAGTGTTAGGGAGAGAGATTGGATTAGTTAGTAGGGAGCAATATGACAGGGGACAGTAACATCCCACTAGCCCTGATAGGCGGCGCCGGCTGCGGGAAGGCCACGCTGGTGGCCCGGGCCGTCAGCCTCGCGCCGCAGTGCCAGCAGGATCTGGCCGTCATTGTCAGGTACTCATCATCATCAGGGCATGTAGTCCCATCTACGGAAACACGACTGTCTCTTGCCAGTGGGAAATGGAGCATTTGACCTGCACGACGCCACACGCCAAAATAATTTAAAAATACATTTAAAATGTAATGGAGACTCTTCAACTACCATTCCCAAATAACAATTCATAAAATCCCAATAAATTAAAAACGTTTCTTCGGTACTGATAATTATTATGGTATGATTTGTTGAGAACTTGAGACTTCAAATAACAAAACCTTAGGCGATTTTAGTGAACCTGGCCGCAAATAACTGTTTCTTCTTTTATGTTTTAATTTCGATTCGCTACTGTTTTCTCACAGCGTTTTGGGCTTTTCATAAAATTTAAATGTTTCTTTACAACCAAATCATAAATTCTGGCCTTCTGTCAACAAAATATTATTATCTTCGTCTTTCATTAATGGTTCTGATTACTTAATTAAGATTTCAGTGATCTATGTGTTAATGGTAGAATTTGAACGTGATATTTAATTTTGTTACAGGTTCGTAGGGCTGACTCCGCAGTCCAGCAGCTCGCACCAGCTGCTGAAGTCGATAGTGGACCAATGCTACGTGCTGTACACCGGCTCAGTCTACAGGGGACGCAATGTAAGTACACAGTCTTCATGGCATACTCCAACACTCCTAAAGCAATTTACAAGCCATACGGATTCTGCCTGATACACTAATGTAACGCTTTGGCTGTGTTTACTATGTAGAAAAAGAAAAACCTTTATTTGACACGAAAATACAAAGAAAATGAACAAATAAAAGAAGAGAGAGAAAAAACCATTAAACACACATACCTACTACATACACGCGTGTCAGTATTAATCGAGATACGCGTGTCGCGTGGCTCGACACTGGTTTTCAGGCGTACTAGCTATTGTCCAGTAGCTCAAGAGTTGACCGACGTGCATATGATTTATGATACCTACTTATTTACATATTTTGGTTTTACCGCATCATCTAGACGGCATATAAACGCACTTATTGGAACAACTTTCTGGGATCAAATAATAAGTCAATATGCATGACAATGACAATCGCAGTACATATTTACAAGTCCTTTAGACTATTACGGGCGGGTAAAAATCCCGTCACCGCGATGCAGGTTGTGCGTAAGAACAGGACAGCGCCATCTAGTGATAACCCATACTTAAATAAAATTACTTTTACAATTATGCAATATGTTTTATAAGTTTTTATATTGGTGGCAGGACGCTCAATCGCTGGGCGGGGCCCTGCGTCGCGCCCTAGCGGGTCTAGGGCGGGCGCGGCCGGTGCTTCTAGCTGTAGTGGGAGCAGACGCACTACGCGGCGCCCGATGGCTGCCCGAGCGGCTGCCTGATAACGTCAAGATGATCGTCACCGTCACTGAAGGTACACATTCATGTTTCAGGCTTCGATCTTCCTTTCAACCAGTAGCGGCGTAAGGGGGGGGGGGGCGGTGGGGGCGGTCCGCCCCGGGTGCCAAGCATCAGGGGGTGACACAAGTCGCGCAGATTGGTACTCACTGGCGCATCTGCATGGCAAGTCTGCGGTCTGTATCATGATACGGGGGAGGGTGCGATTGTCTTTCAATCTTCGAATCGGTAGGTAAAACCCCTAAATCCTGGGGGGTACCAGGGGGTGCCTTAGGACTTATGACGGGGGGGAGGGGGGTGATCGCCCCGGGTGCCAACCCATGCTACGCCGCCACTGCTTTCAACCACCTTATGATGTACACTTCTAGATGAAGTCCAGGTGCAAACAAAATGGTTCTCTCTTGGAAGATAGGAGTCGACCAATAAGTCCTTGACAGCGATATCACTTTTCACTTCTGAAAAAAAGCAGCCATGAAAACCGAGTTAATTTTCAATTTGCAGTATTGCGTGTAGTCAGTAGCTTTGAGCGTATTTACTGTGCCTATTTTCCAGTGACCGCCTTCACTTTCTTTGTTAAGCTTTGACGAATGCATAGTGCCTTAGTCGTTCGTCGAGCGGACGAGGAACGTATTCTACCTTGACGACATCTTAGTAAAAATTTTAGAGGTCTAAGGAATCCACAATGTGAACCGACGACCTCATAAAGGTAGCGGGAGACGCTAGGTGCATGCCGCTGCCAACCAGTCATTGTGGAAGTCATGAGAGCCTATGTTCAGCAGTGGACGACCTCTGTGGCTGAAATGATGATGATGATTATATTTTGTGCCATCACATAAAGCTGTTAATCATCTTTCAGAGACCGACGAGCCTTCCAGCTCGGCCATAATGGCGGTGCTATCTTCAGACGAAGGCCCGAAGGTGGTCCGAGCGCCGCCGGTCGGCGCGGAAGAAGCGAAGGCTGTGCTCACCGCCTGTGCTGCCACCTACAGCAAGACGGGCGCTGCTTCGCCGCCAGAGGCCGCTGTTAAAGCCGTGCAGAAGTGCACCTTACCGCTGTACGCTAAGGTTGGTTATGGCTTACTGCTCAAATTCGCTGCCACTTCAGGAAGACGGGTGTTGCCTCGCCTCCAGAAGCCGCTTTAAGGCTGTGCAGAAGTGCACCTTACCGCTTTATGCTAAGGTAGGTTTTTGATTGGTGTTCAAATTGTTACACACTTACACCGCGTCAGTCCTCACCGCGTGTGCTGCTACCCACAGCAAGACGGGGGCTGCTTTGCCACCAGATGCCGCTGTTAAGGCTGTGCAGAAGTGCACCTTACCGTTGTACGCTAAGGTTGGTTTTTGAATACCGTCATAATATGCTATTAAGGTTCATTTTTGTAAATTCACCTATAGTCTGATATAGTCTGGCGGTGGAGCACGCTCGCACACTCACTGCTGCCGCCCGTCGCACAGTCGTGACAGTAATATAATTACGCGCGAGCGATAAGGATAGGTAGCTTGGGGTCATTGGACAAAATTCTACGGGCTCGGCGACTAGACTTTACAGCAAGACTGGTGCTGCTTCGCCGCCAGAGGCCGCTGTTAAAGCCGTGCAGAAGTGCACCTTACCGCTGTATGCTACGGTTGGTTTTTGATTACCGTCATAAGATGCTATTAAGGTTCATTTTTGTAAATTCACCTATAGCAAGACAGGTGCCGCCTCGCCGCCTCGCCGCCAGAGGCTGCTGTTAAGGCTGTGCAGAAATGCACCTTACCGCTATATGCTAAGGTTGGATTTTGCTTGCTGTATAAATTACGTAGCAATACGGGCGCTGCTTCACCGCCAGCCAGAGGCCGCTGTTAAAGCCGTGCAGAAGTGCACCTTACAGCTGTACGCTAAGGTTGGTTTTCGCTTACTGCTCAAATTCGAGGCTATTACAGCAAAACGGGTGCAGCTTCGCCGCCAGAGGCCGCTGTTAAAGCTGTGCAGAAGTGCACCTTACCGCTGTACGCTAAGGTTGGTTTTAGGTTACCTTTGTATGCTAAGACTGTTGGTTTTTATAAAGCTGCTACCTACAGCAAGACGGGCGCTGCTTCGCCGCCAGAGGCCGCTGTTAAGGCTGTGCAGAAGTGCACCTTACCGTTGCACGCTAAGGTTGGTTTTTGATTACCGTTATATGCTGTAAAAGTTCATTTTTGTAAATTCACCTGCAGCAAGACTGGTGCTGCCTCGCCTCCAGAGGTCGCTGTTAGGGCCGTGCAGAAGTGCACCTTGCCACTGTACGATAAGGTTGTTTTTTGCTTGCTGTTTAAATGACGAAGAAAGAGCGCCGCGTCTCCATTAGAGGCTGCTGTCAATGCTGTGCAAAAGTGTACTTTAACACTACATGCTAACGTTGGTTTATTTCTATTAAACAGTTCCTTGTTTTTTATTCTGATCATCTTTTGCCCACAGATCCTAGCATGGCAGATATCCCTATCGGCAGAGACCTTCACCGAGCAATCAGAGCCAGAAACGACTCCAGAACTGGTCATCTGCGAGGACTTAGAAGGCCAGCTCATCCAGATTCTGGTGACGACTGAGGCGGCCTTAGGAGAAGAAAGGGTTAAGAACTGCCTGGCGCTGTTAACGGCTTCGAGGAGAGGGCTGGATGATACGGAGATCCTGGATATGTTGGCCCATGATGAGCTGTTCAGGAGTGAGGAGACTTACTGTGAGTGTTTGAACAGCAGTCTTTTGTTTTTGATATACACCCTTACTTGGTGTATATCTCTCTCTCTTAGAAAACCTCGAATTCGTCCACATAGATCCTCTCCCAGAACACATTGAGATACTGAAAGAAGTGTCTGAAGTCAACTGTTACGATCACAGGCGTTCTAGCTATGACCCTTATTTAGAAGTCAATCTCACTCATGTAGGATGCCTAAGTTTGGTGTGTGGTGAGGTGCCTCACACAATGAAAAATAGAAACAGCTGGCGGCTACACTCAGAAACTCATCCCATTTACGTTTAGTTAGAGTCCAATGGCAATTTTACATTCCCCTGAGACTTGTATTGTATACCTGGTATAGCGCGATCAAACATAGAAGTTAATGTTATTAAAACGAGCCAAGGCATTTGTCTATGTACCGATCAGATGCTGGTCTTTTCCTTGCTGAAGAAACCCTCGTTTCGACCACAGATCTCCTAACTTGTTCAGGTTTTCTTCTTCTTTGAAGGATAACTAACTTGTTCAGGTTGTATCATATCTTCATCTTCCCCAGTACCCTGGGCACCAGCGTCCCTATTCTGGCCGCAGCTGGCCGCACTACTGTCCCCCTGGCTTCGGTGGGACGCCCGAGGCGCGGCGCGGTGGCGGGACGCCGCGCTGGCGGGCGCGGCGCGGGACAGATACTTGGCGGACTGCGAGCATGACGTTAGGAGGACGCTGATAGAGTACTATGAGGTAAGTAGTCCCTGTATCCTAGATACTAGCATCGCTGTTCCACTAGCAAAGGTATTCTTCTGTCTTCTTGGAGTTTAGACAGAGAAGAATAGCTTGCAGGGATTGCTGCTTGTCTAGCAGTACTTAATTGAATCCGTTGTGGGAAGATACTTGGCGGACTGCGAGCATGACGTTAGGAAGACGCTGATAGAGTACTACGAGGTGAGGAGACTAGCAGCCCTAGGAGAATTATCCTAGACATAAGCGACACTATTCTGGCCACATTTAGCCGCACTACTGTCCCACTGAGGAGAACGCTGATAGAGTGAGGAAAACTTATTTCCTAGACACTAGCACACTGTTCCATTAGCAAAGGTACTCTTCTGACTTCTTGGAGTTTAGACAGAGAAGAATGGCTTACGGAGACTCCTACTTTTCTGGCAGCATTTGAATCCGTTGTGGGAAGATACTTGGCGGACTGCGAACATGATGTTAGAAGGACGCTGATAGAGTACTATGAGGTGAGGAGTGCCTGTATCCTAGACACTAGCGTCACTGTTCCACTAGCAGAGGTATTTTTCTGTCTTCTTGGAGTTTAGACAGAGAAGACTGGCTTGCGGCTGCTTTTCTGGCAGCAATTGAATCCACTGTGAACAGATTACTTAGCTGACTGCGAGCATGACGTTAGGAGGACGCTGATAGAGTACTATGAGGTGAGGAGTGCCTGTATCCTAGACACTAGCGTCACTGTTCCACTAGCAGAGGTACTCTTCTGTCTTTTTGGAGTTTAGACAGAGAAGAATTGCTTGCGGAGACTTCTGCTTTTCTGGCAGCAATTGAATCCGCTGTGAACAGATTACTTAGCTGACTCCGAGCATGACGTTAGGAGGACGCTGATAGAGTACTATGAGGTAAAGGTGAACACATGACATAGGACACCCTTTTTCTGTTCGAAGGTAATCTACTGCCCTCTTGACTCGCCAAAGACCTAGTGGCAAGAGATTAATGGTTTTAGCAACTTAATCTGCTATTGAAGGACAGTGAAGAGCAAAATGACGATTTGTAAGAACTATTTATTAGAAATTTTGACTTTGACTTTGTTCAAATATCTTTTACAGTAGGACAGCTGCCCATTTTCCATTTTCCTTATGTTAATGCAAAAAACAAATGAATTTATCTTATCTTTTTTACTTTCAGGGAGCATGGTTCACGGAAAACGATCCTAAAATGGCTGGAAGACTGATATCACAAGAAAACAAATTTTCAGAAGAATAGTACGTATCCACTTTATCAGTCCCCAATTTAGCCAGTTATTTTGACAACACCATACTAAAATCGTTACTTCTCTTCTAGCTACAACACTAGAAAACTAGACGAGCTGCCATTCCAACACTACCACCTCTACAAAGATGAGCCAGAAACGTTCGCGAATCAGCCTTACTTCACCCAATTAGAATGGGTTCACGACAAACTCGCAGCCACCGACTGCGGGCACTTTTTAGAAGACCTCGAACTAGTTCACATAGACCCACTCCCAGAACACATTGAGATACTGAAAGAAGTCTTCGAAGTCAACTCTTATGCTCTAGATTACGACCACAGACAAATCTACGGCGTTCTAAGTATGACTTTAGAGAAAAGACAGAGAGATGGTGCGTCAGTGAAGAGTGAGATAGTCCAAGAGTGGCTGAAGGTGATCAAGAACCCTCCAGTGCCAACGTTCTTCCCTATAAATGAGAACTTCTACAAGATATGTGAGGGCAAGGATAAGAGGGACTTGTCAGCTGTGGAAGGGTTTGACAGCAAGACGTTTGATCTGATCGTGAGGTTCGACCAGAGGGAAAAGTTTGTGGCGACGGTTTCGACTGAGAGGGAGGAGATCTGCGTTTGGGACGTCACGACGTGAGTATTAATAGTTTACCTGTACACAGGGCACAAAATCTCCTCAACATGATGCGCTAATTACAATGTATGTAATGCAACCCATTTACCCAATGCATGTACCATTATTGCATCATGCAACGTAACGTTTTGCCTGCACTCTGGGAGCGCTTTTAGGATATTGCCAATGTATTGCACAATATTATTTCCATTAATTTCTCTTGTATCTTCTAAGGATTCATACTTATTTCATTTTGGAAAAAAGCCACATTGTTACAAAACTATTCGAGTATGAAAATATCTATGTAACTATAGTCGAAAGCACATCAGACGATACATTATTGTAGCAATATCTCTCTTATTACAACTGCATAAGATGCCATAGTGTTTATCTTGATGTGCCATTGTCTGTACAATATTTTGCTAACGGGAGCTAATATATAGTTGAAACTTCAGCGAGACTTAAGAGCCAATTCGCAGACGGAAGCTAGCTAAACAGCATTCGAAATTGAACCCTAACGTTGTTGACGGTAGGTGCAAGATGGTGCGCAAGCTGACGGGGGTGACGCACCCCATCAACCTGGTGCCGGTGGACGAGCACCGCTGCGTCGTGCTGTGCCGCCGTGAACTGCGCGTCTACGACCTCGACCAGGTGATGTTATTGTCCACAATAGCCCAATGGTGTCGATATTGGGTCCGATAATGCTCGGGCCACACTAACGGGAAATGCCATTAAATTATTGCGATAATGGACGTTAACCGTAGCTGCGTAGGTGTAGCCACGACTTATGCTTCAACCACATCAACGCGTGCAGATCGCCATCGCCATCGCCTGCGCGATCATAGTGAAATGACAGGAAGGGTGAACTTTCATGGGTCGCGCGACCTGTCATTAGCCTTTGATCGCGCCGGCGATGGCGATCTGCTCTTGTTGTGTGGTTGAAGCTTAAGTGGTCGCATGAGACCGCGATAACATTTTTGATTTCTATCGTGTCTCGATTCGCTGATACTTGAAGGAATAAACACCAATCGATTTTAGCAAACATTAAGCACTCACGAAACTAATAATAAGTTGTTAAATTATAAATTGAAGAGGAATTATATTAGGAAAAAACCTACGACCCTACGTAGTTTCGAAAGCCATAACGCAAACCACGCTGTTGCAAATGATTTTGTGACTGCCCCATACGTTCTTAAGCTTGTAAACTCGAATGATGTAGTCGCTAACAATGCTGTTTAGAAAAATGTTGCATGAGTTACAACATCAAAATTTTTGAATGCAGGGCAAGTTCCTAGTGGCGCTGAAAGGCGTGATGAACCAGAAGATGCCGTTCTACGGGCTCCACGACTCCAAGCACCTGGTGGCGCTCTCCAGGAACCGAATGTATGTCAACCTGATGAACATTGAGACTGGTGAGTGGATAATAATCATCTTTGAATAACGCATTTCATGTTGAAATGTCATCGCCTACGCTGATTTTATGTCCAAACAAATATTTAAAATGCTTAGAATAATCATATTTTGGTCTATTCCACTTTGATCACCTGGACTTGATCACCCAAGTGATCAAAATAGACTCCAGGTGACACTTTGGTGTCCTTTGATCACCTATGGATAAGAAGTCCACTTTGATCACTTAGGTGATCAAATCCATTTGATTAATGTAGAATAGACCCACATTTTTATTGATCTGAATGACTTTATCGACCAAACAAAAGCATTTGATAACCAAGATATTACTTTTAGGTGACTGTGTGACCACGTTCAAAGCTGGTGAAGACAGGTTCCTAAATTCACTGCTCGTTTCGGGTGACGGAAGGTAAGCAAATAACTTAATAATTTCAAAAATTATAGGAGTTCTGCAAGGGTCAGTTTTGAGACCTTTACTTTAAAACCTAATAATGTTTCTTTCCTTTTAGGATATTGGTGTGTGGTGATGAGACACAGAAGCCTTTTCCACTGCTGGTGTGGTCACTCACGTCAAGAAAGCTTTTATACGACTTGAGGATACCACATCACGACTTTGTGACTTCAAAAGCCGCTATAACTTATGAAGGTAGGAATCGATTCAAATGTCATTTTCAATGGCCAATGCTAGATGTAGATATTTCTAATACCATCTTTCCTTGATCAAAGTCTTGGTCGATCCAAATAATTCTCTAGGTCCCAAGTAGCACTCACAGCAGACTTCAAATTGAAATTCTTAATGCAGACTCTTTTCAGAGTCCCTATGTATGGATGCCCCAAATATACTCGTAGCTTGCAGGATTGGGTACTGAGGAAAAGTGGCGAAGAAACCTGGCCAAATGCATTTTCACCCTCTAATATTTTTCTCTAAGATGATTTTCTCTTTCTCCAGGATCGTACGTGTGCGTAGTCTCCCGGGAGCTAGACGAGCCGAGCCCGAACTTCATAGTGGTGTACGACCTGCAGTCCGGCACGTTGTTCAAGAAGTGGAAGCCGGGCTGCGACACCGTGGCACTGGCCATAAGCTCGGTGGACGGATGCGTCGTGTCCGGGCTCGCGGACACCAGGATACTGGTGTGGGACTTGATCACTGGTATGTTTACTTCTAGTAGCTTGGTAGTAGAAGTTTTTTTTACTTCTAGTACTTTTTATTTGGTTCAGAGGTATCCAATCTTTTTCTTCTCGTAAACTTTTCCATATTTTGGTATAGAATAGGCTTACTATCCCTAGGGCGCAATAAACCATTTTACTTTATTTTTTTTAATTTTCATACAAAATTAATTAACTGGTTACTACAACTTCTGCTCACTTAGGGAACTAACTTGTGTGACATTACTGTCTGATGTCTTTGTCTAGGTGGTCTATCAAGCCAATACCTACAGTTTAGAAAGATCACATGACCCATTAACACAAGCATACCTACAAGTTGCTTACTTTACTACGGACTAGCTGGCGCTGTGTAATTGTCCAAAGATTTATTTATTTGTCTCTGTTGCCTTTATTCCTGTCGTTTGTACCTCTATTAACGTCTTGCGGTGTTCCCAGGCAACTGCCGGCTGACGCTGCGCGGGCACGTGGCGGCGGCGTCGCTGCTTCGGCTGGCGCGCTCGGGCGGCGTTTTGCTGTCCGCCGACGACTCCGGCCGGGACCCGTCCGTGCGCCTGTGGGACCTGCACTCAGGTAACTTCCAAACCAACCAAGCTGACAGCCTAGACCTCCGTGGACTATTATTAGGGAATTCAGCACCCTTAAGAAGTCCTTCACCTTTGTTTTGTTTGTAACGTCCAGCAACGACTCATAATATACTTAACCTGGCTGCCAGACCTTTGTGGACTATAAAATTTTCTAATTAGGGAAATTTATGATCCCTATCCCACTGTGCGCCTCTGGAATCAATCATAACTCAGGTAACAAATCAGTCTGCCAGTCCTCTGAGGACTCCGGCCGCGAACCCGCATGCGCCTGTGGGACCTGCACTCAGGTAACCAGGGTTACAGACCTACGTCGAACATTTAATTTCATTATTAGGAACTTTAGCATCTATATGAGAGTCCTACACCTTCTTACGCCTCTGGAATCTACACTCAGGTAACCAGGCAAGCTGCCAGTCCTCTGAGGACTCCGGACGAAACCCCCCTGGAACCTGCACTTAGGAAACTGTCCAATGACAAACTCAGGCAACTGTTTAGTGATGACTCAACTGGCTAGTAGTAATAACGCTTTAGGAGGTGACAATATAGCCCGCAGTGTCGGTGTCGAACTGGCTGACTTGAGATCCGGGGACGCTGGTTCGAACCCCGTCGCCTCTGGACTATTATGATTTTGTGATGGACCCACTCGTAACACATG
Organism: Ostrinia nubilalis; assembly: GCF_963855985.1. Lineage (NCBI taxonomy): Eukaryota > Metazoa > Arthropoda > Insecta > Lepidoptera > Crambidae > Ostrinia > Ostrinia nubilalis. The sequence continues at coordinate 11,430,278 of NC_087109.1, forward strand.
CATTAGTTTTGTAATATTTCCGTCACTATATGTCACTATTAGTCATTTGTATTGCAAAAATTTGTATTCCTAAAAAACCAGTCCTTCCCTTTCATGCACCTCTGGGATCTCCTAACGAAAGTGCAAACATCCGTAGACTGTACATTTTTAGGGAATTCATGATCCATTCAATGAGGGCCACCGTATTTGCACCTACTTTTTATTTTCGAAGTCGAAGCAACCTTCACTAACCCCACCACTTGTCCGCAGGTAAACTAATATCAGTGTACACGCCTCCCGAGCGCATAACCTCCTGCGAGATTGTCTTAGGGGGCTCCGTACTGGCCCTCACTTTAGAGAACGTGCCCCACATAGTCTGCGCTCGCCTGCTGCCCGCGCCTGTGACGCAGCCCTGCCACGACCACCGGCCCTATGGACAGATGCCCGACTGCTGATATTCGAAGGAACAGGAAGGTACGATCACGCGTCAAGTCGACAAGATCAAACGCCTCCAAAGCGTCGCTTTACCGTCGATGTAGTTTATGAACATTGAAACTGTAAGAACCGTTAAATTTAAATTTTCAATCAAATCTACAATTGATTTAAAACCTTATTATTAAAGTGACTCTACAAACATTTAACAGGTACAATCCAGTTTGGATTGGATTTTTGCAGGATTGCAAGTTCAAAAAAATATACTACGTTTTGGAGCCAGTGAAAATCAAAACTTTTTGACACGCCAAATAACTGGCTACACTATTATTTATCATAATGTATAGTAGGTAAATATTATTATACAAAGATCTTAAATGGTTCGGCACGACGTAGGACAAGCTACCTCTGATACCTAAGTCTTTTGTACATGTATCTTTATGTATCTACCCTCTACATGTCACAGAGTCCTGCAATTTTAAACAGAAATAATAAAATTAACTGAAGGACGTACAATATTTCTGAAACCAATGTCTGTTCACTCTAGTCCAAAATTTGTGCCAGAATTATTAATATTAAAAATGATAGAAGTAAAAAACATTATGCATGCTACTTACTATTAATTTAGATTGCATATAATGGCACGAATCCTAAAATAAGATTCTTGCAGTGCAATTATTGTTCAGTAAATGAATAATTGATTACTAAGTTCTTACTGTAAAAAACATCCTTTTCATTTCTAATAATAGTAGCATACATAATGAAAATTAAATAAGTAAGTAAGTACTTAAATATAAATGGATGGAGACGTACGAGTATTCAAAGTTTACGAGAAAAAGTTTGTGGAACTTGATAAAGCAATCGCCCAGTGACTTACGACCGAAATATGAATGAAGTGAATAAAAAACATTAATGTTTTTGATCTATTACGCTTATTAATTACATTATTGAATTAATGAAATTATATTTAGTGAATCCTCTATCTGTAATGTTGATGTTTAGGTGTAATTTTGTGGTGATTAGGTTTAAGGGATGAATTATGTATAAGTCAATTTTTCGTGTTTTTTCCGCGCAAATAACGGCTAGCCTTTGCGTTGTGCTGGTCAAACTGATCTTCCTTAAACAGATGTTGTGCACATTAAGTAATGTTTAATAATTGGGTGGGATCAATCAAGGCACTGTTTTGGGCCTCTTTCGGCTACCGACAGAGATTTATACTACAAAATGGAGTGAGAAACCCAGCTCTGCGTGAAAGAAGTGAGATCATAAATCCTGATTGGTCTTACTATAGTTTAGGTGTAGGATATTCTACCAATGTGTCATTAAATCTTTGTTGTTGTTACTTCTATCTTGTTTTAAATCATGGTCATAAACACTAGAATAAATTACTTTTTATTACTAAGTTTCCGACGATGTAAAGGCGATAAAAAACTATCAAAATTAAAATCAAACTTTATATTCCACCTATCATCATAAAGTGCCTGCATCAGGCATTATCAGGCATTGCGTTGTTACCTTTAAAACATCGATTTAATGACGTTGGAAAAAGACGCTTCTTTTCATTAATTTGTGCGAAACGCTTAATTTTTGTAGTCATTTATTTTAACCTTGTCTATCCGAATTCTACGCTAACATTCGTACTTAATGTATACTTAGTCATAGATTTTTGTAATTATTTACCATATCTGTATAGAGTTCATAAGCAATACCTTTTAGAGAAGTAGCACACATGGTTTTATTTTTAAAGAAAATTTAATTTTCCTTATAAAAATTGACAGGTAAAAATATAAAAGAAAATTATACATATTATACTAACACATTATAATGCAAAAATCATTATTATATGTACCTATAAGATGCTGGTTCATCATGTAACGGATAGTGTCCTTTAATGTGTTAGCATGCAATGGGTCTTCAAGCAAATGTTGCTAGAAATGGATTTTCAACATTGCGTGCAATTTTCCCATGGAACTATAAGTATTGTAAAAAGGTATAAAATAAGTATAGTAGTATTTGTGTTTAAGTTTACTTGATGCAAATGCCTCCCAACTAACTTTGAAATTAAGATTATTATTTAAATCAAGTGTTTTACCATGGTTACAAGTAAGAGATTAAAGCTGTTGTTCTTTTAAATCTACTGTATTACAAGAATCCAAAATATTATTGTGATTATTATTAGAGATTATTTTACGATTATGTCTGCTTTAATAATTTCATCGTTGAAAGAAAAAAGCACAATAGTTAAAACTTAATGCACAATTTGTTGTTTTTTGTTCAAAGCGCAGGTGGGGATGGTCTAAGTAGGACTATTATTATTCTGTGCTTATACTTTAAAATATGGTTTAAAATAGTAATATTTTTAGATGCGAAAAGTACCTGTTTTTGTTTATTTACAATTGTGTAAAAGTTGGTATGTGTAAGTAAAGGGTTTTACATAGTTATATTTTAAAACCATCCCCGTCTCTGCCTCAGCTTCATAATGTTCCAGCTAACGCTTCTCGACCAATGCAAACTAAAATAATTAGGTTAATCTCGTCTTATCTAATAATTGAGTGAACTGAGTCTCGATGTCTTCTATGTGATTCGTTTTTGTAACTTTCGCTGCCATATTTTTAACGTATCTTAAGAAATCAAGGGTGTAGCCAGATGGAACGAAAGCGGACCCAAAATAGTTCCCTGCGTAACACCTTTTAAGTACTAAAAAGAATCGTTCTCTCTGACTACTCCCTTGCATGTAATTAACCATATTTTCTTATTGATTTATCTTGGGCACAATATAATGAAATGACATATTAAAGTAGGTGTTAAAAATATTCTGCCTTCCATGGGGTTCCGATAATGTACAAATAAAGTAAGATAATTTACTTGTATTAATAATTATTATTGTACTGTTTAGCCATTGTTGAGTTTCAACGGAAAAAGTTGGCGCTAGTTATTTACGTAATAACTACGTAATTATTTGCTGTTTTCAAACAATTTTGTCAAAATTAACAAAAGAAAATATTGTGTGCTCAAAACTACAATATAGACGCACTTTATTATTCTCGGAATCCCCAATCCCTTGCCCAATCTTTAGTAGTCAAATAGAAAGTAACTACTAAATGAACTTATGAATTCTCTTCAAATGTACAAAATATGTACTAAGACACTTTCTTTACAATAGATTATTTTAAGTAGTCCGCACATTTGTTAATTTAAGAAAGACCTTTTCATAATGTCCATTTGGTGTGTTCCAGTTTTTCAAATCCGATTATCAATACAAAGATCTAGACCAAATCGATTTGAAAAACAACATTTTAAATGTTTTTTTATTTATAATATTTTGAGAGCAAGCAGGCTGGTCCCTGTTTTAACTGATATTCTATAATATTAAGTAAATTTTATGGTCACTACGTAGCGATCAATTTGAAATTAAATTTAAGCGATGTAAATTAAGAAGAATGGTGTAATCAATTGACTTGTTAAAATTATTTATGTATTCTGGAAAGTTACGTAACTACTTGATGTCCTGATTAAATTATTGGAAAATAATACAAGTTGTTGTTGTTTTATTGCTAACATTGCTTTTTCGCAAAAACTTGCAAAAACGTCGATTTTTTACAAACGATACGCCATCTGCCGGTGTCGTATTTATTGTATGAAATCGTCGTTTTAACAGTTCCACCACCGATAGATGGCGTTAGGTTGCGGGTCCACAAATCTTAGTGCCATCTAGCGTAGAGTAGAAACATATTATTATCACAAAAAATCATAGAACCCTCAAAAGGTATTACAAAAATAATTAATGTTACAAAAAGTTAGGTATTCAGAAGCTTGGAAATCCGTAGTTTAGTTTCCAAAAAATCATAAATTTCGCGCAAGGTAATTATTATGGATGGTCCAAACCCATTCAAATCTCTGACTATTGGTAGCATTTATTTTAGCGATAATGAGACAAACTAGTAGTTTTTGAATTTTTTTGTATTTTTTAAATATTATTCACAGCAACATAATAATACTACACTATGATCGTATATGCCTAGCAGGATTGGAAGAGGCCCTTGCTCTTCATTTCTTCGAACTCCTTCTCAGCATCGTACGTCCTGAAAAAACAAGAATCACATTTGAAAAATGCTTTCTCGTTTCAGCCAAATGACGTCCACTGCTGGACAAAGGCCTCCCCCAAGGTTTTCCACAATGAACAGTCCTGCGCTGCCCGCATCCAGGCTCTTCCCGCGACCTTTACCAGATCGTCGGTCCACCTAGTAGGAGGCCTGCCCACGCTACGTCTTCCAGCCCGTGGAAAATGCTTTAGTTAGACAAAAAGGCGGCTGTCTGCGCCGCGACAGAGACAAGACTGTGACCGTTACTTGCCTTTAATCAATGTAAGCATCAATTTCCAAGTAATTGTCTTACTTGGGAATTGATGCTTACATTAGAGACAGTGAGTGTGAGATTTATTTATTTATTAAAACTTTAATGCTAAATAAATTTGAACAAAAGGCGAACTTATGCACTAAAGCATTCTCAACTAGTTTACCTTTGGGTTGAACAGAAAAAAATATATAAAAGAATCAGTCACCTGTAGAACTCAGCGTAACGCCTCTTGCGTTCAGTTCCGACGAGCTCCTTGTAAGCGAATCCAGATAATAAACCGACGGTGATGGAAATGTACAAGTTGCGCTTAATGGCGGCGTTGAGGAGGCCCCTCATCGCGGGCTTGGTGACGGTCGACACTGCTTTCTCTCCGGCCATCTAAATAGAGAATTAAATTATTTTAGCGTCTAGCAGTAATTATTCGCAAATTTAGAAAATATGTTGTCCTTTTAGAAACTTAATAACTAGTTTTTATGCTTAATGGAACATGTTATTGGTTCAATCCCAGAATTTGTAATCAATTCTTTTTATTATCGGAGCCGCACCCATGATTCATTATAACTACCAGACTTTTGCTTTTCGCAATGAATCTGACTTGGAGATAGCCAGTAGGTTGATTTAGTTCAGAGTAATAACGAACACTGGGTTAACTTACATTTTTGTTGCAATTTTTTAGATAACCTCTATGAAGATAGAAATGGTACAGACCATTAAATCGATAAGGTTAATTAAGAAAAAATGGAAGGAATCGGCTCGTATAAATTATGAAAGTGTAAAAATTACTCAAAACCTGGAAAATGGGCTTTCCTGAAACCATGTAAAGCCATTATCTCGTCTTACATAACCAGCCAATATTTTGACACAAACCACTTTTTGGGTAATTTATTTTGAGAAAGGGTGATAAATATAATTACGTTAAATCTAAATAAATATTTAATAACACGAAACACTCACTTTATTTACGTTAATTTCCAAAAAATGTTGCGGATTACAGCACGAAACAAATGTCTGTCACTTTGTTCTCAATTACAAATATCGATTTTGTCTGATTGAAGTTTGAATCGATTTAATTTCTTAGTCTAAGTTTTCATTGGCTATCTGACATGTGATATCCAATATCAACCAATAGCAGCACGCAATGTATGTTTTCAGTTACAATTTTACGTTCCTATCTACGCATACGATTAAATTGAAACTTTTTTAAAATATTGTTTGGATTATTTTATGAAAAACATCCGATAGAAATCTTGAAAAAATAAGTTATAAAATTATTATTTCAGCCATGTCGTTCTTCAATGGCAATTTTATAGTATTTGTTAATTAATATACATACATCAGACAACCTTGCAAAGTTAATTTTCGGGACTGTATGCATTTCACTCATGGATAGATATAGGATAGCCTCTCTCCAAGATGCCCCAAGTCAAGTAAAACACTTTAAACACTGATTAATTAGATTAATATTAATCTAAGACTGATGATGTTTAAATTTTTTAAACGTTAGCTATAGCTATAGGTCTAGCGCATATCTCGGCCCGTGCCCGAGGTATGGGAGCGGCACGGGAGGGATGACATTGATTTATTATGACGTGACAGAGCATAGGTACAAATCAGTGGGTCTAGACAAAGTGCAAATTATAATCGCAAACCAGTCGAAAAGTGGTCGAAAAGCCCCTTTTTTTTGTATGGAGTTTTGACGGATTCGATTTTCGATTCGATCAAAAAGTGCGTTTTGTCTAGGGGGGCTGAACCACATTTGAAGGTCTCGCTGACGTCCCAAAAACACCCATGCCACTCCCATACCCCAGGCAATGACTAAGCGCTAGCTAGACTTATAACCTAGACGTACAGGTGATCAAAGTGGTCTCCAAGCGACAGTTTGGTGTCCTTTGATCACCTGACGTGAACTCTAGTTCAATTATTATAAGTGGACTCTAGTCCAACTTTGATCACCGGTCGTCTTATCCATGGGTGGATCAAACGACACCAAATTGACGCTTGGAGTCCACCACACCTGGGTGATCAAAGTGGAATACTACTGTGTGCCAGTGTGCCTACCATGAGTTTACGTTAGGTGTGCTCGCTAGCGACTGCGTAAAAAATTACATTTAAATGTATGACATATTGTGCAGCGCCCCTAGCGGCTACTTTCAAGAAATAAAATCTTCATAGAATTTTTTGACGTATTCGCTAGCGAGCTCACCTAACGTAAACTCATGGTAGGCACACTGGTGTTGTGGTTAGGGTTGCCAGGCGTCCGGCTTTAGCCGGACATGTTTGGCTTTTTACGGTCTTGTCCGGCCAAATATTGTCTTGTCCGGCCTGTCCGGCTTTTGTTAGGCTTTTTATTTGGTTTGCTGCGCCAGGCGAAAGTTGAGGCACAGAATATGAAGCGCACGCATCAGGATGTTATATTGGGCAACCGATAATACGATGACAGTACTCACTCGTGAGCTACGACACTAATTGCACTCCCCCCCCCCCCTCGTCACATGTCCGGCTTTTAGGGTAAAATGTCCGGCCAAATGAAGCACTGAGTCCGGCTTTTTTGATTTTGGACCTGGCAACCCTAGTTGTGGTGTACCTCAACTCCTCTAGATTGCTTTAGTTGTGGTTTGCGTTTGCGAGTTGCTATGGATTAGAAGTGAAACAACAAAATATTTTTATTCATTTATTAATAAACTAACTTTACAAATTTAATAATAGCAGAACAATAATATTCCTTATTTCTTTTCATTCATAATAATATGATAATAATTCACCGTGACTCATCGTACTTTATGAATATAATTATATGATTTAAAAATAATCTAGAACGACAGTGAAAAGCAACTTACAGAAATTAATGCACAATAAAAGGGGATAGACGAAAATATCGCCCCGCCTTCGACGACGCGCTACAAAAATATTACAATAACATAAAAGTTACATTTATTGTATCAATTCTTTTATTTACCATTTCTGCACCTATTTACACGTTATATTATGTTTACATACCAAAACTATAACCTATCTCATGTGTGGTGTAACCCCTATGCTATATTTATAGTGTTTTATACTATTTTGTATTTCTCTTTCTTCATACATATATAAATGTATAATATAGATATTTTATCGGCATAAATTACTATCATTAGTTGAAAATAAAAACAAAACAAGAAATTAAGGATAACTATACACCCAATGTACACAGCTAGTTGAGAGTTCATCCACTACGCTATATGATACAAGCTAGCGAGTCGCACGGTTCAGTATAAGGCTTCGCGCTCCTCCGCCTATACTATGTACAACCACTCCCAATGTCGAAAAGAAAACACTTAATAACATATATTAATTTCCCCATCTATACATAGAAATTTACAAGAGATTTTATCGAATTTTAAACTAATAAAAACGAAGAAAAAAACAAGTTTCGTCACGCTCATAGGGCACTGGCAGGCACCTGCTTACTACACACGCTCCCTACGCCCCTACGCTACTGCTATAAAATAGTCGTCACCGCGGGGACCGTACGGACAACTAATGCAAAACCACCGATAAGCTAAGTTCCAAAAAGCTGTCCAAAAAGGTACAATTAAACTTCACACCCACATATTATTGCTCAGAGTAAACAGCCTAAGAATTAGGAACCGCGAAAGGAAAACGTGCAGCACACATGTCCACCATACTAACTGTATTAAATGCTAAATTTTTAATCGACGAACTGGTTATTGCAAGGTTAAATTTAGAAGTGATCAATTTACACTTTGATGGACGCGATTGGCGCCGGGTCGGACCGGGTCGAGACCCACATGTGACTCAGCTGATTGTGATCAATAAATACTAAATCTAACGAACAAACTAACTCAATTTAGAAATTCGGTCACTTATTTACAGTGCAAAGAAAAATACTAGCTTAAAGTATACTCTAAAACGATCACTGGTCGACGGGACTAATTTGGGTCACTACTGTGGACAGGACAAACGAACAAAAGGGGCATCAAAATAACAGTTTTAAGATACTGGAAGCCCGAACAGACAACTGTTTGAAACACTCAGTCACAATTATTATCTTTTCACTAAGAAATTATCTGTCAAGTTTCACTAAATTACAATTATTGGTCGTGAATTCACTTACATAATACGCTAACTTTAAAATAGCAGCCAGTGTCTTGAGTTGGAACGCGCCATCTTGGAATCTCAGCGATAAATTCAACATCACATCTAGAATTGATAGTTAAAAAAATGCACGAGTGTAAAAAAGTTAACAAAGTAGACTGGTGCTAATCCTATGTATTTGTAATTAAAAACCGAACTGATTCCAACATGGCGCCTTCCCGCCAAAACTAATTACACTACGCGACGTTCATGTCCATGGACGCCGCTCCGTTTCATGTGCAAAAAGGTATGAAAATATCTTTTAAAACTTTATGCATTTATTTCATTTTTATATCTCTCGGGTATTTATTACTATTATAACGATGTGCCTACAAGTCGAGTGCTCTTTTGTACAATAATGATACATCTCTATTCACTAATAAACTAAGGCTTCCACTGAAGGCGTCTCGCCTAGTGGCAAAGAGATATCGCTCTTAACATTACTCAAGAAATGAACTTACGATTATAGAAGTCGATTTTATAGTGAATGGTAACATGATTTGTTCACTAAATTAAAGTCAATATGCCGCGGTTCACTTTGTAACACTTAACTGCTCGAAAAAGAAACGCGATGTGAAAAGTATAAAACACATTTATACAGATTCTTATATATTTTTCAAAACCATTAGAAATACCCTATTTTTAAGCCCAATTATCCGAATGAATTGGTGTTCACGACTTAAGCATGCTTATTAAGTTTTCGTGATCAGTTACAAATACAATTTACTTTTTGAAAATGAATAAATGTGTTTCAACTTCTTATCTTATACATTCATTTAAAAATAGAATTTGCGCTCGGCCAATAATAACAACATTCTACCTGTACAATGATGACGTAACACCAATCAACATCACAACCATCAAATTATAATTACATCTTATTACAATTCGACAGTCACGTTGAATTGGTTATAAATACAGGCAACTCGTGATAGTATAAATCACTTTATATGTGCACTTGAATCACTTTTCATGAACATTAATTATCTCATCTAGTATTGCACGAATTATTTTACGCATAATATTTCCAAAAGTTTGAGATTCGCCGACGAATATTAAAAACCCTCTCAGATAGTTGAGAACATAAAGGTCGCGTCAAATTCTGTAATCATCTGACATTTCTGTCAACTAATTACAGCAGTTGACTACATCAAGGATTAGTGATTCAAACGCATATTAACAAGTTTGTTTACAAAAAATATTTACATCCTCGACTGTTAGGTATGACATTGTAATAAGTAATAATTAGAAGATAAAAATACCCAAATAATCGGTGTTCATGATCTTATTCATTTTATTTGTCAAAACTAGTGAAGTGATTGAACAGAAATGTCAATATATACGGCATAGTGTCAAAATAACTTGAGGCCCCGATGTTCCTTTGATTTTATATACAAAGACGATAAAACAATAAAATAAAAGTATCAAAAGGATTTTTTGTCAATATAATAATGTATTAAACTTAAAAAAATTAAAACGAATTCAAAGGGAAAGGTTTTCTTTGATTTATAAACGGGCTAAGTCTTTAAATATGTATTAATTTTCGCGTCTAAAGGTCATCGAAAATCTAGTACATATTTTTGCAGCCTTTCTGGACTCTTAATATACCCCCAAACAAAGCTTGCTGAGCAGTCGAGGATGAGATACGTGCTACTGTAGAAGTAAAGATATAGAAGAACATTTCAATAAAAATCTTTCTAGAAAATTCGAGAATTCTGTTCACGTAAGACTCAAATATGTGAAATGAAGAACCACTTGCATAGTAAAAAGATAGTAAATCTGAGTTGAATGAACCTCAATCTGTTTTTATAAAAAGTTTGATAAATTAGGCTAAAATAGACTTTGCAAGCTTCTATTTAAAGTCCACGTGAAAGAAACAACAAAGTAAAAATGCGTAGCACAGCGTATTTTGCATTGACATCCATTTAGTATAAGTATAATATATTTTACAACGCATTTATAAGTCTTTTACGTCAATTTAGTATTAGACAGCGGTTTCCAACACATAAAAAATGTCTACAAACGAAAATTAAGAAAAACTAGAACTTCTTAACAACAGGCGTGTTTAACACATTAAATTCCAATAGATCAGTGACTAAAAGTTATCACCCTTTATAAGGGTATATTAATCGAACGTAAGGTCCTACGGTGGCGTACGATAAGCCTTATTCACACTGGTCGAGTAATTTAGGCGAGTGGTGAGTAATTTGGTAGCTAAACGTATCCGAATACCAAAAATTTTGTCGAGTAGGTGACTAAATCGTTCATTCGAGCCAATCCATTTTGAAAGGCGAGAAGTCAGTGCGAGTATTTTAGTAAATAAAGGCGAGTCACTTTACTAAATGACTGGACTAAACACTTGTAAACTTTACTCGATCAAAGTGCGAGTATTTTAGTTGCTAAAGGCTTGTCACTCGACTAAATTATTGGACTAATTTGTTTTTTTTTTATGCATGACCGCAATCGCACCTGGTGTTAAGTCTAAGTGAGATGCAGTCTAGGATGGTACATATCTGCCTATTCACTCTCGCCTTGAAAACGCCCGGATTATATGGTCGAGTAATTTAGTAACTAAAGGCTCGTCACTCCACTAAATGACTGGACTAATTTGGTCGAGTATTTTAGTGACTAAAGGCTCGTCACTCCACTAAATGACTGCACTAATTTGGTCAAGTATTTTACGCCCGTATTCACAAACGATGCTTGCTTATGTTAAGCAGAAAATCGAACGCACAGTGTTGAATAGAGCGCTGTGATTGGTTCGTGTGTCACCCTGTGCGTCCATGCGCACTGTGAGACCTCATAGTAATTTTTGTGAATACGGGCGTTAGTAACTAAAGGCTCGTCACTCCACTAAATGACTGGACTAATTCGGTCGAGTATTTTAGTGACTAAAGGCTCGTCACTCCACTAAATGACTGCACTAATTTGGTCAAGTATTTTACGCCCGTATTCACAAACGATGCTTGCTTATGTTAAGCAGAAAATCGAACGCAGTGTTGAATAGAGCGCTGTGATTGGTTCGTCCATGCGCACTGTGAGACCTCATAGTAATTTTTGTGAATACGGGCGTTAGTAACTAAAGGCTCGTCGCTCGACTAAATGACTGGACTAATTTGGTCGAGTATTTAGTGACTAAAGGCTCGTCGGCTTTGTTTGTATCTTTATATGGGACTAATAATTTGTATGCCACTCATAGGCCAAACATAGAGCTCTACCCATTATTATGTACCACCTGAATTCTACATTTACCTATGTTTTACAAATGAATGATTTGATTTGATTTGATTTGTCACTCCACTAAATGACTGGACGAATTTGGTCGAGTATTAGTGACTAAAGGCTCGTCGCTCGACTAAATATCTCGACCAGTGCGAGCGAGGCGTGACGCGGTTGGAAGCCGCCGCCGCTTCTATATCTTTACTAGTCTAGCGGGAACACCAGCGGCTGCAACAGCAGCGGACGCGCGGCGAGCGCGCGGGCCCGCCGTCACTTGCCGTCGCGAGACGCGCGCCGCCGCCGCACCGCGCCCGCTAAAGGCGTGCCTTCGCCCACTGGAAGGAATAGGCGTGGTTATAATATTGATGTAGCTTATTGGAAAACGAAACTCAAGTCTCCTTAAAGAAAGCCTTTCGAACTAAGGCCCAGAACAGACGGTGAAACGCAACTGCAACGAAACTGCAACTTTCTGATGATTCTTATGAATGAAACTGAAAGTTTCAAACTGGTCGCGTCATGTGTGGTCTCTCAACGGACGCTATGGCAGAAACTTAGATGCAACTCAAAAGTAACTAGCAGTTGCAGTTTCGTTGCAGTTGCGTTTCACCGTCTGTTCTGGGCCTAAGCGTCACAGACGCAGCGTCTTTAGCTTTGGTCTTGTGCCACCAACGCCGCGTCACTAACTCGCTTCGAAAGGCTACCTTTAAGATCAAAGCTAAAGACGCTGCGTCTATGACGCTTAGTTCGAAAGGCTACCTTTAGAAAGAAAGAAAAAATATCTTTATTTAGCATACAATAAAAAGAAAAACATTGTATGAACAAGGAGAAAAAAAAATACTTTACGTTAATTTTTGTTCCGGAAAATAAAACCAAGCCCTATTTATGTAGACCTCGTGAACTGACGGTTTGATAGTTTGCAAAATGCAACTGGACGCAGGCAGCACAGGATTGGTCTTTGCGGAAATCATTGGGAAAAGTCTTTGTCCAGGAGGTGACAGCATTTGGTAGAAGCGAAACTGGTCAAATTACAAATTTGATTCTGTAAATAATTTCTATAGTCTGGTCTGCGCGTAGAATTTTGTCCAATGACCCCAAGCTACCCATCCTTATCGCTCTCGCGTAATTATGTTGCTGTCGCCTTCGCACACTCACTGCGGGCGCCCGTCGCACAGTCGCGACAGCAATATAATTACGCGCGAACGATAAGGGTGGGTAGCTTAGGGTCATTGGACAAAATTCTACGAGCTTACAGACCGGGCTTTATCACTATCGCTTCTGTAAACATACTCGGGTACAATGATAGGTAAGCACAAGCAAAGGAACAGCAGTTTCTTAAATGTCAAAATTAATTGACTGCAATAAATGTTGCAAAGTTAAAAAGATTTCAACAGATAAGAAAGCAACTCACCAGCACTCCTAGTTTTCCGCCTCGCGGGCGTGGTATTGGTCGGCGCTGGCGCAGCAGGCGGCGCGGGCGCGGGCGGCGCGGGAGACGCGGCCGGCCCGTGACGCACCGAGCGTCTGGGCGCCGCGCCCTCCCCGCCCTTAGTCCGGCCCGGGGCTTTGGCTGTCACCGCTTTAGGTGTCTTCCCGCGCACCTTGCAGATTAAAGGCTCGTCGCTGTCGCTGTCCGAATCCTTTTTAGGTTTTATTTGGGGAGTCGGTGCGACCGGTTTGGGCCCGTCGACGCGGCGCGGTTTCTTCTTCGGGCGACCCGCGGGCGATAACCCTTCCTCGCAGCTGACGGTCGACGCGCAGGAGCTTTCGGACTCGCGGCGCTTGCGTTTCGCGGGCGGTTTCGCGGGTGCGGCGGGCGGTTCCGCGGGCGAAGCGAGTTTGCTTGACGCGCGCGTGCGAACAGAGGAGCGCGCGACGGCGAGCGCGGACGGCGACGGCGACTCGCGCTTGTATTCGGGCGCGGGGATCTCGATGAGCAGCTGCTCGAGCAGGCTCTTGTCGGGGAAGTCTGCTTTTAGTGGCAGGCGGTCGAGCTCGGCGGGCGGTTCGGTCGCGCCGTTCTCCGCCGCCGGCTCTTGGTAGGGATACCGGGGGGGTGAGGTAACGGGGGCGGGGTCGGGCGCGGGCGCTTCGCGAAGTATCGGCGACGGTTCGCGAGGCGTTTCGCCGTTGACGCGCTCATGATTAATGTTGACGTCTCTCTCCCTTTCTCTTTCTAGCACACACTCGCGGTCTCGCTCCAAGTCGTCGTCGTGGTCGTGGTCAGCGTGCATCTTAGCTAGCGCTGCCTCGATGTCGCCGAGGTGCAGTTGCGGCGCGGGCTCGTATCGCGGCGCGGCGCGAGCGAGTCGCTCGAGCAAGGCTGGCGGCGGCGGTGACGGCGCACGGGGCTCCTTTCTTTGCGGCCCGGGCGGAGATTGAGAAGCCTGGTTGGGGGACTTCTCTGATAATGCATCCATGGACTCGATTCCCGAGTCTTCTCCTTGAGCGTGGGAGGCGGGTGAGCGCGGCGTGTCTTCGGGCCGGACGCGCTCGGCAGCCAGCTTGCAGTAGGAGCGGTCCTTGGGCCGGTCGCGGCGGCGCGGCGAGCCCGCGGGCGGCGGCGAGGCGCTCCGGCTCGTAACGATGGTACCGACGTTGGTGGAGCCCGGGGGATCTGGAACGCAGATCACTGCCGATTAAAAATATTTCGTCATTATCTGAACACAAACGAATAAACCTTGAAACAAAAGTCACTCAAAGGGAAGAAAAAATGTGGCATTGAGTAACAGTGTTACTAATCGGTAATTTTATTACCAATGGGTAACAGTGTTACACAAAATGGGAAGAAACGCAAATGTGTGACTTTCACATTGCTACAAGACGGGAGACTTGTATGTAGACCGGCCCATATCACATTTTTGCACACCCTTTAGACGCCACATAGCAATGTGAATACTTATATGCTTCTTGAGCTTGTTAGACCGTCTCTCAGTTTCGAGTAGAGGATATGAAAGACCCAATATTTAGGTTTCTAACGAAGTATGCCTGAATGCAACAGATATTGCCAGATTCATTTCAATGTAGCAGTGACATAAGCTGCTTCGTGAAATTTTACTACTGAATCAAACTTTTCCAAAGCGATTCAAGGTAAGTAGTAGAAGACAAAAGTAACTGGTGCAGTAAGAGTTGGATTTCAAATTATGATGGTCCAAAGATTTGTCAGTTTCCTGTTTTCTGTTACCTTTACTACTGTACCATGAGTTTTACGTTGCAATGTTACTTACCTACTTACCAAATTAATTTTGAATTTCCCAGCCAATTTCAGTCAAATTCCTTTCAGTTCTTATTTCTTAGCTTACTTACCCCAGCAAACACGCAGTAGAAGGATATATCATAAACTTACTCTATCTAAGTCACTGTTAAATACAATAATATTATTACCAGGCTTTGATCACTCATTCCGCGCTTGATATGAGGTAGATACCATTCCAGTCTGATATTTTTTATAAGCTATCAAATCTCTCATAGGTTTTGTATAGAAAACCGGATTATGACGTCGCCAATTCGCGAACTCAATTGACTAACAATTTATTGATTTATCACGTCACGCTTTACTTTAGTGTAATTTTTAAAGAAGTTACGTCTTGGTGTCAAATAAAGTCCGGTCGCCAAGCAGATAGAATTCCGCGCGAATTTAGGTAAAAGCTGTCAACGCAACGTCAAAAGAGTAAAAAGAACGCTGAAATGGACAAAAAAATCTTGAGCCGTGACCGTATTAAGACTTGATTTAAGTTATTAATTTTAAGGTAGAATGCGAGGGTTTTCGCGTATGATAGATCCTCTAGATGGCGGGACGTGGATGTGGGGTCTGACTGCTGCGTGATTGGTGGATTTTGACATATCTGTCAATGTCATGTCAAAAATAACCAATCCTGCAGCATTTGGACCTCGCGTCTACGTATTGCCATCTGGCGGATTTTTCATACGCGAACACCCTCATTTCGTCCAATGACCCTTATCGCTTATGACGTCCTTATCGCTCGCGTGTAATTATATTGCTGTCGCGCTCGCACAGTCACTACGGCCGCGCGTCGCTCAGGCGCGACAGCAATAAGGATGTGTAGCTTGGGTTCATTGGACGAAATTCTATCTGCTCGGCGACCGGACTTTACACAAACGCTTACCTCACTAACTTTTAGTACACAGTACCGGCATAACACGTTTCCACGCGACTTCTTTCACCCAGGATTGAATTATCGCCAAATTAACGTATTTTCCATCAATGATTCACAAAAGACAAATTGCAACGTAAAACTCACCACATCAGGGGTTTACTAATATCATTATTTTCTGTTTTTATAAATTTGCCCCAATTCCTTATAGGATAAGCCCCAATATAAGTCCCAAATGTATCTGACATAATAGGCTATTTGATAACATAATAACAAATAACATAAAAATTTGTAAGTAATAAAGAAATATTTTAAAAATTGTACATTTATTTGAATCAAATGGCCTATTTTGTCACTGTTAACTTCTAATCGAGTCTGAAGTTAAAGTACGGCCAACGAGAAGCGATACCAAATTTAAACAAACCCAATGTCATGGGTCCCGTCTGACTTTGACATATTTTGGCGGAAGAACGAGACATTACGACAAATACACAAGATGGGAAGAGACAGAATATATTGTCAACTCGACAGTCGTATCGACCTTTTGTATCGCTGCTAGTTGGCCGTACTTTAGATCCATTTTGGGATGTGGTGCTAGAAAACTAGAAGTCTGTCAATTTTCTTTACCAGGAGTAAGTCAAAAATAAAGTATATTCACATCTTTTTATACCCTTCATTCTCAAATGTATGATCAGCGTTACCGACCATAGATTTGTGTATATTCGGGCATATACAAAAAAACCCAGCCTCTAGCAGAAGACGCGACCATACATAAGTTATTTAGAGCTCAGATTACAAGTTAAATATGTACAGAAATAATTAAAAATGTGTGAACAGATGAACTTAATGCACTCTGAATGTTACTATAAATATATACATAATAAATATAATTATAATCTATACAAAACCAGTTAATTTTACATTGTGAACTGTACTATTGATATAAGTGATCAAAGAATTAAAAAATATATTATTATTATCCCTCCAGTAGGTCGCACTTTTACCATTAGCCAAGTCATATTTATTAATTTTTAATTGTTTCATTTAATTTAAAATTACTGTTAAATATAAAACAAAAGTGTGACAAAATGGGAAGAGGGTTTTGAAGTAACAATTTCGACATATTTTAAATTTTTTAAACATATATTTAATTTTTAAAATAATATATTCAAAAACATTTTGTACTACATAACCTAGAGTAAAAAAATGTATGGCCCGATACACCTTCAAAAATAAATTAATTTTAAACAAATCAAATGATTTCAAAGTGTTTAAAAAGTACAAAGAATGTAGAGTAGACAGAAAATAAAGAGTAACTATCTTAATTTATCAATAAAAATTTGTCTAGCTATTATTTTATCAATTTCCTAATATAAACCAATATTAATTTATAACAGGTTGTGAAAAATAGTTTTGTGATGTAAATTATGATATAAGATTGTATATACAAATGCATTTAGTTATAAATTTAGAGCTATTTACATTAAAATATTAACAATAATTATTTCTGTACATAACTGTGTATGTAAAACATACCTATAATAAATATAGTGCAAATCGTGTGAGTCGTCTTTGAATAGAATTTTCCAAATGGCCAAAATAAAAATACAACAACAGATCATACCTAAAAGACACTGCATACTTACTTTTTGCATTTAAAATGGTGCAAAAGATAACAGAGTACAAATATACTCTTTATTTGAAATACATTGACTATAAAAAATAGTTGTACTAAGATTATGTAATATACAGAAAAAGGGTGAGCATGAAATTGAATTCTAAATCAAAACCTGATAATTCTAAGTTGGTCCCGCATCAAAGAATAATTCAATCTAACTAAACACAATTTCATACCCACCCTGTATATGGTATCTGTCCAGCATGATCTGCAACTTAGAAATGAAATGAGGTAGTTACATAGTTTTGGTAAATTCTACAAAGTCGAAGTATAATCTGAGCTCTAATATAGATCGTTTCATCCACGAAGACGCGCCCCACCTTCCGCTAATGTTTGAGTGTTATACACGCTAAATATCCATGAGTGTACGCACACTACAATAATGACGCTCGGATTGCTCGGATCAAACTTCCCGCACCCGCGATTCCAACCAAAAATTGGTGGGACGCGTCTTCGTGGATGAAAGGATCATCAGTAATCTAGTTAACGCACTGCTGAGGCGACTTAGTGCGAGGCTCCCGGTACCCACCTGGACAGCTGCCATGGCTCGTCTTCCGCTTCTTCTCAGAGGCCAGCAGTCCGTTTGGGGAGGTAATAGCACTATCAGTCAGTGTCCGTTTCAACTTATTGTCACCTTCACTACTGCGCCGCGCCTCCACAAACTTAGACGCGTCCGCCACGTCCTCCGCACTTAGCGTCCGTTCCAAACACTTGAGCAACAAACTGTCTATCTCAGTCTCCATCACACCACTCTTAACACATTCACTACTATCCGTGTCCGATTGCACTGTCTTCCCGTCACTGGACTTATTATCACATTTCGCACCATTATCTACTTTTGGAGTCGGTAACTTCTTTTTCTCGTGGTTGTTCGGCTCTCTGTAGCCCTCGTTTTGAGCGTACTTGCCCTCCTTTTCTAACAGGTCGTTCCGCCACTCTTTGTCCCGCTCTTTCTCTATCGACTTGCCGTCGCCGAGGAGCTTCGACTTTTTCTTCTGCTTGAGGGTGTCCAACGGGACTTTGTTGTTGAGTTTATAGTCGTGCGACTTGGTGACTATGTGGGAGTTCTTGGAGATCGTCTTCATGCGATACACGACGTTGTTGTCGCCTGCCGCGATGATCTCGGGCTTGATCCCGTCGCCCTCCCCATAGTGGTTGTTCAGCTTAATGCTCTTGACTAAATACTCATCAGTCTTTTCTGTGCCATCGCTCGATTTGGACGCGAGCGATTGCGCTTCTTCCGAATCCCTCCGATGCGGTTTCTCGTCCGTCTCGAGGGCTTTCCGGATTTTGATTTTCTTGGACTGCATGTCGCCCAAGCTGAACTTTTTCTTTTCCTTTTTGGAGTTCTTGATGACGGCGGAGTTTCGTCCTCTCAGGCTTATGTGTAAGGGAGGGACTCGGAGTTCGCCGTCCGTGGGTTTGTCGCCCTTGGGGGGTTGGTTGACGAAGCTGACGTCGGCTTTGTAAACAGGCTCGTTCTTATCGAGTTTTAGCCGCAGCTTGATGGATTCCTTTTCTCCGGGCGGCGATTTGGGCGCGTCAGGCGTTGCTGGCGCCTTGGCGGCGGCGGGCGGGCGCGGTAAGGCAACTTTGGTTTTCCCATCCCTCACGATCTTGTCCTTGAGCGTGGCGGGCTTCTCCTTTGCGCCGGCGGTGCGCGGCTTGCCGCCCTTCTGCGCGAGTTTCTCCTCCCGCTCTTTCTTCAGCTTATTCTTAAGTTTCAGTTCCTCCTCAGCCTTTTTGGTGTCCTCCTCTGTGGTGGTTATCTTGGCGATGCCGAACACTTCTGGTTCGACGCAGTTTTCTCTCTTTATAGGAGTTATTAGAGGTTCTTTTACGGGAGTTGGAACAGGAGGTTCGTCCTTTTCGGGTTCTTTCGGCGGCGGCGGCGGCTCAGGCGCGGGCTCGTCGTCCCGCATGAGGGTCTTGATGAGGTACTGCTTGCTCTGCTCCTCGATCTCGTGGGCGGAGGCCTGGGAGCCGACGGTGGCGGTGCGCGCGTGTCTCGCCGGCGGCGGCGGCGGCGGCTTGAAGGCGGGCGGCGGCGGCGGCGGCATGGCGTCGCGCTCGTACGCCGGCTCGTCGAGGTCGAGGTTGAGGTCGAGGTTGAGGTCGGCGCCGAGCGAGGGCAGCAGCGTGTCGAGGTCGCACGCGTCGGGCAGCTCGGGCAGGTCCAGCGTGTCCCGGTACGGCTCGGACCAGTCGCTGGCCGCGCGTTGCGTCGCGATGTACTGCTGCTGGATCCATTGGAACTCCTGGAATGTAAGCGAGAGGATTAGCTAGAAGAGTGCAATGATATTACAATACCCGGCGATAAATATTGCACATCGACCTTTAGAAAGATACAATGGGCTAATTTCGGTTTCGTAGAGCGTTATCACTGTCGCACTTGAACAACGACTGACAATGACGTTTTGTCAAAGTGTAAACGACTTTATATTAAATGTGTGCAATTGATTTTGTGAATTAAATTGCTAAAAACTTTTTATAGTCGTGAAAGAAAAGTGGTTCACAATGTTTTAAAGTATTTGTCGAAGAGAAATACTATGGGTTCGGACAATATTTTCATTGAATAATGTTATGTCAATGACGTTTTGTCAATCGTGTAGGTAGTGTGCAACAGAGATAACGGTCTACGAGCCGAAATTAACCGATTCTCTTTCTAAAGCTCGATGTGCAATATTTAGTGCCGGATACTGCAAAGTTCTGTTTCAATGGAAGGACTGCCGAAAAAAGAAGATTTTCATTCTGGATGAACATGTTTCAATGATTGTTTTATCGATTTGGATGATCATCGTTAAAACATCTGGAAACAAGATGTGGAATTACCAAAAAAGCTAAAGAATTGGAGGCCAACTAGATGTAGAAGTGATTCCCAAAGTAGACCTCCAAATTTTTGACATTTTTTCCGTCATTAAAAATAAGTTTAGTTTCACCTATTTTCATATGTGCACTTTATCAAGACTTTACTGTATAGATACATTTATAATTCGACGAAATCTAATTATGCAAATGCATAAATGTTGTAAGGACTGAAAGTTATAGGTCCCTATAACATCTTTGTTACATTATAAAATGCATGAAAAAAAAGCGAGCGGTCGGGGAGTTGCAAAATATTTTTTCATACTAGGGGGTCATCAAGGAAAAGATTGGAAACACAGTTCCAAGGCATTTGGCGCACTCACCTGGAACCTCGACCTGGTCTTCTGGTCCATGGACGTAGTCGACGGCGGTAGCAACACCTTCAGGTCCTCAGGCGAGAACCTGGCCTGCGGCTGGTGCTGGGCGGGCGTGGGCGGACGCGGCCGCGGCGCCTGCTGGCGGTAGGGCGGCGGCGACGCTGCAAAGGCGGGGAAGCGCGCCCGCCCTACGACGGTTGCGTTGGGCGCGGGCACCCGGTATGCTGGGCCCGCCTGCTGTGGAATTATGGTCGGTTAAATAATATGCATGATTTTTATCGCTTGCACATTAGGGCGTCAAAAGCGCGACAGCAGCGCTGCAGCGGCGTTTTTGTAATGTGAAGGCAGACACCCGCTGTCATATAGTATGAAATTATCGGCAGCGCGTCTATCGTGCGTTTGCAGCGCTGCTAAAGTCACCTAAATGTGAAGGCACTCTCTAATCAGAAGATTTTAGATGATGACTAGTTGGATTTTAATGTTTGTCAGATTCATTATTTATTTATATCCCAAGGTCTATTTTCGATCACAAATTTTCAAAGGTCTGTGCAGAATGAAAAATAAATTTATGGTGATCCTTGGGATGGAATAAGGGCCGACAATAATGTCTTAGGTTTTTTCTTAGACTTCGATTATGCAGGTTGTGTAGGGACTAAGTTATGTTAGTTTAACTTGGCTCGCATAGCTGACAGTTTTTATAGGTTTTCAGTTTGCAAACAACTATGGAAAATGGCGACCACTAACGTATAACACCAATTAAACGTAGCTAAGAACGCTTTCGATCAAGTAACCTTCAAAAAAACATCTAAATCAAGGTTTGTAAGGCTTATAATTTCTAGGGAAGAGGGGCAGCTGTCCTTCCGAATTAGAATATGACGTCTCGTAATTCGGCGTGCCTCTTGGGATAGGCTTCTTCCAGCTCCTTCCACTGAATTCTGTCCGTCGCTAAGTACTCTGGTACAGCATGGTCCCAAGGTTATATTATAAGTATATCGTCTATCGATCTTGTTTTCGGACGCCCTTGCATACATAGTATGTATGCAATGACATACGTTACTCGAAAAGACTTCGTACATAGTGGGTTAAATACCAGCCCCGCGCGTTGATATTGCGATGGAACCTTGTCACAATAACAGTTGCGTGACGTCATCCGTCGTAAAAAAGTACAGACAGCAAAAAAATATAATAAAAGTAAATAAGTTTTAATTATCATTTCATGAGCATATCATTTTAACTCATTTTAACGGGTAACAGGTAACAAAACTAAACAACAAAACTCAACAATAAAACATGATAACAAAAACAAAAAGCTGTAATAAGTACTCGATGCGCGTAAGCACGTAAACGCGGGCTGGCCTTGCGAACGGTACTGACGGTGCACGTCGACTACGTCACCAAGATGTCTGCCAATCGCAATATCAAATTGCGGGGCTAAAGCCCGGTCTCTGAGCACGTAGAATTTTGTCCAATGACCCCAAGCTACCCATCCTTATCGCTCGCGCGTAATTATATTGCTGTCGCGACTGTGCGACGGGCGCCCGCAGTGAGTGTGCGAGCGCGACAGCAACATAATCACGCGCGAGCGATAAGGATGGGTAGCTTGGGGTCATTTTGTCGGCCGTTTGGTGTAGTGGTTCAGAACGGACTACTATGCCGAGAGGTCCCGGGTTCGATTCCCGGCCGGGCAGAAATTGAAATGATGAATTTTAATTTCTGTGACGGGTCTGGGTGTGACTATGTATAATATTTATGTATTTAAAAAAAAAAGTATATAAGTAGTATATCCGTTAAGCTAGCACCCATAACACAAGCATTAAGTTGCTTACTTTGGGGCTAGCTGCGCTGTGTGAAATTGTCCAAAGATTTATTTATTTATTATTTATTTATTTATTGGACAAAATTCTACGTGCTCGGTGACTAGACTATAGTAAGTGTACTCACCGCCGGCTGCTGCGGCGGCTGCGGCGGCGGCGGCGGCGGCGGCGGCGGCGTGTGCGGCGGCGGGGCCCGCGGCGGCGGGGCCCGCGGCGGCGGCAGGGCGCGGCGCACGAAGGCAGGGCGCGGCGGCGCCGGGGCCCGCGGTCGCGCGCCCGCGTATTCGAACTGAGGCCGGCCCACCGCTAGCTCCACCTGCTGTGGTTGAGAATTTAGTTTAGTTTAGTGACGTGGAAAGGAACGTGACTAGTGACGTAACCTGACCTACCCTGTCTGTGGCAAGGGTAGTGAACTAAGTTCTGGGCCCAAATATTCATTTAATTTTTTAGCGTTAAGAGTCGCAAGTTATTTGTAATTTCCAAATGGTCATTTCTGGCTAAGAAACTAGATACGGCCATACACTGACTTGTCTATCGTCTAGAGGACATGACCCCTGTAGGCGCGGGCTCCATCTTAACCCTACTACTGCTTCAGGAAGGCAACTACACCCTCCCCACTCTATCTTTGTGTCTAAATGCGAGGAATTTTGCCTATAAATCTAGATTCGAGTGACTCTCCCTGGCTTAGAAACTGGGTACGATCATGAGCTGTCCCCCCTGGAAATGCTACTCCTCTAGATACCTGCTATGTGTTTCGTCTTTAAGTTTCTAAGTTCCTATACCCCCGGGATCAACGTGTCCTTCTCTGGCTTAGAAATTGGGTACGCCCAGAATACCAGTGGTCATGACTAGAGATGTGCCGCTGAGAAAGTTCTCGTTCCCGGCAATATTCCCAGTGAGAATATTCTCGAGAACCGAGAACGCTCCCGGGAATATTCTCAGTGTTCTCGACAAAATACATTTAGTTTTAATTTTAATTTTGTTGTTTATATGTGATATTATTTGTAATGTTTCAATGTTTTATTACTAATAAACAAGGCATGAAACGTGTGAGTGAGATATTGCTGTCTTGATCACTCTTTTCGTGGTAAACGCGTACCGCGGCTTTAGGACTCGGCTACGGTATTTGAACATCAGTGTGCCTCTGAGTTTTAAGGCCCTTGCCACCCTAGCGGATTGCAAGCGGATTCAAAGCGGATTTAAAGCGGAGCGGCGACGCGAGGGACACAGCGCGTGAAAATATCGTGAAACTTCTTGAAGGCTGCCCAGCCGAGCTGGATTCGATGATTGACCTTTTTTTCAAAGTTGGACCTACCTAGAGCATTGTGCCTGGATCTTCCACGATCTCAACCATGACTACGATATCGTCTGCTATCTGGGTGATGTGCTCGTCGTTGATATTTATGCTGAATCCGCTCCAGCCCAGAAACTTGAAAACATCTTCCAGGGCGGTGGTGATGACGTCTCCCTATCTCACCCCTCGCTGCAACTGGATAGGTTTCGGGTCCTGATCTTGAAACGGACTGTCACTGTGGCGTATTTGTACAAGCTTTTCAACACTTTAATGTATCGATAGTCAATTTGCTGCAACTGCAGCACTGCCCATGTCTCAATCGAATCGAAGGCTTTCTCATGGTTCACAAACGCAAAGTGGCTGATTATACTCCTTGATCTTCCGTATAATCTGCCGTAGCGTATATTATTATGGTCTATGGTACTAAAGCCTTTTAGGAAACCGGCTTGTTCGGTGGGCTGAAAGTTGTCGAGCCTGCTAGCGTGACAATTCGTAATGACTATCGAAAAGAGCTTGTAGACATGGCTCAGAAGCGAAATGGGTCTATAATTCTTCAACAAGGTCTTGTCGCCTTTTTTGAAGAGGAGTATCACCTTATTTCTTTGCCATGCCGTAGGCGTTATTCCTTCGAGGATGACGGAATCGAACAGCTTCTGAAAAGCCTTTAGTAACGGCGTTCCGCCTGCTTTCAGAAGCTCAGCCGTGATTACGGTGCCTTGTTGTTTTTCAGCTGTTAGAGAACCATTCTAATCTCGTACAGACTAATGTCCGGCATTCATTCGGTAAGTGTCGGATCAATCTAGCTAGCACGTATTTTCTATTAAAATGTGTCAAATGATCCGTCAGACAGGCTATCCACAACTTATCCAGAAGTGGCGAAACAGGCCCTTACTAAGCAATTGTGAAATATGCCCTTAATAAATGTCAAATAAGAATAGTTTAAAAAACTAAAAACACGCTTTTAATTACTAACAGCACAAAAAGGCCAAAAATCATCAGGACCCTGGACATCATCTAGCATTAAAGTGCTCGAAAAGACAAATCCAACAAACCCAAACTCGATAAGTTTCCGCCGTTTTGTTTAGGAGTTCCTATGGCCACCTCCTGACTCCATCATTAGGACCGTGGACATTATCTAGCACTTAAAGATCTCGAAAAGCCAAATCCAATGAACCCAAACTTGGTGTGATTCCGCCGTTTCGTTTAGGAGTTCCTATGGCCACCTTCCAGTCCCATCATCAGACCAGCTGGTACCACAATATTGTATTGTCATCTAATTTACATATAATTGCCAAGTTTCATGATGATACAAGACTTAGAAGTGCGTGTAATTCATAGTTAGTTACATACACGACGACCTAATAAAATCGTGTTAAAAGCGAAAAAATTGACAGTTACATTATTTAATTACGTGTAAAAAGAAATTTGTCATCTTACAAATAATTAAAACGAAATTTCACGACGAAAAAAATAAAATATAATAAAGGTGCAGTTGCCGAGAATATTGCCAAGAAAGTTCCCGAGAATATTCTCGAGAACACTGGGAATATAGCCTTTCACTGCAAATAGAGTGTATTGTTTAATATACACTTATCTGTCGACTTAATTTAATACTATTTTACATAAGAAAGTTTGTTTATTTCCATTTGATAAACATGATTCTCAACCTTTCTCACTTAGGAGAACGCTCCCGGGAGCGCTCCCGAGAATATTCTCAGTTGAGAGAGCGCTCTCGGGAACGGCACATCAATAGTCATGACGCGCTCTCTGCCGTCACGGCGTATACTGAGCTGATGCCATTTTGGTGCTTGTACCCGTTCTGTTGTTTAGTTTTATTTATTATCTTGCTGTGTGCTTGCATCGAATAAATACTTCTTTTTTTCTTTCCACTAACTTACGGCGCGGGCGCATCCTTGACCAGCAGTGCAGATAAGGCTACGTCTTGCTCCATCATAACTTTATCACTGCTTCAGGACCCGGCAGGCAAAACTGAGCCATAAGTGTCTAAACGCGGGTGATCCTTCTTGTGCCTCCTGCTTGTACCTTCCTCTAGGTCTGAGTGTCCCTAGCTACTAACCTGTCCGTCGTCCAGCCGCTCCAGCTTGGCCTGCGGGTGCGGCTTGGGCCGGGGCTGCGGCGCGGGCGCGTCGTTCTGCAGCAGGTTCACCAGCAGCGGCGACGACATGGCCACGGTGGGCGGCATCATAACACCAGCACTGCTTCAGGACTATACGCAGTGCTGAGAATGTGTTATCACTTACCTGAGGATGCACCAAGGAAGGGGCAGGAGAGAGCAGCTGTCCCCCTGGAAATGGTATATCCTTACATACTTACCTTATGTTTCGTCCTTAAGTTTCTAAGAGCGAGGGATCCGTCCTATGCTCCAACCCCTGAACCAGAATGCCCTTCCCCCATAAGTCGAAGTGTTCCTTCACCTGGATTTGAGCGTCTCTCCCCCTTGATTTATGCATCTCTCCCCCCTGGATTTGAGCGCCCCTCCCCCTGGATTTGAATGTCCCTCCTCCCTGAATTTGAGCGTTCCCCCCCTGATTCTAAGTGACTATCTTCTCTGGGTCTAAATGCTACTGCCGCTGTATTTTTCTGCCATTCTCCCTGGGTCTGAATTCTTCTCCGCTCTAGATCTGAGTGCCCCTCCCCCTAGGTCTGAGTCCCCGTCATCCTTTGGGTCTGAATTCTCCTCTCTTAAGTACGCCTATGCACTAACCTGTCCATCATCCAGCCGCTCCAGCTTGGCCTGCGGGTGCGGCTTGGGCCGGGGCTGCGGCGCGGGCGCGTCGTTCTGCAGCAGGTTCACCAGCAGCGGCGACGACATGGCCACGGTGGGCGGCGCGGGCTACATCCTAACACTAGCACTGCTTCAGGACTATACGCTGTGCTGAGAAGGTGTTAACAGTCACCTATGGGTGCACCAAGGAGGGGCAGGAGAGAGCAGCTGTCCCCCTGGAATTGCTATGCCTCTAGATACCTACCACGTGTTTCGTCCTTAAGTGTCTTTAAGCGCGGGGGATCCTACCTACAACCGCTCCGGAACAAGTCTGGTACGCCCCCTGGAAATGGCACGTCTCTAGATCTTACCATATGCTTCGTCCTTAAGTGTCTAAGTTCCTATGCCAGAGTGTCCTTCCTAGGCTTAACAGCTGGGTATGCGTACGCGCATGCACTAACTTGCGGCGCGGGCGCATCCTTTTGTAGCAAGTTGACGAGCAGTGACATACTACGGATGCGGGTTACGTCTTGCTACATCCTAACCCTATCACTGCTTCAGGACCTGGCAAGCAGAGCTGAAATCCAGGCAGAGCTGAGCCTTAAGTGTCTAAGCGCGGGGATCCTGCCTGTGCCCCTCCCTGGGCCCAAACGGTCCACCCTGGGCCCAAATGCCCTTCCCTGGGCCCAGATGCCCCTCCCTGGGTCCAAATGCCCCTCCCTAGGTCTGATGCTCTTACGTCTAGGTCTGAGTGTCCCCAGCCACTAACCTGTCCGTCGTCCAGCCGCTCCAGCTTGGCCTGCGGGTGCGGCTTGGGCCGGGGCTGCGGCGCGGGCGCGTCGTTCTGCAGCAGGTTCACCAGCAGCGGCGACGACATGGCCACGGTGGGCGGCGCGGGCGGAGGCTTGGAGGGGGCGGGGTAGGGCGGCGGCGGGCCCGCGAAGGCAGAGGTTGAAGGCCGCGCGAATGGCCCGTCGGAGGGCGGCCGCGCGCTAGAAGGGCCG
Source organism: Ostrinia nubilalis (assembly GCF_963855985.1). Classification (NCBI taxonomy): domain Eukaryota; kingdom Metazoa; phylum Arthropoda; class Insecta; order Lepidoptera; family Crambidae; genus Ostrinia; species Ostrinia nubilalis. The sequence continues at coordinate 11,458,210 of NC_087109.1, forward strand.
CTGATGCCTGTGGGGAAAACGTAGGTTAAGACAGTAATAACACATCAACTACCAAAATTAGAATTAGCTTCCATTATGATTTACACAAAAAAAAAGAAATTACCTAAAAATCATACGTATTTTAGGCTCGACGAGGCGCAGTTTTAGACACACCCAATTTTTTCTAAGGCAAAGATATAGACTCACTTATCATATTCTGTTCTAAATCCCGGTCTGTGAGCACGTAGAATTTTGTCCAATGACCCCAAGCTACCCATCCTTATCGCTCGCGCGTAATTATGTTGCTGTCGCGCTCGCACACACACGGTGCCCGTCGCACAACGTCGACAAAATTATACGTGCTCCGCGACCAAACTGTAGTACCTTTCATTTTGTACAATCACCGATGAAACTGTATATTCAATTTAATTTGTAAAAAACTGTTCAAATAACTGAAGCCGTTAAAAATAAATGAAATCGAGATGCTTCCAGATATTGCCCCATTCATATTTTATAGGTAAGATTTAGTAGCCGAGCTCCTAGCATTTTCTAGGGAACTTAGCCGTGATGCAAAGTTGTAGACTCACTAAGCGTCTTCCACCTAGAGAACTCACCACTAAATTGTGACGTCTCCCAGTTTCTTCTAAAGAACTTCCCAAATTGGAAGGTTCTGGAATCCACCCATCGTATTCTAAAGAAGTCATCGCCACATAAATGTAGACTGACACAGCATCTTCTAGAAAACTCACTCAGTCTTCTAGGGACCCATTCGCGTGCTCTGGGGTCACTGGCATAGAAAATTCTGAACTTTAAATACAACTCTGTCATACGGAAGGTTCTAGACTCACCCAGCGTATTCTCCTTGCGGTGTATGACGCGCGCCTGCGTCATGCTCCCGAGAGGGAACTCGCAGCGATCAGCAGCGGGCGGGATGGCGGGCGGTATCCGTCCGTCCATCGGGCCACGGTGTTGACGATGTGACTGGAAGGTTCTGGACTCACCCAGCGTGTTCTCCTTGCGGTGTATGACGCGCGCCTGCGTCATGCTCCCGAAGGGGAACTCGCAGCGATCAGCAGCGGGCGGGATGGCGGGCGGTATCCGTCCGTCCATCGGGCCACGGTGTTGACGATGCGACTCTGGAAGGTTCTGGACTCACCCAGCGTGTTCTCCTTTCGGGCCACGGTGTTGACGATGTGACTGGAAGGTTCTGGACTCACCCAGCGTGTTCTCCTTGCGGTGTATGACGCGCGCCTGCGTCATGCTCCCGAAGGGGAACTCGCAGCGATCAGCAGCGGGCGGGATGGCGGGCGGTATCCGTCCGTCCATCGGGCCACGGTGTTGACGATGCGACTCTGGAAGGTTCTGGACTCACCCAGCGTGTTCTCCTTTCGGGCCACGGTGTTGACGATGTGACTGGAAGGTTCTGGACTCACCCAGCGTGTTCTCCTTGCGGTGTATGACGCGCGCCTGCGTCATGCTCCCGAAGGGGAACTCGCAGCGATCAGCAGCGGGCGGGATGGAAGGCGGTATCCGTCCGTCCATCGGGCAGACGGTGTTGGGCGACTTGAAGCTGTCGCGCGGCGGCTCCGGCGGCGCGCTGGTCGACGGCTGCTCCTCGCTGATGAGGCGCCCGATGCCGCCGAGGTTGGATAGCAGTTCCGCGTTCGCTTGCGGTCGCGAAGCGGTGCTGGTGCTCGCTTCTGGAATGATTGAGTTTGGTTTATTAATCGATCGTTATTTTAGACATAAAGAGACACGAGCTCTCAATTTAGTACTGGATGACCAAGTGGGTAACCCCGTAATCTAACTTTAGAGAACTCGCCATGATGCAAACTTGGTAGCTCACCCAGAGTATTCACAGAATACACTTGTGAAACTTGTCATGACGCAAGATTTAGACTTACCCAGCGTGTTTCAGAACTCGTTCGTGACAAACTCACCTAATGTGCTCTGGAAAAACTCACAGTGACGCAAAGTTGCAGACTCACTTATAGTCTTTTTCACGTAAGATGATTCGTATGACGTTTCGAGTTTGAAAGTTATAGAGATGTCACATAACTAAACCATAGCGATTTATCTATCGATTTTTTTCTAAGAGTTAGTAAAACCTACTTTTAGAGAAATATTTTGTATAGGTGTCATTTAACAAAAAACATGTTTTTTTTAATTACAAATATTTTTGTAACAATTTTTATTGATATTATTCAAATTCCAAGGACTTCGTGTTAAAAAAAACGATTCCTAAAAAGTACTGGTTCTATTACTTTAAATTAAAAACTATTTATTTATTTTCAATGCGTTTATTAAAGTCAACAATCGAAAAATATAGTTGATTTTTGTGATGTTTTTAATAACTAACGGTCTTATTCATAATCATTTTTCACATTTTATCAAATGCTTATTAGAGGTTTATAAAACGTTTGATAAAAATTGTTATTCATAATCGTCATTTAGCGCTAAAATCCTCTTTTATCTGTGTGATAAGTTATCGAGAGCTCGGGCCTTGTTTAAAGCTCTAATAAACCTATTTTAACCTAACTTTTATAAATGTCATTTCATATGAATGTCACTTCGTTGGTTTATTTATTCAAAATATCCTTGCTGTGATCCTTGCTTGTGAAAATGAATGCTATAAATGCAATTGTGCATTTAGCCAATAATGCCGACCCAGCGCGACGTAGAAAGCTCTACCGCCAACGAAGCAACCCATTCGATTTGCGGGACCTAAATTTTAAAATAAAATATAGGTTATTTGCAATTTCGGAAATCCTAACTTTGCTTAAATCAATTAAGCCTTCTTTGTTTAACAGTTTCCTTTTTTTTTTGATTGCTGGTGCTTTAAAATTAGGTTTTGCTTTATTTTCTTTTGCCTCTACTTTTTTATTTTCTTTATCTTCCAATATGCCTCTAGTAGTACAAGCATGTGTATCTTCTATTTCTTCATCAAGTACCACCAATTCATATTGGATTTCTTCATTATTTATCAATTCCTGATCTTGCGTATTTTGAGTTGATTCCTCCTCTTGAATGTTAATTAATTCACTTTTATTTGAGTCCGAGTCAAATCTGTTAACATCGACTACAAATTCATTGGGCAACCAAGATGCTATATCATCAGCCCTATCGTCAGGCACTGATAATGGTGGACCACCGCCAGTTTTAATTTGAGCCTGCCTAGCAATGGTCTTGTCTTTCTTCGCACTGATTTTTATGAGGCTCCATTGCGATTTTAACTGGGTAATGGAGCGGTTCATACCAGCGCACATTGAATTAAACCTGAAAAAGAAATGACAGGATTTTGAATTACAGGTAAAGGCAAAATTTTATATTGAAGGCAGAAATCAAAAGATGTACCAACGTTGTTTGTAAATCAGCCCAAGCCGCAACCTTCCGTTTATTCGTGTTAGTGTCTGTATTTTTATTTTCGATTGCATTTACTCTTTCTTTCACCAACTCTTTCAGCAAATACTGAAAAGCAAACACTAGGCGTCAAACATAAATAAAACCATGCTACAAAAATTAGTAGGCACTTTATCAGGCTAAAAATAAGTACTACCTTATCTTCCTCCAACCAGTTTTCTGATCGTTGCCTTTTAGGCGGTCTGTTCTCCTTCGTCATGGACATAATTAGTATCCGATGTAACTAGCCGGGTCGTCGTAAGAGCTTATTGCAGAGTACAGGGTAAGAGGTACAGAATCCAGAACATACAATCCCAAGTTTTATAAAAGTTTGATAAAACTTGGGAGTTGATCGAAAAAACCGAAAACTTTATTAAATTTTCGTGCCAAATGTCAATGTCAGTAAGTAAAACGTCACAGCTGCCAATTTTTTGTTTTTTTTTTCTGCGATTTGTCTATGATTTTACATGGTCCATCAAGTTAAATCACCAAAAAAGCTGTTTTCGTTCATTCTTTTTGTATAGTCTGTGGAAAGAAAATATTAAACTCTGTTTTAGCTATCAAAGGTTTATAAACGATTATGAATAACGTTTTTTATCAGAGGTTTATAAGAGTGTTTTAAGCCTATCAAACGTTTTAGCTAATGTAGGTTTTAAACCTATATTAGCATTTTATTATGAATAAGACCGTAAGTATTCACTGCAATCGATTAATGAACCGCGGAAATAATCGATTTTGTTAAACAACAAATACCCCAGCACTACATCTATTCCGTTTCACACATTGCGTACATTAAATAAAAAATATTTTTACATCGTATTTAATTAAAATATTAATCAATAGACTCCGATTTTAGTATACAGTGTGAGTCACGTTAAAGTGTACATATGAAAATAGATGAAACTAGACCTATTTTTATCGACAAAAATGAGGTCAAAAATTTTTTGAGATTTTTTTTTAATTTTTTATAGAATTTTTTTTCTTCCAATTACTTATTGTAAAGAAAACGTAATAACTTTTAAACTAAGCGTTATATCCTGATAAAATAAAAACAGTAATAATGCTAAATAACAGGCGATGCTAAAAAATACATAAAATACACAAAAAATGCCAACAAATAATAAAAAACGATACTTTTTGAAAAAAATCTGCTTAAAAATTCGTGTTTTTTTTGGTTATTTGATAAATTTCTCCAAAAAATGCCCCTATAACAGGTGGTTTTTATTACTTTGTATTATTCTCTATCGTATTATCTTTGTAAAACCAAAAATCGCATGTCTTTATCCCTATCACAACATTTGCTATGATCGTTTGAACAAAGGCCTGCCACAACATTATACTCAGCTACAGGTAGAGACAATTTTAATTTTAACTAAAATGCTTATTTTACTTCGAAATCTTTTGTTTTTATTTGAAATCTAACTTGTCTTTATCAAAATTAAAAATCTAGAGCCATTTTCAGTTTCGTTATTAACGAAGCGTTGAATGGCGCGCCCGGAGAGGCTTAGTTCAAACGATCATTGCAAACGTTGTGATAGGGATAGAGACATGCGATTTTTGGTTTTACGAGGGTAATACGATAGAGAATAATACAAAATAATAAAAACCACCGGTTATAGGGGCATTTTTTGGAGAAATTTATCAAATAACCAAAAAAACACGAATTTAAAAGCAATTTTTTTTCAAAAAGTATCATTTTTTATTATTTTTTGGCCTTTTTTGTGTATTTTATGTATTTTTTCAGTATCGCCTGTTATTTAGCATTATTACTGTTTTTATTTTATCGGGATATACCGCTTAGTTTAAAAGTTATTACGTTTTCTTTTCAATAAGTAATTGGAAGAAAAAAAATTCTATAAAAAATTTAAAAAAAATCTCAAAAATTTTTTGACCTCTTTTTTGTCGATAAAAATAGGTCTAGTTTCATCTATTTTCATATGTACACTTTAACGTGACTCACACTGTATATTTCAAGAAAAGTAGTTAATTTTTTTTTATTATATTGCTAATAAAATACAAATATTTTTTCAAAAATATTCTGCATAATAATATGTAGTATGCGTAATATGGATAACCTTGAAGTGTCATACGGATCATCTTAGGTGAAAAAGACTATAGTGTGCTGTAGAAAAACTCGCCGTGACGCAAAGTTGCAGACTCACCTAGTGTGCTCTGGAAAAATTCACAGTTGTGGACTCTTCCAGCGTGTTCTAGAATTCACCGTGACGCAAATATGTGAAGTCACCCCGAGTGTTCTAGAAGAACTTGCCGTGACGCAAAGTTGTTGATTCACGTAGTGTGCTCTTGAAAAACTTACAGTGACGCAAAGTTGTGGACGCACACAGCGTGTTCTATGGAACTTGCCGTGATGCAAAGTTGGAGACTCACACGGCGTGTTCTATGAAATTTGCCGTGACGCAAAGTTGTTGATTCGCGTAGTGTGCTCTTGAAAAACTTACAGTGACGCAAAGTTGTGGACTCACACAGCGTGTTCTATGGAACTTGCCGTGACGCAAAGTTGTTGATTCACGTAGTGTGCTCTTGAATAACTCACAGTGACGCAAAGTTGCGGACTCACATAGCTTGATCTATGGAAATTGTTGTGACGCAAGTTCTAGAGTCACCCAGCGTGTTCTAGAACTCACCGTGACGTCAAGTCGCAGACTCACCCAGCGCCAAATTTTCGCCGCGGAATTCGCCGTGATGCTACCTCGTTAGCGCACATAGCGCGTTCTTTGAACCTCGTCACGCCAAGGTGAATGCACACTCACCGTCCGCGTCGGTGTTGATGCGCAGCTCGGCGCCGTGCGACAGCCGCAGCGACACCGCCGCGTCGCCGTCCAGCTGCACCGACAGGATGCCGAGCGCGAGCAGCTGCGGCGCGCCCGCGGCGGCCAGCGCTCGCAGGCGCACGGCGGCCGCGCGCGGCACCGACAGCGTCACGCGCACTGAGTTCCACGGCTCCACCTGGAAGATATCAAATGTTATACAACTGTCACTAAAATACTTACACTAAGGCCCAGAGCAGACGGTGAAACGCAACTGCAACGAAACTGCAACTTTCCGATGATTCTGATGAATGAAACTGAAAGTTTCAAACTGGTCGCGCCATGTGTGGTCTCTCAACGGACGCTATGGCAGAAACTTAGATGCAACTCAAAAGTAACTAGCAGTTGCAGTTTCGTTGCAGTTGCGTTTCACCGTCTGTTCTGGTCCTAAGTCTGCGGGCACGAAACTGGCGACGGCCGAGCGATGAGGGAGCGACGCGACGGGATCCCCGTCGTCGCCGTCCGTTTCATGCGCGTCACCATATACTGTCATCTTGTTCTAGCGCCAGTTTCGTGTCCGCAGACTTAAACCATAAAGTTAATATTCCTTCGGAATAGAGCAACAACCGTCACATTCGCGTGTAATGTAACGTTACAGATTCGAGCATTACACTAGTCAGTGAGGGAGGAAAACCGAATCGAATGTGGTGTAATACTCAAAGTCGAATCTACACTCGACAGCAAATAAATCGCACCACCCGCGACAAGCATTTTCAAACGTATGCATCCCTACTTCCCACCAATATTGGCACCATTTAAAAGCCTAGTTCTAAACTTCATTTTATTAAAGGAAAGGTTTTTACCCCAAAAATGTGTCTTTACAAGGATCCATAGTCACTTCTTCAAAAAATAGGTAGTGACGTGTACAGGTCTGTCTAATGACGGCCTAGGTAAAATTGTAAAGGTCGCTTATGTGCGACCAAACTCCTTGGCCGCGCGCCTGGCCGGCGAGAAACTTCTTTTTACTTTTTATGTTTTTTATCGATTGTCACTTTTTTCTCTTCTCTTGACTTTTCTACTTCGAACTAAACATGTAACTTGATTTTATTTTACAATATAATTTTATTTTTACACCAAAAAGCCTTTCAATCAAATAATCTCTCGTAGTGTCGGTGACGTATTTCGTTCATGGTCCTACGAGTCGGATTGGCTTTGAAAGTGGTAGGAAAATTACGGTAGTCCATTCTACGGAGTACCGCCCGTACAAATTACAGGATAGCAAACGTGCTATCTTGGAGTCCATGCAGTGGTGTCAGCGGTGACTACACGGCAGCGGAAGGATCCGGTCTTTGGTAAAGACTGGATAAGCAGTACGGGAGGAGCAGAGAGTCTTTGGCAGCGGTTGGCGGCAACCGAGGAGCGCTAGGGAGCGCTACATAGAAAGAGCACGGCGAGCGTGGGTGTGAGAAGTTGCAGCTGGTGTGCATATCATCATCATAGTGTGTGTTGTGAAGTGAAATCGTGAGTACTTTATACCTTACTTATTAAATAAAAACGAAATGAAAACGAAGATAACGTAACTTTGGGACATTTACATTAGTAACTTTGCTTCATATTTTCTTGTAATTTTTAAACTGATTGTATATTTTGTGTTTCTGTGTTCGTGTAGTTGTATATATTTTTGTTTGTGTATTTTGTAAATTGATTTGTAAATATGGAGCCTCTAGTGAAGGTTCAGGAGGCCACTAGGGCCGCAATTGTAAGGGCATTCACGAACTTTAAAAAGTCTCCAAAGGACAGACTGACTCAAGCTTATCTTGAGACCAGGCTAGAAATGTTAGAACAACATTGGGGAGTCTTTTTTAAAACACAACAGGAAATTGTAAGCACTACTGATGAGGACGAATTGCAGGAATCTGACTATTATAGGGAAAGTGTGTTTGATGATGTCGAGGAGCTTTATATGGAGTACAAGTCTCACATCAAGGATAAGTTAAATAAGTTTCATTCACTGCCCATTTTAGAGTCGCACACGGAGCCAGCTCAACACTCAACTCAGTTTAAGTTGCCTGAAATTAAAATCCCAACATTTTCAGGTAAATACGTAGAATGGCAAACTTTTAGAGAGCTTTTTACAGGACTAGTTCACAACAATCAGTCATTAGATGCAGTACAAAAGTTGTACTATTTAACACTAGAAAGGCCGCCGTCCCATTTTTGTCCCACTTGCGAGTTTGATCGTCTCTAACTTTTTTATTTTTTAACGAAAGTCCATGAAACTTTTTGACTTTTTTTGATTTGTTGAGTTTTATCATTTTTTAATGTTTCTGATACTATAATATTAATAGAAAAAAATTAAAAATCGGTTTTACCTAGAAGCGCCACTGGGTCAATTTTGTCCCACCCTGGTATTTGCAACAATAATTCGACGAAGAGTGCTTGTTTCGAGGAGATACGAGAGTGGAGAGGTGAGGAGCGTTTAGGTGACTCGTGACAATGCAGAAATGTAAATATATTGTACTAGTTCTTGCCTGTGACATCACCCGTGAGAAATTAAATTTATCATAGAAAGACCTAATTTCTTTACATTTATCGTTGTTATTTGACCAAATAACTGAACATTATTCTAAATTAAGCCTATATTAAGTTATTCTGAAGTATTAGCAATAAAACTGCAAAGTTTTATTAAGATCGGTTTAGTATTTTTTGCGTAAAAGAGTGAAAAAACATGCATTGATCTAACCATGAATCCATACTCACTTAGTTCAAGTTCAAGGAATATATCCACCCATTCATCCTTCATATCCATTCATCAGTCCATCCATCCTTCAATTCATCAATCTTTATTAACTTTTACATTTATAATATTAGAAGGAAGGTGGCTTTTAGACATTGGCCAGTTCATACATTGTATGATTTGATACATTTTTAAAATGTGTGACTTATACAATTTTGAAAATTAAACGTACATACTTTTCATTGTAACTGGTAAAAAACTTCACTGTGTGTGTACGGATAACAGAAAAATAACCATACCTATAGACATTCCTAAACACATAGTACACCAGAGAGACAAAAAAACCATACAAAAAAACTTTGTGCAAAATGTGCTCTGATATTTTTAAGATATTTATTTTTCTTTCAAAAACAATAATGACTAGTTAAAGTAGTAATTTCATGATTTTAATACAGTATAACACCATGTAATATGAGACTATTTTTATATGAAACCAAAAATATTTAACTTTTGATAATTCAAAATTAAAATTGAATACATTTATGTTTTTAAAGAAATAAGTACATATTGATTTAATTATATAGATAAACCTTTTTTTAAGGATACTACAAATAGTTTTAACCATAATGTTCATGTCTGAAACTAAAAAATGTTACAAAATGTATGCTGGGACAAAATTGACCCAGCGGCGCTTTTAGGGGGGTCGCAATCTTCGGCACTTCTAGTGTTAAAAGCTTACCTTGTGGGAGACGCTGCACAACTATTAAATAACATTTCAGTTGCAGCTGAAAATTACATAAGTTGCTGGGAAAAACTCGAGCTTATGTACAATAACAAAAGGTATTTAGTCAATAATATTTTAAACCGTTTGTTTTCTCAAAAAAGCTTAAACACAGAATCGTCTCAGGGTATTAAACATCTGTTAAGTACCACCTCTGATTGTTTAGAGTCTATTAAAAACTTAGGTGTGGATGTTTCCTCTTGGGACATTTTTATCGTTCACCTAATCAGTGGGAAACTTGACAAGGAGACTAGGAAGGCATGGGAATTAAACATTTCATCGGGCGGGACTGATGAATTGCCGACCTATGAACAGTTTGCTCACTTTTTAACTGGACGATTCAGAGGCCTAGAAAACTTGAATGAAAGGACTAGTTCTGAGAGGGTTACAGGTAGAAGCTCACAATCTTTTCATTCGCGAAATGTAAATACAATTTGTACATATTGTAAAGCTAGTCATAAGATTGTAAATTGTAAAAAGTTTGCTCATGAAAGTAATGAAACTCGTCGATGTTTTGCTCGGGGAAAAGGTTTGTGCTTTATTTGTTTGTATAATAATCACTCTGCCAAGGCTTGTAAAACCAACTTCAAATGCCATATTTGTAAGAAACGTCATCACACGTTATTACATCCCAGCGGTTTATCTACGAGAGAGAAATCAGCGAAGGGCGGTGGCTCTGCCATGCGGGCGGAAGGTAAAGCTAGTTCAGGCACAGAAGTAGGGAAGCCTAGTGAACAGGTGGTATCATTTTCATCGACAGGGAAATGTAACGAAACGGTTTTATTACCAACTGCCTTGGTTGAAGCCGAGTCAAAAAATGGTACTTACCGCGGTATGCGAGCCTTGTTAGATCAGGGTTCGCAAGGATCTTTTATAACTAAAGGAATGGTTCAGCGCTTAGGGCTGAAAGAAAAACCTAACGAACACGCTGTGACAGGTGTAGGCGGGGATATATATAGTATATCAAAATCCACTGTGACTTTAAACATAAAGTCAAGGTTGGACGCAACATTCAGCATGCAGGTTAACGCGTTCGTCCTGAAATCCATTACATCTGTCCTTCCTTCGGTAGAGGCACGTCCAGTAGATTCGATCTACTTGTTACCACAGGACCTTGCCGATCCTGAGTATTACAAACCTCACAAAATTGACGTCTTGTTAGGCGCTGAGGTATACAGCCAGGTCACACGAGCAGGTATAAAACGTAGTGCAGATAGGCGTGTATTAGCTCAGGATACGACGTTAGGTTGGATATTTTCAGGCGTCGTAGATACAAACTGTCCATCCAAAACCAAGTCATTTACAAACATTGCGGTAATGCATTCACATGCAAGGAATAAAACACTTACCTCAATGTATAAGCGGCAATACTGTTTTTGTAAACCTTGTAAATAATTTTAAAATGTATTCGGTAAACCTATTGTGTTTGTTAAAATTGTTAAATTTTTCTATGTGTTATAAACTGTGTTAATGTAAATATTTGTAGTATTCTTACTACAATGCCTAACTGCAGGCAAGGACATTTCTTTTTACTTTATAATGTTTAGTTTAATGTGTTACCTCTAAGGAAGAGATTTTTGTTGTTTCTTGTTTTTAAATATAACTAAAGGACATTCTGCAATAATGTCCTTTGGCGGGCGGAATGTACAGGTCTGTCTAATGACGGCCTAGGTAAAATTGTAAAGGTCGCTTATGTGCGACCAAACTCCTTGGCCGCGCGCCTGGCCGGCGAGAAACTTCTTTTTACTTTTTATGTTTTTTATCGATTGTCACTTTTTTCTCTTCTCTTGACTTTTCTACTTCGAACTAAACATGTAACTTGATTTTATTTTACAATATAATTTTATTTTTACACCAAAAAGCCTTTCAATCAAATAATCTCTCGTAGTGTCGGTGACGTATTTCGTTCAGACGCTATAGCCATTTTTTATGACTATAAAACTGTTAAGTTGGGATTAATCGCTATCGATCTGTTAAAGAGGACACGTGTGATCATTATTTGGTTTTATAACCATAAAATTTGGTCTAATTGATCCCAGAGGTGAGCCCAAAGTGAGGTCTTTTTTCAAGTCACATTTATGGTATATGTTAATCAATTATTAAGAAATTAAATGTGTTTTTCTTTAAGGATATTTATTGGGCTTTCAAATAACACCAATATTGTTGGGGCACCATTATTGTGTCAAAAGAAAATCTTTAAAGTTCGCGTCGCGGGTGGTGCGATTTATTTGCTGTCGAGTGTATAATGTTACATTACACGTAAATGCTCCGGGAGATGGAGCACCTTTAGTGTTAACAGTTTCACAACAAAACCACAATCATGATCTTAAAAATTATTTTAAAAAATTTCGCTCCAAAGACGCTAGTCACTGGGAGGACTAGTCCTTTGCTTGTGCCTTAGAAAGCACTCATCTCACCGACATGTCATGCTTGCTTTGCGGTCTGATGAACACTCACCAGAGTCATTCGACTCTAAAGTGCAGATCGCACTAGCACACTGACCAGTCCTGGATCTGTCAATAGGCCGTATAGGCCGCGGCCTAGGGGCGGCAGATTTCAGATGACGCTTACTCGATTTCAGAAGATAAAAGTTAAATAAAGATCCAACCCCAAAACTGTAAATCCGCCACTGACACTGACCAGTGACAAACTATAGCAGCTTGACAATAACACCAAAGCGTTGGGACAAGGTGCCTAGAGGTCCGCAAAATTTTCTACAGCACCGTATTCTTCAAATTTTAATGTACCACTCATGTGATGTGTGCACTCATTTATTTTGATAACTTATACCCAATAATGTCATACTTAATTGCTAACCACTGCTTGATTCACAAAAAACTTCTAATACTGTTTAAAATTAAATTCCTTGCATCATTTAATTAATTAGTAATTAAACGAGGTTACAAAAAACATACAAGTACCTAATATTAAAAAAAAAATTAAGCATGCATTATTACAAAAACGATACTATGTTTTACGGCTATGATACTACGCAAAAATTATGTAATGAAACATTTCGTGGTCGAATCACGAAAAGGCGTATCTAACAAAATGGAGATATTGAGTTAAACACACCATGCTATTAAAAACTTGCATTTTATAACCTCACAAAAAGTCGTAACTGAATTATTTGTCAGGAAGCCAGTATTGACAGTTAAAAAGGGCCCGAAATGCATTTTTCCATACTTAAAACTTTCTTTAAATGTCGCTCCTGTAAAATTGATAAAAATCAGTTACGTCTTTTCGTGATTCGACCCACGATTTTTAATATTCGAGCATATAACATTTCTGATACAGAGCTATTAATTTTTACTAACATCTAAACGAAGGCTAAAGCCAAATATACGACAAATTAATGTCTTTAATATTAAATGTATTTTCATATAATTGAATACTATGTAATTGCTAACTTGACAGCTGTTTTTTATTATTTTACATCGGCGCCTGTGAATTAACTAAATATAATATGTACTATCTATGTCGCAGAAATAGTGTCGAATTCATTATCATTTCATTAAAAGACTCGTTGTAATGAAGAACTTTTATTTACTAGTTAATTTATATAAAAAATATAATAATAGCTATCACTTTTTGCGCCATACATATAGAAATCTGGCTAATGGATGTCCACTGTCCAGTATACGTTTAAAGTCAAAAAAACTTCATTTATTATTTATTAATTTCTCACAAAAACTCCTAAACAATTGCTTGCTTACGTGGATAATAGTGTAATGAATGATGCAATAGTCAACTTTAACGTTTCGTTTCATGAGTTTAAATTAAGTTAACGACTACAAAAGTCCGTGTGAAACGCGACTAAAAATAAAAGTACCTAACACTTTGACCATTAATTCGAACTTGTCAAAATTCAAAGATTTCTGGTCGATTAGACTCCAAGGTCGTCTATGTATACCCCTGAAATATTGGATCGAGTCACCAACATAAGAGCGAGTTCGAACTACGTCAGATTCCGTCAATATTAAAGTATACAAACAAATGCAAGACAATGCTTCAACCACACCAACGAGTGCAGATCGCCATCACCGGCGCGATCATAAGCCAATGACAGTTTATGACAGGTCGCGCGACCCATGACAGTCCGCGCGTTACGTGACATCGAAAATTTCAATATTGTCTATTGACATAGGACCAGTCAAGAAAAGAACTTCCATTTTCCGCTGTTGTGCAACGCTGATCAACAATCAACATGTTGAGAGTCACGTGTTGTGCGTCAACTTCAACCGTTGCTTAGGGATGCGTGTAGTTTCGACCGACTTATGGGCTCTTTCAAATAGGACGTTTTGAACCAAACGTTAGTCATCCGTTTGCAAGTAAACGGAAAATTATATGACAACTGCGTTGGAATAAAAATGCAAATTACCACAGTTGTGTCGGCGTCCTGCTTGAATGAAACAACTAATTTGAAAGAGCCCGAAGTTCGTACGTAAGGGCATCTATCTAAAAACTAATGAGACTATATCAATCTGGGTAACTTTAGCCATCAGTGGCTCAAAATAGAATTACGAATTCAGTATTTTATAACTTTGATTTACAAGTTTTATGAACAACGAGTCAAAGATAAATAACTAAGCTTGTTTGAAATAAATAAACTCAAAGTGAAAAAAATACCTAAAATCGGAATTATATTTTGAGCTAATGTTATACTGATGAGTTACCTAGTTTGACTGCAATTGGTCCCTTTAACTTACGACCATGCATAAGGCCTACGTGACCACAGTCAGTTTCCACTTGCACATTTTTGGTTCAGCGCAGTGAAAGGCACGATTTTTATCCTCAAGACTTTTTCCTGTAGTTTAAGTGGAGAATCTTGTATAATGACTTGAAAGTGGATGACCACGTGTGGGTTTCCTTTTCATAAAAGGCTCAGTTGAGTCATAAAAGTCATTTATTTTCTAGAAATTGGCTTTTAAAAAGCGCTTTTACAGTAACTGTTTTATTTCAGTAAAGTCTCAGGAACATGTGTGCCAAGTGTGCTTAAGTTGCTGCTGCTGCTGCTGCTGCTACAGACGATGGTGACATTTTAGTGATATGTCGTGTCGTGATACACTAGCGTCTTTCGAGAAATCGTCATCTTTACAGCGCCCCCACAGCGTTATGAGATAACTGCTGCGTTACTTTTCCGAAAAAAAAAAACCGCTGCGTAGATCCAACGTTAGGCAGCCGCTCAGCATTGGCGTCGCGAAAACGCTGCGCCGCGCCGGTAAGACGACTTTGGTTGAAAAGATCCTGCAAAATGAACCTTACCTTGTTGACTTTAAAGCCGCGTTTTCACTCGGAGACATTTGTCCCGCGACTCTGTCGCCAGACACGAAATTCACGTGTCCCGCGCGATGTCGCCCGACGTCGCTTGCGACATCTACGGGTCGCGAGACTTGTCGCTTGTCGATGCTCTGCGAGCGTCGACATGCGCGATCTTCGTGTCCCTCGACAGTCGCCCGACAGCCTTTGAGTAGTGAGGCCGCGTGTCGCTTTGTGTCGCTCCTCGGGCGACATACTGTTCACTACTGGCTAGTGTGAACAAGTCATATGTCAAGGGACAAAGTTGCAGAGACAAACTACGTGAATGTCGGACGACTTATCTCCGCGACATGTCCCCTAGTGAAAACGTGGCTTAAGGGTGTGCGGGTGCGGCCCACCGCTCCTCGTTCGCTGCAAAATGAACCTTACCTTGTTAACTTTAAGGCTGCCGAGTTGGACCCGATTACAACCGCGCCCGCTGCGGGCGAAAACCGCGTCGTGAGTTGTGCATTAGTTTTTACATAAGTATCTGCATTCTTCAACCGCCGCGGGCGCGGGTGAAAATCGCACCATGAGTTCTTAGAATAAGGGTGTGCGGGTGCGGCCCACCTCTCCTCTTCGTCCGCTGCAAAATGAACCTTACCTTGTTAACTTAAGGATGTGCGGTTACTACTCCGTGAACAGCGGTTATTCGAACACCTCTCCTCTCCTCCCCGCTTCGCTGCAAAATGAACCTTACCTTGTTAACTTTAAGGGTGTGTCGGTTATTCGAACACCTCTTCTCTCCTCTCCTCCTCGTCCGCTGCAAAATGAACCTTACCTTGTTAACTTTAAGGGTGTGCGGGTGCGGCTCCGCGAGCAGCGCGCGCAGGTCGCGCAGCAGGCGGCGCAGGCGCTCGGGGAAGCGCGGGTCGCGCAGGTCGCCCTCGCACGTCACCACCACGCCGCACGCCCCGCCGCCCGAGCCCAGCCCGTCGCTGTCCGCTGCCATACTGGAATATGAAGCAGGGGTTGCTTTAAAATAAATAAATAAAATACTTTATTCAGTACATAGGCCCTTTCCATGGCACTTATACACGTCCCAAATATCGTCCCTCGCATGACTAACTATCCTATCTCAGTTTTGCCACTTTCTCGTTAGGTCATTTCAAATTTAGTTTCTGTTTATACTTTACGGACCTCGTGGAAGGAAAAGTAGGTACATACAGATACGTGAGTTAGAGAAAATCGTAGACAATGGAAGCAGGAAAAAATGTGTAGTCCGTTAGGACTTGAGTTATCAAATCGCCAAAAGACTGAGATAGGATAGTTAGTCATGCGAGGGACGATATAGCTCGCCCTACCAACACTTCGGAACAACATAATTATAGGCTGGTGCTGAGAAGATAGGATAGAATTCTCTACATTACATGAACATTAATAGTATACAAGCAACACCTAGCCTAGTGAGAAGGATGAAAGCGCAGGGGGATTCCCCTTCACACTAGCGTTTGTCCAACGTATGCACTGCAGATTCAAATGACTGAATGCTGCGCTAATGCGGCGCAGACGTCACAATTTCGTTGTCATTTCGATAATATCAGATCCGAACAGGAATGTACAGGGAGGTAACTCCAAAAAATCTAATCCGATGTTTCGAATGTTGCCATTCCTCTCACATAAAACGAGATGCCAGCATGCGACGGTGACAGATACAACCGAAACTATGTAAACAGCATTTCAGCGTAGCCCTGCTGGAGGACACAGCTCTGTCCCAGCAGAGACGCGTGCGTCGCGTTAACGCGGCGTCTGCGCTGCGCATACGTTCATCGAATGCCTACGATGGACAAACGCTAGTGTAAAGGTATTCTTACATAAATGACAGCCATAACAAACTCAAATATGGATTCAGTGCCTTGGAATTTAAAGAGAGACGTCTCGTCATTTTAGAATACCAGCCAAAGGATTTCCTGAAAGGACTAGAGCTAAAACTCGACACAAACTCAAGCTAATGTTTGGCTGAGATTTCAATCTGCGCCTTGAGATTAAATCAAGTTTTGAACGTCATTTCAGAATACGTACGACTCGAACAATATAGTTAGAAAGGGGTAATATTTGCATGCACACTCAAACTACGAATATTAGTTGATTCCTTGTCTTTCAATGCAACAATGTTAAGAACACATAATAAGGCCACATTCATGCAAAACGCGTCCATAATCCATATTTTAACTGTCTCCTGTCTCTGTCGCTCATGAGAGCATTTCGCTATCATATAGGGAGGGATAGTTGGATCTGAAAAACAGAAACAGCCTGAGGGTGAAGAAGTCCCGCTGAGCGTGGAAGTTCAAGCAAAACAGAACAGTTTTCTACGCGCATCTTTCAGTCAAAATGTTCTTTATAATATTTATTCTGGCATTTATGCCAAAATTTTGAACTTGCAGGATCGGAAGCCGTCTTGTACAGAGCTCCGCATCAAGTTCCGCTTTTGCATGAACATGGCCAAAACCATTCGAGATTTCCATACAGGGTGTCCCCAAAATTAGCGTCACATTGACACCAGAGGTGAATGGGTCAAAGACGCCTCGAACAAGTCATTTTTAAACGGTTTTATTTAGCTTGCCCTGTTTATTCACTAATAAGTCAAGTAATTATCTGTGAGGTGCTAATTTTGGGACACCTGTAACGTAATAAAATACAAGCTCCATAAAATAGACCATTAAAAATCGAGGTAATAACCGAGTGGTGTTGAAATAACATATTGGTGATGACACTGGGGGCAAGTGGTAGTTTTTCTACTGTTTTATAGACCAAGCTAGGCCGTCGGTCGCGACCCTTTTATAATCATGTTTTTGCTAAATTTTTATTTACATAAATTAATAGTTTTTTAATTTTGTCTGTCTGTCTTTCTGTCAGTCTGTCTATTATGTTATTGACGAATTGACACTATGGTCCATTTGATGAACTAGACGAAATTATACCGGTCGTTTTATACTATGGACGAAATGATACGGTAGACGTAATGTCACTATGGACCTTAAGCACCAGGTTTTCTGATTGCTTCCCTTATGAACTACCCTAACATTTAATTACTTTTGACATTCAAGTACGATGCACAAGTTATAAACTTATTAACATGTTGTTAGAGGCGTCACTGCTCACAGTTCTTCTAACATAATTAACAAGTCAGAAATTAACACAGAAAAGATTTCGATTAGGAAGACAGTCCCAGTTACAGGTCTAGTGCTTCTCAGTCAGTGTCTGAGTTAAGGGAGCGGCACGGGAGGGGCACATACAGGGTGGAATTTTGTAATGCCACCTGGAGGGAAAGTACTCTTAATACTGTAGATAGAAAATTTTACTGAAAGAAAACATTCCTTTATTTTTGAAAAGAAAGAGAACTGCATTCAGATTTGTTGCTGTCGCGCTCGCACACCCACTGCGGGCGCGCGTCGCACAGTCGCGACAGCAATATAATTACGCGCGAGCGATAAGGATGGGTAGCTTGGGGTCATTGGACAAAATTCTACGTGCTCACGGACCAGGCTTTACCATACCATAAAATTTTCTGTACATACTAATTAAAATAATTTAGGATTTCATGGTTTTCCTTTCATTTGATTTATTAAGTTTGTTAGAGAGATTTCATCTTTATACTTAACCCTAACAATCAATGTAATAAAAAATCAGGGTGTAATTTTTAACAGATTTTAGTTGGTTCGATTCCCGGGTGTGGCAAGCTTTTTGGAAATCTTTGAATGCAGTTCTATTTCTTTTCAAAAATAAAGGAATGTTTTCTTTGAGAAAAATTTTCTATCTACAATATTAAGAGTACTTTCCCTCCAGGTAGCATTACAAATTTCCACCCTGTATATGATTCGACATATTATAACGTGACAGAGCAATCTGAAGTCTCGCTGACATTTGACGTAATAAAAAACCAATGCAAGCAATGGAAAGACTTTAGGAAGATCAAACTATACAATGTATGGTATAGGAAGCATTCTTTGCCAGTTAACCCTTCAACTACCGGCAAAACGAGTCACAATAGGAATCAATTGTTAGCCCGGTCTCTGCAGCCACTTTTGTGAATATGACAAACTATTTTTAGGAAATCACCCGAGATTGCATAAAAATTGTAAACAAGCGTTCTTTTAATCCGTAGGCATTACAAGATGCACATAAAATTATGCCTCTCGTAATTCTACATTATACTTCAGTATCATTTGAGTTAGTAATTAAAATGTGAAAAAATATTCTCAATATTGATTGCATGTTCAAAATTAAAAAACAACACAGAGGAGGCTTTGGTCTGTGTTAGTTTTAGGGGTAGATTCAGAACAAGACAGTAAGATTTACTGAAATATATTTTTGACATATAGAAAGAGCGGGAAGTGACTCATATAATTTCATCTAATGGTTATTCCAAAAAATTCAAATTATTTACCCCCTTACTAATAAAACTTACACGCTCGTTGAACAGTGTTTTAAAGTGACGTTCAGTATGGAAATGTCATTTTAAAACAGTGTTCAACAACTGTGTAACTTTTTATTAGTAAGGGGGTTAGTCACTAAATAACATGTATGTTTATAAAAAAAAGGAATAGTGACAGTGTTGTTATTAACATTGTTAAGAACAATAATAACAATCAATGGGACATGAATAGCTCATTAAAGGCCTATTTGTGAAAAAATAATTCTATATTATGTCAATTAAAACTTCAACAACAGCAATATAAAATGATAACAATTATCATGCTAACACACTCAATGCTGGTATGGTATAAAAATCCGGATTTTACCACCTGTATTTACCATGTGACAAGCAAATAAATAAATAAATCTTTAAGACTACAGAAGTTCATAATTTATTCGTTTTTGCTTCATTGGAACTGAATACAGAAGCACAAAATTTTAATACATAAATTCAAATCACCAAAGTAAAAATAAAAATAAGCTTTAGTAAGAACTTTAATAAGATTTAGGAGCTAAATAATATAAGTTTTAGAAAACCAATAAAGAAAAAATAACATTTATGATGGTTAAATAAATAATAAATAAATTATGGGAATTCCAATAATGGAATCATTTGAAAGACAGGAATTTAAAGTTATATGACTCCCACACACAGTTCACACTAATTGTGCCATAAACTTATAAAATAAACCAAAATTATGCATGCATTTGCATTTTGTTGGTAGTCCCTCATATGTTACCTACTGTGTGTGATAGCCAGTAAAAATTAAAAGCTTGTCACACATTTTTTTTTGCAGTTGAGTTGTTCACCAAAAAGGGCTAAATTTTTATTTTTGTAAAATTGAGTGCTTTAACTTTAGAACAAATCAAATTCTTACACAACTATTTAGACAATTTGTCTAAAAACTTGTGTCCTCTACTAGCTGTTATTATACAGTGTGTTTGGGATAGGGCTAGTGATAATTTAAGGCGATTTTATAGACAAAAATGCCCCCAAAAAAGTGCCTGTCAAAACTGAATTTTTTGACAAAAACAAATTCATTAATCTTTAGGTTCCTTAGTAATTTTATTTTTTGTCTTTTTTTAATGACACATATTATTGGCTTACAAATGCAATTTTTTATTATCTGTAAGACGGGCGGTAGTCACATAAAAAATTAAGTTTATTATTGTTTGAAATGCAGTTACCCAACTAACTAATAGCGAGAATTAAAATTAAAGGGGGCTTGCAAAAAACTCTACCAAACCACAAATACATTTTAATTACAAAATCTCCCGTATAACACTACAAAAGAAGCCAGTGTTTAGTTTGACGTGCTACTGTCTGTACTTTTTAAAAATAAATAACTGGTTACGATTTGAGTTTGAGAATAAAGTTGAATTATTTTACACTTGCTATTGCCCGCGACTTCGCCCGCGTTAATTTTGGTCTGTCACAGCACAGCAGAATTAATCCATTCATATTCTATAGCCTATATTATATTCATCAGGACTAATGTAGAATTCTAACGGTGAAATAATTCTTCAAATCAATCCAGCAGTTTTTGAGCCTATTCAGTACACACAATCAAAACATCTTTCCTCTTTATAATATTAGTGTAGAGTCACCTAAGTTTATCAGGGATAAAGTAGGATTCTAATCGAATGGTGAATTTTTTTTCATATTAGTCCAGTAGTTTCTGAGCCTATACAACGCAAACAATCAAATCTTTCCTCTTTATAATATTAGTATAGATGTTAAATAAAGTAAAGCAATGCAATTTCAAAATTCAATAACAATTTGCCCAAATAAAACATGTAAATAACAATGTTATAAAAAATTAAAGTTCAAGGAATATAAGTCATAAATTGGCCACCAAATATGTAAACACACATTCATAACAATTACAAAAACTATGCTCAATGTCATGCATAATTAAACAATTTATCATTTTTACGATGACACTGAGAGGTAGATTTTCAATTTTAAAATTGCATTTCGGTACCTACTAGTTCTTTTCAATTACTTTTATAGTGTATTATTGTTACAATTTGTTTACATAATCTACACAAATGGAAGTAAAATAATCTATCAATATTAATTTATCAATGAGATACCGTGTTTAACAATTTTTAACATTTATTCATTCTACAATAATCTAACAAAACTCCGTTCAATATCTCTCTTTTATGATAGGTTTCAGTCAAGGGGAAAAAAATTGCCCAACACACTAAATACTACATGATATTAATGTGCTAATAAATGACCATATCTGTAATGTTTATGTCATATGCTACTGCATTTATTAGTGGATCCAGTCATGTGAGTCACATGAAACACTAACACCAATAATATTTGGGAACTGTGAGCAGAGAGCAAACACTGCAGTTTACAGTATCCTACCAAATTCCGCCTGGACCTACGCCGTATTTGGTGGCGGCTCTAATACGAAACTCTAATGCGTGATAACAATCGACGCAAGTGAAAAAATTTTTCATGCGTGGAATATGCCTTGGATCAACACGTTACGGCAAGGTCGACGTTTCGAAAACATTGAAACGTGTTACACAACATATCTTTTTCCTAATCTCCTTTTATATCCTAATGCCCCGCTGTAATCGGGTTTCAGGAGGCCGCGGAACGACGGCCGCCGCGGCGACCGACGGCCTGTCATCCACCAATGTGTCCATCTTGTGGAGAACACCGCACGGTTATTACCTCCCCACAAAATGTAAATAAACCAAAAAAAAACACTCACCTCTCATACAATGTCACATTCCGCTCAATTCCACAAAAGTTTTATTGTCTTGTGTCCCAAATCATCCTGGAAATTCAATCGCGACATTACAATCCAGCTCGGACGCAAGGCAATATCGGTCGTATGGTCAGTGTCCACTACTCCAAAAACATATGATACAACACTATTGTCCCGCCCCAATTATGTCCGGGGGATTGTCCAATGATTATTTTCGAATTTTCACACTGGATCGCGAGACTAGAAACACTAGAATTTCATCACGAATCTGATCCACTGATTTATGTTCCAGTGACGCAAAGCTCATATATCGTGAAGAGCAGCAGCCATTTTGAAATGTACGGGGAGTGCAGTCACGGCATGGAACATTAGCAGATTACAGCCGTTCTTGCCTGTCGCTACACTCTAAACGTGGAGTAATAGTTGAAAAACTTTATGCAGTTTCCATTTTTACACTTTAGAACACAAAACTTCACACCATGTTCCTACTGAAACTATCCAAAACAACCTAAGCGACATCCGATAATTCCAGCTTACCCCATTTGCATGACACACTTAAAATACCAAAAAAACACTCAAAACACTTAAAACCGTACATAAAACGCGTCGCGCCGAATTATAAGAAGTTATAGCATCGCATCAATATAACAGTTTGGTAGATAAATCGCTAAAAAGATTGGTATATATTTTACAAATAGTTAATTCGGTACGAACAATAACAACGGCCGCCATTTGCAATTTTCAACTTGACATGCGCACTGACTCGAGCAGCAAAACACATGATTCAACGTTTGACGAGCGGCTATTTTTCTGAAAAAATATTTTTATCTAAAATTTTACCAGGTAAAAAGAATTTCTGATAGGATATTTCTTGAAAAAAAGTTATGCGTTAATTTATTATCATATTTTCGGCATATAAAAACCAATAATAACAATTTATAATTAATGTGAAATTTTAACGTAGGTCTAAGGTTGTATTGGCACCCTTTCATGCTCTAGTGACGACGGCTTGTGATTGGTAGATAAGGTAATCTCCATGTTTTTATAAATCTTATCGTAATTTCGATTGGCTGCCGCCAAGAAACGTGAAGCCACAAATCACTTCCTGTTATTAATTAGCGAAAAAAGTAATTAAAATTAAAATCGATTATGAATACATATTTTGTCAAACAACAAATTCTTATTTAGTTATCTTAATACCCGTTTATATGTATTTTTTTACTCTATATAAAATTAAACGAGAAGAAGAACAACTTTTATAGAAATAACCAATGATATTATATAAAAATATTGGAAATAACTTAAACCATATCGATTTGTCTCACTCGTTCAATACTGGCAACCCTACTATGCGAAAGAAAGAGGACCGAATGACCGATTAAACGAAATAATAACATTATAGGTACATTAAAAAAAACATTATGCGGAGTGTTTGGAGGGTACATTTACATAATCTCAATTAACATCACTCCTGCCAAGTCCTGCCTACAGCTACAGAAGTTATTTAGAGCTAAACAGAAAGTAGATAAAACAATAGAACAACACTTGGGAATCCGTGCTCACTACATCCGGTCCGGAAATACATGAATGAACGTTTATTTTAAATAATAATAGGTTAATAAGGCGACGAATATCTAATAAATGTTTGTTGTTATAGTGATATTAGTCTAACAATGAGTAGTGATAAGAAATATACATTTTAAAAATTGTATACAGAACGCCACAGTTGTAGTTCCAGCTACCCATTCCCTTTTTTTCTCTCGCTCTCATCAAATTAATGATGATTCTTTACGATAGAGACGCATGACCGGAAATGGGTAGTATAACTCCGTTAACCGAATTTGGTGGTGTAGTGGTTCTGTGAGGAGCATGATGAACAAAATTTTGTTTGGTGTAGGTATTTTCGTAGTTGTAATTTCGAAAGCCTTTCACGGAAAACGCCATTTTATAAGTTTACCTCTCTTTAAAGGGGGCTGAGGAAGATTAGAGAGCTAACATCGCTAACATTATCTAAAAAGCGATTTTAGTAGTTAAATGTTGTAATAAATAAATACACCTGTATTCAATCAAATAACAATAATTTATTTTTATTCAACAAGGGTTCAATTATTTTTTCATGTGCTGGTTATCCGGCAAAGATTCTTTGGGTACAGATTGAAATAATCCTTTTCTCGCCATTTCATCAGCCCAATCTTCAAACTCTCCTTTCCTGTAACAATTTTTAAGATAAGTTTAGATGCATGCTGTAGAAGTTCTGAAACATTATTATATCAGGCTGATGATGATGATGTTGCACCGTACTTTTAAATGTTATAACGTGTAGTTTTCAACCTAAAACGCGCCACATTAGTTAAAAAGTCTACAATACAAAAGCATCCTATGTTCTAGACCTAGAGTACACGTGAGTACATCTCATCTCTCTGGAGTACACGTCTGTGGCTGAAATGATGAATGGTAATGATATTGACTTTTTTTTATTATTACCCTCATAAATAATAGCAACTTTTTTTAAATTAGTTGGCAACCAGAATTAGATGTACACTGGACTGTTGTCAAATGGATGTTAATTTATTAGCGGAGGTCCATTAGAGATTTTCAGTTTAATTACCTACCCTACAATTTTTATTAGGAGAATTTTGACCTTAGCGACCTCACGTCCATGAAGCTAAAGATAAAAATGGAGGGCAGAGTTGGAACAAAAACTTGAGTCAAATACCTACTTATATCTATCTCGCTCTCTGCGGCCCTACCTCTCTTTTTAGTGTGAACTGTAGTATTGCTATCTTCTGATTTAAATCTCCTTGCAAATTCTTCGAAATAGCCAATTCACTAACCAAATCAGAAGTTAAACAAATAAATAATTAATATTTGAAACTAAGATTACCTAGTTAAATAAAAAATCACAAAATTGTCGGCCATTTAGGCTTAATGTGTTGGCGAATCAGGGAATTACAATCCCAATTCCTGGGTAATCGGTACCATGTGGCAACATCGGCCCAATCCGGCCCATCATGGCGGTTGTTTACTATTTTGTTTATTAAGCAGTTAATTTCGTTTGAGATTGTTTACAGGAAATAATCATTGTTTTATCACAAGAATTGGTGCAAAATTTTGTAGTGCGTGGTTGCGGTAGTACGTGGTGTCCTGGAAGCAGCGTTGCCAGACGTCCCGATTTTGGCGGGACGTCCCGATTTTTAAATCAAATTTAAATGTCCCGCGCGGGACAGGCTCGGTCCCGCTTTTCGGAGAGAGACACTCACTTCACCAAACTATTGTTTGAAACGCCATATTATTCTAAAGAATAAAACATTTTTAATTTTATTCTTTTTTTATTCTAAAGACGAATTTAACGATAGAGTAAATCTGATTTAAAATATTATTTTTTTGTTAAAATCCATTTTCTATGGCTACTTTTGCTATACATTGTCACGTAAACGTAATTTTAAGTGAAATAAAAAGATAAATATTTAAAAACCTTTGATTATATACGTTTTTTTACTATGTCCCGCTTCTGACGGAAGAGTCCCGCTATTTTCACTCAAAAAGTACTGGTCAAAGTCCCGACTTGGCGAAAAAAAAAACTGGCAACGCTGCCTGGAAGTGACATAAGATTCCACGCGTAAGTGTTTATTTCGTGATTTCCGACATTGGATCATTGTAAACATTTTTCACATTTTTTACAGTAATTTCTTCCTAAAACGTTTTACCAGTAATTACACTTATCATTTTTAATGATACCTATGTCAAGAAATAAAGATTTTACATTGGTTTCATTGAATTTGAGCAATTTTATATTTTTTGTTTATTTAGAAAGAGCGAGTCTGCCCACAGAGAGCGAGATAGTGATACTTAGTTTGTGCTTCAAGTAGGTATTCGGAGTGTGGCCTCCATTTTTATCTGTAGCTTCATGCTCACGTCCCACGAAACATTAAAAGGCCAAGGGATTTTTAAACAACTTAACTAATAACCAATAGGAGCCATGAACATGACATATCGGCAAATTCTATTGGCCAGAAATTTCGTTCCTCTCACCACCACGCGCCATACAATCGCGGTAATGCTAAATAAACAATTTTGTGACAACTATTGCCGGTGGATTGTTTGGAATTTATATTCGGCCAATGAAAATTAAGGAAAACATATTCAAGCCAATAGCAATCATCGATTTTATAAAAAAACCATTGGTCAACTAATCTCAGTCTAGGCGCACGAAACTGTTCGAAATTTTTCATGAATCGTGTTGAAAACGATAAATTTTTTAATACTTTAGTCTTTGTATTTTATTCAAGGCTTATTAATTCATTTACATAATTTATTATTATATCAAGTGATTACAAATATCCAGATGTAACTAGTGTTTTAGTGGTGTAAATAAATAGAAATCAATGGTTAGCAGCTGAGAAACTAACGCAGGTTCGATTGTTTTACTTGCTTTCACTATTTAACTTCTATTATTTATGTACCAAGAGTTTAATATCCTTTGGCTTAAACTGCAGAATGTCAAGTTACCCTAAATAATCGTACTGTGATATAAAACTGTTGTGATTTCTGTCCTTGTGCCTTTTATCCAGTCAGAATGGTATTCTTTGTATTGAAAATACCAATTTCAAAATTCTCTACATTATTTTTGACCATTAGAATGCTACAAAAGGCCCTAACAGAACGAAATTTATGCGAGGGAAGCCGCGAGCAAAAGCGTAGTGTTAAACTCAATTTCAAAGCTGAAGTGAATTTTTTCTCAAGTAGGTACTTGCCTTATCAAAAAGATATATGTATAGAAAGAGTACTTATGTATAATATCTTTATATGCCTCTATCCTTGGCTTTAGATGAACACAAATGCAAGGCCCCCTAAGGCGGCCAGGTCGATGGCAATGATGGGCCAAAATTGTATGGAGTGATTTCTTTCAGCAGTATGCTACATGATAATGTATACCCTAGATATAGGGACATACTAGAATTACATTTAAGTTTACATTTAACACTGACACGGTAAAAGCACTTGTCATTTAGGGTTGCCAGGTTGGCTATTGGTTTGGTTTGGCTAGGGACTTGTCCGGCCAAAAATTGTGTTGTCCGGCCTGTCCGCATTTTGTTAGGCTTTTTATGTGGCTGCCGTCCACAGAATAATGTTCATTCAAAGATAGAAGATAGTACAAGGCCAAATGAAGCACATAGTCCGGCTTTTGTGTTTTTGGACCTGGCAACACTAGTCTCATTATCAATATCAATAGTCATAAGTTAACAACGATCAATACTCTCTACCTCTCCCCGTACATTATGGTCCTTCGAGCCAGATAAAATAGAGTAAATAATATTAAAAAACAGTACTAACTTATAAAAATCTTTATAAGCTGCTATTCTCTTCGTCTTTTTGAAAAAGAAAATGCAAGCGCCTCCCAAGAAGGCCAGGGCCCAGGCTTGGGCTAGGACGCGCTTGGTCTGCGCCCAGTGGAGCCCTCGCATGATGGGCTTCACGCGGCAGGGCGCCGCGGGCGGCGGCGGCGGGCACACTTGCGGGCATACTTGGGGCGATGGTGGTGGACAGCCACTCATGACCTGTGGATTCAGTAGATGTATAACGCAATAATCATGGCCTATGAAGTGTGCTGTAGATCAGCGGTTCCCGAAAGGTGGTCCGCGGAACCCCGGGGTTCCGTGGAAAGGCCGCAAGGGTTCCGTAAAAAATGTTATCCCACGTTTCGTGACCGACGTTGTTCGCGTGCACCGACTTGTTTACGCACAAGGGAGGGGCAGGGCGTGCGGGCGGAGTAGTACGGGGGTTCCGCTAGGAAAAGTATTATCAATTAGGGTTCCTTGGCAAAAAAAATTGGGAAACCCTGCTGTAGATGTATTAATTTGCAATAAGATTAAGAGAGAGAGGTCTTGAGAATGTTTCGCATAGCGCATTGTAGATTCAGCTGACTTGACCAACTTGCAATGAGAATTAATAGGAGCAGAAATTTATAGAATCTTTAGTATATTGGATTTCAGCTGATATACAAACTAGAAATGGGGATAAAGAATAAGAAGAGTGATGAGTCTTGAGAATATAATTATCACATAGCATGTCATGGAAACAAAATTTTGACCAAGATTTGTTTGGGTATAATTTATTGTTTTAGGCTAAACTGAGATGTTTAGGAGATTTTTTGTTAACTCTAAAACTTACTTTTATAGGAATGTTACTATCTGGGGGCACGGCAGTGCCCCCACCAAGTCGAGCAAAAAAGCGGCACGGCCGTACCATCCTTTTCTCGAAGCAATTCAGGCCATTTTCGACCGCCTGTAACTTCGTTGTGGATAAAACTAGAAGGCTGAATTTTCATTAGCTATGCAGGCATTGTAAAGACACGGTATATTTAAAATTTCATTCAATTTAAACCAGTAGTTTAAGAATTATAACGGGTCAAAGTTACTTAATTTTGTCACTCACTGACTGACTCACTGACTCACCGATCATCAAAACTCTAAGGCACTTCTAGCAGACCTAGAAGCTTCAAATTTGGAATATAAGTAGTGTTTGGTGTATGAATCAAGGAAAAACTAAAATATTTGGGGGCACGGTAGTGCAACCGCCAAGTCGAGTAAAATCTTTCAATTTCGGTCCAGTTTTCTAGATACATAACTGCTGTCTACAAAATACAAAAAGAAATGATATTTGGGGGCACGGTAGTGCAACCGCCAAGTCGAGTAAAATTTTTCAATTTCGGTCCAGTTTTCTAGATACATAACTGCTGTCTACAAAATACAAAAAGAAATGAGATCCCATCAAAAACAATACTTGTCAAAAAAACCAAGTCTCGCAACTCAGTTGTTCTACGGTAAAAAGTTGTGAGATCCATGTAATACCAAGTCCAGGCCAGGAAATCTTTAACGTTTTACATAAATATATTGACTTGGCCATCGCATGAAAACACGTGTAAATTAAATTATTTAGTGCGATGGCCAAGTCAATATATTTATGTAAAACGTTAAAGATTTCCTGGCCTGGACTTGGTATTACATGGATCTCACAACTTTTTACCGTAGAACAACTGAGTTGCGAGACTTGGTTTTTTTGACAAGTATTGTTTTTGATGGGATACTGTACTTACCATTACAATTCTGCTGTAGAATGGAGCCTATTCTAAGAATTCATTTTACCATAATTATTATAATGTTGGTATTTCTTCTTCCAGGTAAACCAAGACCAATGAAAAATGGCGCAAAGCTCGCACGGCGGCAGCCATCGGCGCTCCCGCGACCACGAGGGCGCGATGCGGTACACCAACACCGACTGGGAGGCCAAGGAGGCCTTATACCAGCGAGAGCTCGACGAAGCCCGTGCGCGAGCCACGCAGATGGAGAAAACCATGCGCTGGTGGTCCGATTGCACCGCCAACTGGCGAGAGAAGTGGAGCAAAGTCCGCAACGAACGAAACAAAGCCAGGGAAGAAGCCAAACAGTTGAAGGCTAAAGTCGACGTCCAAGCCAAGGAGCTAGCCACGGCGAGAGCTGAAAAGAACGAACTGGAACAGCAGTTGATGGAACTCAAACGGGACAACGAAAAATTGCTAAGCATTGGAGAGAGTAGAATTGTCTCAGGTGACTTGACAACTGAAGACGGAGTCGAATTGCGAAGGAAAAACGTCGGTTATGTATCACCGAACGATCAGCCGTCGATCAGACAGCGAGCGTCCTTAGATTCCCACAAATTTTCCAACGTCGACAACGTTTTAGCGAACAAATTGAGCGAACTCAGATTGAGGTTGGACGAGACTTGCAAGAATTTACAAAGCGAGAAGGATCAAAAGGCGTTCCTTTTGACCAAAATAGAAACGTTGACGGCGGAGCTGCATAATACAAAAATGGAGTTGACGCACTGCGACAGAACTATAGGATCCACCGATTCTAGTCATAGCGAAGTAGAGAGACTGCAAAACGAGTTGCAGGACGAAATAGCAGCCAAACAGGTTCTGGAGGAGAAGATAGCTGAGTTCAAAATGGAGGTGGAAAGGTTGAAGTCGGAGAATACAGTACAATGGAGCAAGAGGGAGTTGTTAGAAACGGAGAACATAGCAATTCTAAGGGAGAACAAGAAGTTGTATGGGCAGGTTTGCGAGTTGAGGGAGCAGATTCATAAGTTAAATCGGATATCGGACGGCAGCGCTTACGGTGTGCCGTTCACCAACGAACATTCTAGACTGGATTCGAACATTTTGTACGTTCGCAAATCTAGCGTAAGTCCGAGATCTCACGAGTCCAGCAATGGGTCGTCGGAGGCGAATCTCGCGCATTTCGACGCGAAAACGAACACGTCGGGCGAAGACGACGAACTAGCAATAGTGGAGACGAGCGAAAATTGTTAAAAATTATAAAATACTCACTATTTATTTCGTTAGCACCAGTAAAAACTTCAAAAGTTTATGCTTTACTTGAAGGATGTTTGACAAACGTTTTTGTGTCAAGAATTTAAAAAGAGAATCCTCTTTTTTGAGAAATAAGAATGTTGTGGATTGCAATATTTTAATGTTGTAGGTAGGTTAAGCAGTGGTTAATATATTATTGTTTCACTGTATGTTTTCCAAACAAAATAAAATAAAATAAAGTAGGTTATACGTCGCTCAGCGAGAGTTGAGGCGATCAACAGAAGCAAAAGTGTATCTATACGCTCGTCACGCTGACGTCTTGCATATTCATGCCCGTATTCACAAACGATGCCTGCTTAAGTGAAGCAGCAAATCGAACGCACAGCGTTGAATAGAGCTCTGTGATTGGTTTGTGTGTCACCCTGTGCGTCCACGCGCACTGTGGGACCTAATAGTAATGTTTGTGAATACTCCTTAAGAGCAAAATGTCGATTTGTAAGAACTATTTATTAGTCTAAACAAATAAAGAAATTTTGACTTTTACTTTTGACAGGCGTTAGACTGATTTGTATTCTGAATTTAATACTATGTTCGCCTCAACTTTCCTCGCGTGATCTATATTTCGAGCAATGAGATAGGAGATTCGAAGAACAGTTAGTTAAGTAGTAAGCGTCAAGTGTTAGGAACTACAAAGTACAATTTAACATTTCATGTATATTTTAACCATACATCATCAGTTTTTAGACTTTGAAAGATAATTATAAACTTAATAGCTGCTTAAAATAAGTTTAACTAATCAATGTATAGCCTGACCAGGAACATAAAAACCCTGGCATAGAGGCGCGTCAATTGCATATGATAGTGCAACACTGAGTACAGTCGTACCTGTGTTAAATTAATAGGCTAACTTTATGTATCAGGATTCAGGATTACGGGCTAATATGATATTTTCATGAATTAACAAAAAAATATTATTATAGGTAACCTGGTTTAAATAAATTAAATGAAAACATCAATCGAGCTAGTAGGATTTATTTTATTATTCATCAATAATCAAATTCAGAACTTGAATATTCAACTGCAATGTCTGCTCATGAACGCTACAAACTCGGTACTTCTTTCCCAATTCCATAAAATTCAACACTTAGAAAGTGACAAAAACCTTTAAAATAGGTAGTTGAAACAAACCACAGCTAATTTTCATAGTGGACTGTACTATACGATAAACATGTCAGTCAATTTGACACCCTTGTCGGAAAAATTATTCAATGAAAATATTGTCCGAACCCTTATTATTTCTCTTCGACAAATACTTGAACACATTGTGAACCACTTTTATTTCACGACTATAAAAAGATTTTAGCAATTTAATTCACAAAATCAATTGCGCACATCTATATATATAAAAGAAAGTCGTGTTAGTTACTTCGCTTATAACTCAAGAACGGCTGAACCGATTTAGCTGAAAATTGTCAGGGAGGTAGTTTAGAGCCAGGAGAAGGACATAGGATACTTTTTATCCCGTTCGAAATAAAAAAAAAAGTCTGCTTATTTATTGCCATTAAGGCGGAACAAAGTTCGCCGGGTCAGCTAGTTTAAAATAAAGTTTGTTTACACTTTGACAGCAATAGACTGACATGCAAGGTGACATGTCAATGAAGTTTTCAGTTACTGTTGCCATTAAAAGAAATTAGTACCATTAGTTTTCCGCAACATGGCGAGGGTTTTTATGTTCCTGGTCAGGCTATAACCCTAATTTTGGTATTGAGCTACATTATTTTTTACCCGACTGCACCAGAAGAAGGGTTATGTTTTCTGATATTTTATTTAATAGATGTTCACTGTATATTTTACTTGGCAGTCTGATAACAGCATTTACTATTAAGACAGAATTCATATTTCTTTCCAGAAAGCATTTAAAGTGCATTCCATTTTATTTTTCTTCAAATACCTAGTTGGGTATCTTATTTTTTTATTTCTACATCCTAAAATTTTTTCATGTTTTTACAACGTCAGCTACAACCAGTTTTGGTACTCATATCAAACTGGTAGGTAAAAAATACCTAAATCTAGACACGCGGCAGCGTGTCAAGCCAAGTTCAAGTAACAGAACTGGCGAGCAGCACCATGTGTAATATTATACGAACCATTTGGAGCCTATACAGGGTGTTAGGTAAATGGGTATATGAGCCGACACTAGCCCATGTTAACATGGGCATATAAATGGTATGGTGAAGTCAGAAATTTGATATTATCATTTTAATTTTTTTTATTTTCATACAAAATTAAATTTACAAAATCCGATTTGTATGAAAAATAAAATAATTAAAATGAAGATATCAATTTTCTGACTTCACCATACCATTTATATGACCATGTTAACATGGGCTAGTGTCGGCTCATATACCCATTTACCTAACACCCTGTATACCAGAGGTGGCCAACTTGATTAGACATAAGATCTACTGTTTACTAACGAAACCCTGGGCGATCTATCACTTACATACTTCTTGAAATCTTAAATGAAACAGCATAGTTTAGTACACAATCATGTAGTATTTTTGCCTTGCCATGATCGACTGGACTAGTATTTGTGATCGACCGGTTGGCCACCCCTGCTATATACCTACTACATACAAGTGAAATGCCCTGCCAAAATTACTCTTGAAAAATAAGGTCTGAAGGTCCACATCTTGTTTGATGGGCGTGTATACTTCAGTATACTAGCTTGAACACATGATGCCAGATTAAAAATGTCTTAGATCTGCTCATTAGTTAATTTTTGAACCAAGTCCTAATTCATGATTTTAGTGTGTTAACAATGTGATAGTCTATAGTTTACGAATGTGTATTGTGGCTCAAATAGCAAGTTTAATAACTGTTAACAAAATTATATGGTAGCGTAAAGATATTTTTGGGACTTGCATTTTATTGTTGAATGTAGAAGTATGATTTTTCATTTGAAAGATACGACGACTTCATTTACCAGGTGATTGTACCTAATCACTTACCTAGAACCCGGTTGAGTTAACTGCGCACCTGGCCACTGTGACGTCACATCGACGTTCTGGTACGGACGGAGCGAGGTGTGCGGGTATGAGGTGTGGATAGGGTTGCCAGGTCCAAAAACACAAAAGCCGGACTCGGTGCTTAATTTGGCCGGACATTTAACCATAAAAGCCGGACACGCCTTTTTTTCATGTCATGCTCATCATAGGTGATTAGCTACTTACTATCAACTATCATCTTCAAATCGGTAGCCCAACATTCCGCGTACGTGTGCTTTTGACTGGGCGCGGCAGCCACAAAAAGCCTAACAAAAGCCGGACAGGCCGGACAAGGGGATTTTTGACCGGACAAGTCCCTAAAAAGCCAAACATGTCCGGCTAAAGCCGGACACCTGGCAACCCTAGGTGTGGAGGCGAAGTGCGCAGTTTGCTCAATCGGGTTGTAGTACTTTCATATTGATTGGTTACGGTGTAAAAACAGTTTTGAATAATTTCAAGCGAAAAATCAAATTTTATCTTAACATTGTGGCTCAAATTGTAGAATTTCAAACATTTTATCAATCAATAAATATGAATTGCAAGAAATACGTAGAGAGAATATTATTATTATTTATTATTATGTGGTCATCCGATTTCTTAGATCTAATAAAGAAAAAGTTATTTTTTCGTGCTATTTCTTATATATTTTATTAAACCTCTTTTACAATATAAATAACATTTCCCCGACAACATCAATACAATAAAATAAATATGTTTGTATCTTCTCCTATTTTGAGAAAACTTATTATAAAGTGTAAAAGTACCAAAATGTATAATAATTTTTTGATTCGCGTTTTTTGTATATTATTTAGTTAAGATATTTATTGCTTAGCTTGCCTCTTTATTTTTATGATCTTATTTTCAATAAGACCAATTTACAGGTATTAATGAAATATTAAAACAAGATTATTTCATGAAAATTATGCACCAATGAAAAATATTACAAATGTGTATCCGATTGTTACTCAATGGCTGAACTGATTTTGATTGTAACTGTAATGAGACCATGATTAACTTAATTTACAGCTTGACTGACTTCAATTTATTGAAAGGCCTAAAATGTATACATAGAAGTTCAAATGTGGTAATTAAGCCTTGTAAAATATAGCTTGATTTCAGAGCAGGACGGAAATATAGCGCGGGCATACATTAGAAAGAGACAGACAATATACCTATTTCGACATCCGTCAGTAATCTAGCTTTATTTTACATGGCGCCCTAAAATTATCTATTCCTAAAGTACCTAATTAATTGTAATTAATAAACATTTTGGTGGAATGTCATGTTTCATTTCAAATTAATATTCCCAGATATTGAAATAAAACTAGTAGCTATGTTTATAATAATGTGTAATATAATATGTATTTGAATCACAATAAACAACTTGCACTGTCTATGCAGTAGTGTGCGAGCGTGCAAAAATATAAATTAAATACACATGGAAGAATGCTTGATCATTTTCCCTCGCGTTTTGATTTTTCTGACATGAAAATAAAACAAAACAAAATTAACATGTGACAAACATTGATCAGAGTAGATAAGTTGGCGTTTTTGGTACTTGCAATGCAATATGCATGTGACCGATGATCTAATGAAGGTCACGGAAGGTATAGATTTATCGTTTCATCTACGCGCCCCACCATTCTTCCGCTAATGTTTGAGCATTATCGGTACACGCTAAACTATCCATGAGTGCACACGCACACTACAATTTATGATCCCGCGGATTGCTCGGATCAAACTCCCCGCACCCCGCGCTTCCTTCGACCAAAAATTGGTGGGGGCGCGTCTTCGTGGACGAAACAATCCATACCTTATGCAAGCAAACGAGGTGGAATTGTGTAAAGCAATCGTTATCATTTAATTTTGACAGTTCATAACGTACGATTATTCTGTCAAACGCTTTGTTTAACGGATTTTATCGTACGTTATGAACTGTTAAATGATTAGGTACGATTGCTATACACAATTCCACCTCAGGACCGGTGATTTTCGTTATGGAAACTTGGGAAAGGCCTTTGTACAGCAGTGGACGTCATTTGGCAGAACGAACGAACTATTGCCATATGAAAATACCTTGCGCACTCCCGCGCATAGAACATAAAGTACATACTTTATTTAGTTCTAGTTTTGTTTTAATTTTTTTATGTTGTTTTGTGTCGCTGAATAAAATATTTCATTTTAATTTTCATTAATCGTCAAGCTACGTCTATGAAAATAATATGTACAGTTTTAGTGTATTGATGGTTATTATGCATGATTTACTGTG
This sequence comes from Ostrinia nubilalis, assembly GCF_963855985.1. Lineage (NCBI taxonomy): Eukaryota > Metazoa > Arthropoda > Insecta > Lepidoptera > Crambidae > Ostrinia > Ostrinia nubilalis. Next base: position 11,493,989 of record NC_087109.1, read on the forward strand.
GTGATTTTTGAATTTTTTTCCTACCCCTTTTGTTTTTCATTTTCTCAGACAGCTCTTCGGGGGTCATCTCGAAGTTGGTCATATGCAGCAGCCCCAGCCGTTTGAATTTGGACCTTATTTTCGTGTTTTTCAGTTCCTTTTTGTCTGGCTTTTTCAAGTTCGCCTTCTTCTTCATTTCTTTATCAGTAACCACAGTCTCTTCTTCTGAATCTGAGTCTTTGGAAGTGCCTTCTCCGTGTGGGTTTATCTTCGTGATAGAAACATCATCAATTTTGCTCAATGTTGCTCCGGAATCTTCTGTAGCCGGTTGGGATTCGTTCTTTTCATCGATGATTTCTATTTGGAAGAATTTCCCGTCCTGTTCCGTTATGTAAATTGGTATCCTGTCTATCTCGATGTTTATTTCTTTTTCCCCACTTAGATCCGCCTCTTTGAGGTCTGTTTTTTCGGGTTCGACGGCTTTGGTGAATGCTTCGAGATTGAGATCTGTGTATACTTTTAATTTGGGTGATGGTTCTGTGTCAGAATCGCTGGGAGAATTTAGGAGTTCGTTGTCTGTGTCTTCTTGAGATCCATCTGACTGTGGCGGACTTGGTTCAGGGCTATTACTGTCAGAAGAAGAGGATTCCCTCTTCCGTTTGCGGGTTTTTCTAGCGAGGTTTTTGACGAAGCACCTTTTCTTGTACTTCTTCCTGACAAATGCAGGTTTATCCGTTTTAACTTTCTCCTTTTTCTTAGGCTCGTCATTTTCTTTGGCCGGACTCTCTTCTTCGACTCTGAAAACAAGTGTGCAAGTTATTTTAGAAGTAACATTGACAAGTATCATTGTAGACAAGACAAAAGTATTTTGTAAAGAATTCAAGCAACATGACCGTTCCCTAATTTGATGGTAGTTCTAGAATTAGGTCTTAAATAAACACACATGCGCTCTATGGAATCTAGCTATTTAATAGAAGATTAGCAGGGACTAGGGCTAAAATTGATTAATCGAAAATTTTAACTACCCGTAGGTTTTAACAAGCAGTCTGTATGTAACGAATATTTATTTGAGTATCCCATTCTTGCTCCAAAAGGTAGGTAACCTTGTTCAAAAGTTGTCTCCAATAATTAACTTATTAATCATTAATTTCTTACTTTTCTTTAGTGGTGACCAAGAACTTGACGCCTTCCACACCCTGCCTCATGGCTTTATCCTTTATCGCTTGGACAGTGGAGTAGTGCTCTGATATCTTCTTGTTCGCCTCTGAAATATGTGAAACTAGATATAAAACCTCCTTTTAAACCAGGGGAAAATTGGACCCGAAAAATCAGAAGAAAATGATGAGTTTCCTCCAAGAGACAAGAAATAAAGTTATAAATAAGCTAGATAAAGATAATAGAAAAAGGCTTTATTACTATCTAGCTAACTTGCCAGAAACATTAATGGGTGCTGTAAGTGTTGTCATTTTGTTGCCACATAGCATTGGTGGCACAAACCGGCGACCACGAATCGTAAAGCGGGTTACTACTACTAGGTAGATAGTCTAGGTGTCCCACTAGGTGGACAGACGATCAAGTGAAGGTCAGAAAGCACCTGGATACGGGCTGCGCAAGACCGGTCGTTGTGGAAATCCTTGGGGGAGATCTTTCTCCGACAGCAAATAAATTCTATTCGAGATGTCATTTGGTTAAAACAAAGTGTTGCTATAGTTATTATAGATCGTTTCATCCACGAAGAAGCGCGGGGTGCGGGGAGCATGATCCGACCAATCCGAGCGTCATCATTGTAGTTTGCGCGCGCACTCACGGACAACTATCCAATGAGGGTTTTCGCGAATGAAAGATCCGCTAGATGGCGGGACGTGGATGTGGGGTCTGACTGCTGCGTGATTGGTGGATTTTGACATATCTGTCAATGTCATGTCAAAAATAACCAATCATGCAGCATTTGGACCTCGCGTCTACGTATTGCCATCTGGCGGAGTTTTCATTCGCGAAAACTCATTGCAACGCTGCCAATGCCAACAATGACGCTCGGATTGGTCTGATCATGCTCTCCGCAACCTGCGCGACCTCGACCCCGCGCGTCTTCAAATTCAAATTCAATAATTTATTTGCTAGAATACATAAACGTGGATGAAACGAACAATAGATGTTTATATCACTTACCGTCTCCTTCTTCCACGATTCCATTGATGATCCCTTTGAGCGATGTGTCCAGTTCAGTCGCCAGCTTTTCGTTTACGTAGTTGAGGCATATAGGGTTACCTGGACAAATATACATAACAGCTTGTGAAAGTTCGACATGACATTTTGTTCAGCAAATAAAATTATTTGATTTCAATTTGAAGTACCTACTATTTATTTTCAGATTGATATGACTCAGTATTTATATATTTATTTTAGGAATTATTACAAACAAATGTGTACTAGCCAAGTATATTACTACATCTTTCTAGTGTTTTTTTTTTCGATAGAAATTGATTTTTTTTATTCATTCATTTTTCACACAAACGACGAAACCTTGGTGGACTGCAGTATGCTATCTCTAGGATAGATTGTTCAGATAACCGGAAATACAGTCAACAGCACCTGACTAGATAGATACTGTTGAGCAAAAGAGCTCCTGTTGTAACTACTTAAGATACCGTTTATGTTGATGTGCCTTTGTATATTATGTTACAGTAAAAACTCATAATCGGTCAAAACCACTTTTGACTGAAAAAATCAGTCAAAAGCGATATTGACCAAGGGCATCAGTCAAAACCAGTGTGGTCATCAACCAAAAAGTGGTTTTGACTGATTATGAGTTTTGACTGCAACTCTATACATCTTACAATTAGTACAATCTCACCTGGTATGGCCTTCTTGGCTTCCGCGTACCGCCTGGTGATGTGGTTGAGCTCTCTCAACAGATCAAGCTCCTCATTCTGGCGGAAGAACACGCCTTTAGGCCGCACGCCCATTCTGTCTATGCCTGTGGTACCTGAAAGAACATCGAAGAGTCTTAGAACATGTCTAGTAATAATTATACTAAAATTAGTATGTCATAGCTATAGTCTGGTCCGTAAGCACGTAGAATTTTGTCCAATGACCCCAAGCTACCCATCCTTATCGCTCGCGCGTAATTATATTGCTATCGCGACTGTGCGACGGGCGCCCGCAGTGAGTGTGCGAGCGCGATAGCAACATCGCGCATTTACCATCTATGCGTTCACCATTTGGCCAACTATAGAATACTCAGAAATAGCGCTAACTAATAATTGTGAAATAAAATGTGAAATAAATAATCATTGTGAAAAGAAAACGTGAATTTTTAACATCAAATCATCTGCAGCAGAAATCTTGTTGAGAGTGTCTAGACAAAGTTAAGAATATTAATTCACTTTATTAATATTCTTAACTTTGGTTGTTTTTCTTTAGTTGTAATTTAGAAGATTTCGATATCGCTTTTTTTTGCGAATTCGACATTGAAACATGTTTTGTCCCCCTATTGGGGGAGTCCTTTGTCCAGCAGTGGACATCTTAGAAATGATTTATGTTACAATGTCTAGCAGGGCAGTTCATACCTTCAGCATACTTCTTCAAAGCCGCTTCCATTCCTCGTTCCCTGGCTGCCGCGTGGTACTGCACAGGTCCCTTGATCAGCACGGAGCCCAGGATGTAAAGCACATCCTTCCGCCTCGACGCACGCGCCATGGTTTCTATACGCTTGATGGCGTAAACATCCTCAGGCACGAAGCGCACCGTTGCGAAACCCGGATATGGTTGCAGGTTTATTAAACCGTACACTAGAAACAGACCACCTACGGATTCCTAGAAATGTGGATTAGCGTTGACTATTTAGTATGTTGGAGGACTAGGCGTTTTAATTTGCTAAAAAGTGGACCTTCTACAGTCTGGTCGCCGAGCACGTAGAATTTGTCCACTGACCCCAAGCTACCCATCCTTATCACTCGCGCGTAATTATATTGCTGTCGCGACTGTGCGACGGGCGCCCGCAGTGAGTGTGCGAGCGCGACAGCAACATAATTACGCGCGAGCGATAAGGATGAGTAGCTTGGGGTCATTGGACAAAATTCTACGTGCTCCGGGCTTTAGTATCTGTTTATTGATATTATCTGTATAAAGGTGTTGTGGAAACACAAACTTAAATCAATATCTTGGACAATTTCACACAGCACCATCTAGCCCCAAAGTAAGCAACTAATATGCTTGTGTTATGGGTGCTAGCTTAATCAAAGATGAGTAAATATAGATAAAGCATATTATTATGCAAGAATATAATGTTAAATGATATTACCTCAAAGTTATCAGGGTTTGAGACCATGTAATGTTTGGCAATTTGTATGAGTTCTTCCGACAGCTCTGCTATTTCTGTTCCTGAAGATCTGCCACTGAAAGTAAATTCAATAATTTTCAACTTCTATACATTTTTATAGGTTCCATTCATGTTTGAAATAATTCATAGAACTGTTATCACCAAAATTAAATGTAAGTAGGTAGGTACCTAGTTATTTTTTGAACTTGCATTATTTACCTAAATAAATAATCACACTCAGAAACACAGAGCTAAATGTATGTAATGGTAAAGGTGGTTGAATTTTTTCTTATTATTAACTGTAAATAAAACCATTGCCATGTCAGAAACACCTTAAGTAGAACTTTTCTATGAACTTTCTCTAACTAAAGTTTTATTCATTATTCAATTTATTGAAAGGGTCATGCATATGAATAGCACATTCTGAAAGGCATAAAAATTTTGTTATACGTACTGGTACAGCATATCAAATTGCATATCCTTCCAAAGCTCACAGAAAGTTTCGAATGTGAGCGTATCAGTTTTGATCCAACGATGGATCAGTTCCTCGCAGTCATCCGCAAATCCGTCCGCTATGTGCACTTGTTGGATTTGACTCCGAAATCCAATTGCTATAAACAGAATTTTAGATTTATTTACTGTGGAGTAGACTAGAAAAGGACCTCACTATTGTTGCTAATTTAAACGACTTTATTAGTTGATTAGACAAAAGTTATTTCAGTCACTTACGGTTTGGAATCGACATCTTGTTATTAATTATTTGCCTATTATTTCTAAAACCATTAAACAAACTCCTGGCAAATGCAAGCAGCAGAAAAATGTCAGCTGCTCTCAGCTGCTGTCTATCTGTCACTGTCAGTCACGAATACTATGTATTAGGGATGTAATACAACGATAGAAAACTCAACTGATTATTAACTATCTCATATTATATTCATACTTAATCGATATGAGATCTTTATTACTATTAAAATGTTCCATCAACAACACCAAGCCTCATGAACATAACGAAACGACTACGAATTAAATTACTGCTTATTATAGATAGATAAAAACTTCTTCGTAATTTAACTTAAATCTAGTGCAGAAGCAATATAACAAAGCTCGATGTTGATTTTTCATTGTATCAATAAATCAATAGTGTGATTTTACCTAACAATAATAAAATATTAAAAATACTCCAACACAAATCGATTTCGAATACGGACTCGATAGATTTTATGAAACACCTGGCATCCCTAGTACGGCTCCTGTCAGTTATTGTTTTAAAAAAAAGTTATACTCGCTTTCACTTTGAACTAAAGTGAAATGGCCGTTTTACATAACGTTATATTAACGGTATTTCACAAATTAACAACTTTCTTTTTAGAATCATGGCATTGGCAGGTTTTCTCAAGCCGATTTGTTGATCAGTCTACCCCAATTTTTGTAGATTGTACTACTAAGAGTAGGCGCACACCGTTGATTTTTCGTCGGCCGATAGTTTAGTCGGGCAGTTGATTCGATTTGGCCGATTCTTCATACAATTTAAAATCGGGCACAACTATCGGCCAACTAAAAATCAACGGTTTGCGCCTACTCTAACTCAAAGAAGCAAGCATTGCAGCGGCGAACCACCATGAAATCTTGTATTAAATACAGCTACTGCTACATTTCAATGTAGCATCTTCAATGAATAAACCTGTGATAAAGACGCAGGAGAATCACTTCGCCCACGCATCGCATCATAGTAGGTAACAAAAACACAACCGTATTTACAATCGTTGTTTATTCAACTACATAACACTATGTAATACAACGACCAACAGAGGCAGTCAATGAAACACGGTGTATGCTTAAATATTTAATGTTGATTAACGATTTGGTAATTTGAAACTAGCGCATCGTTTATTGCGTACGACATAGCTGTGCGTGGATGCGTCGATGATGTACGTTACTACTTTAATACACTTAGTAGGAATAGCATTTAGATGGGCTTCTTCTCGATGAGTTTGTACCAGTGCCCGCACTCGCAGCGACGGGGGTGCCCCTGGAAAGTTCAAAACAAAATTTAATTCGGTATCAGCCATTAAGGGGCTTATTCCACTGTTCCCTGTTGACAATCCCCGTTAACGCCAAATGGAGCTCATAATGAAAAAGATATAATTAAAAAGAAAATCCTAATATAACGGGGATTAATAAACTTTAGTTCACTAATCCCCGTTGACGGTGATTGACGACAGGGAATAGTGGAATAAGCCTCAGTAAGTTGGGTATCTATCTACTCAGCATTTTTAATCTAATTAGTCACGTGAGGCGTGAGCGATCTGACAATATCGCGGTGCGCACTTTTGTGGCGAAGTTAGTGTGTTTAGTTTATCTTTTTTTGTGGTCTCTCATGCGACAAATTTGTAGGCATATCGGGGTCTAGCCAAGACACTGGCCAATGTGTGGGTGCATTCTAACTAAAACTATAGTAATGTTGCACATAGGCAACTTGTGGCCTTCTGGAATGATGACGGAAACTATATTCATAATAGAGCCACAGCAAACATGCATCAGCATCGGAGATCGGCGATTTTGCGACTTCATAGTGTACGGTGTCCGAACGCCTGTTTTACGGCCGGTTCACACACTCCGTTTTACTGTTCCGTTTTATCGTGTACGTTTTTTTTTTCGTCGATGGCGTATGTAGTTTTATGAGCGACTTCACACATGACACAGTATTCTGTATACAGTAATACGTTAGAGACCAAATCGATGCAGCATTGTGACTTAATGCGTTCGGACGCGGTGTCGAAATCGCGCGTATAATAGCGACTGCTGTCGTTGCGTCAAGTTACATTCAGCTTCTAAAAAGCGGCTAAAACGCCGATGCTCATAGTAGCATGTGGGCTGTGGTTCTTAAATGTATTAAAAATGATGTAGTACCTTGTGTACCCAAAGCCATGTGACGACTGTGGCGTGTTCTTCGCCTGAAACAATAGAATATTTATTAAAATTATGTATGACACAAGCAAATAACCATTATTGTAAATTATCAACGTTCAAGGAAATAGCAACTCTCGTACCTAGTGATACAGAGCATTTTATATGCCCACACATTATGACACATTTACCTGTTTATGAAATCTAAAGAAGCAGTTTACACAATTTTTTAGGCATTAACAGCCTCCTTTTTTCCTCATGCTTGCTTTCAATGGATGGGTGAAAGAGAACTATAAACTCAATTTTGAAAGCTCATTCTTTCATTGATTGAAACTTTTACAGTTTCTTGGTATTTAAGCTATAGATAGAGAGAGATTACAGGACACTAAGAACAAATACAAAATCAAAACAATAAAGGAAGTCGAATCATTATAATTATTTAAGAATATAGCCTATATTCCACTAAAACTACTCTGTCAGATCTATGTCATGCTTTCTTCAGCACCTTCATGTTAAAGGAACGCTGTCACGTCTATTGTAAAAGTAATTCCACTGTCCACCTTATATATAAACACTTGACATTGGCAAAACCAGTGTTCTTTGTTTCTTTCTTGTTCCCAAAGTGGGGGGCGCGGACCATCTGTGTACTTAAGTATAAATAACCTGCGACCGCTGAAAGAATGCATTCCAGACTGCTTGATACAACCAATAAATAATCTTGACTGGAGGAGTAGGGGCGCGGAATTTTTTGTATAGTCGAAAAGCGCGTCTCAAATAAGTTTGGGAACCAATGAATGAGACAGAATAATAATAATAAGTCTTACATATGCATCCAACGATCCTGGCATCAAAGAAGGACGGCACGAGTGTGGGGTCCTCTCGAGTGCCTGCAGCCTTCTTCAGCACCTTCATGTTGAAGGGGTCGTCGTTTCCGGCCTGCATGGCCATGAGCTCCTTGCGCTCGATGCCGGTGGCATGTTCAAGTGGGTCGGGCATCACTGCGGATAGAGATTGCATTATGAAGATAAATCTTGCTACATCAAGATTCTCAAATTATTTTGAGAGGATTGTGTCTCTTCCAGACAATAGAAATCAATTATTACGCGGTCTTACGCAACCACTTGAGGTTTGATGGGTTAAATAACAGAGGGATGTCTCTTCAAAAGTGGCTATTTCCAATGAGGGTTTTCGCAATTGAAAAATCCGCCAGATGGCAATACGTAGACGCGAGGTCCAAATGCTGTATGATTGGTTATTATTGACATGACATTGACAGATATGTCAAAATCCACCAATCACGCAGCATTTGGACCTCCCGTCTACATATTGCCATCTGGCGGATTTTTCAATCGCGAAAACCCTCATTGGGACAGTTTCTGTTTTTTTTTTTTTTATCCCTTTCCGAATCAAGGATTCCTGTCATGCTGAAGCTCGTTTATTTAAATTTCCCCTATAAAATTGACACCTAAATTACTAAATTATTGTACACAACAATAAGAGGAATAAAATTTACTGAGAATAAAACTTTACCTAGCTTTTGAACAAAACATTTTTTCTTTAATGTTTCTTGAATGACTCTTCAGACAATCTCAAAATATTAATTCTTCAAACTTTCTATTTCCACTAATCTATAACAAAGTATCAAGGCATTAAAGCTTATATTTTAAATATGTAAATTTAAGTGTTGAAATGGCCTAAAAGTTGAATAATTTTGATGGATGGATACTGCAATGCAATATGTTTCTGAGATAGAAAGGGAAACAGACAATATGTTCTCTCCCCAGACAATACTTCTATTCCAATACATTAAGAGCTAATTGCTCAAGATAGTTTAGATCCTTATTAGATCAGTAATTGTCAAATAAGTAAGTTAATTTAATTTCATTATAAAAACAATATTTTTTTATCATCTATGATTACTACATGATTCTAATATTTAATTAAGAACGACATAATGGATTAGCAGTCAATCTTGGACGAATAAACGTTTATTCGTCCAAGCCGTCAATCGATTGGTTACTTTATGAAGGAAGTGTAGGTACCTGCCTAGGTATTGATATGTGATAAGACAATAAGATAACCTATAAACTACGTAAAACTACATATAAATCAAAGGAACAGTATCAATTATGTAGTTACTTGCTGAGATAATTGACTTTTAAAGTTATTAAAGGATGAAAATCATATAAAATCAACAATAATAATCAATAAACGTGCTTATTTTTGTTCCTTTTTTTACATAATCAGGACTGCGTATAAGATCATAGCTAGGTGCATTAGCCCAATTAATAAAGCAAAGATAATTCCTACATATTATGTACATTCAATAAATTAGTCAGAAATATTTCCTTTTTGAGTGTTTTTCATAAAATCTACTGATTTGACATTACGTAATGTAGAATTTTGACAGGTATGGCGATCACATCAGAAAACATGGATTTTTATCAAATCTTACTTCTGTCTGCATATCCTCGCCGGGCAGCAGAGAACATAACACTTCTAATCGCATTTCCGCGTACAATTTGTCTACACAAGGAAGCCATTCTTAATTTATTTCTCACTAGACCGCCTCTCACGATAGCAAGTGGTAAAATTTTTCGATATGGACTAGTGAAGAGAAACAACCGGTATTGCCTTTCTGAAAAACCGGTTTTATTTAAGGTGGGTACATGAGTGTGACTGTGTGACAAACGTTTGGATTCGTAATCGGTTCATTCGTTTATTTCAGCCAAATGACGTCCACTGCTGGACAAAGGCCTCCCCTAAGGATTTCCTCAAAGACCGGTCCTGCGCCGCTCGCATCCAGGCATCTCCCGCAACCTTCACCAGATCGTCGGTCCACCTAGTGAGAGGCCTGCCCACGCTCCGTCTTTCGGCTCGTGGTCACCACTCAAGAACTTTCCTGCCCCAGCGGCCATCAGCTCTACGAGCTCTGTGCCCCGCCCACTGCCACTTTATTTTAGCGATCGGTAATCGTAATCGGTACTACACGAATATTCTTCATTTCATTTGTCTATAAAGGGTCGTGCGTGCTCCTGCAATAGAGAATGTTAATTTATGAAAATTTCAAAAGGATTGAAAATTTCATTTAATAAAAACGGATTTTAACATATTCTTGAATGTATTTGAATCAAACAATGCAGAATGGTAGATGAACTGTCATCTAAAAGTATGGACTGTGTTACTACTTTACCTAATCTACCTACCAGCTAGGTTATTGAAATTTTCTTATAAATCAGATTCAAATTGAAATATTTTATTCAGTACATAGGCCCTTTCCAGGGCACTTATACCCGTCCCAAATACATAGCTTTGGCTTGCCCTACTACCACCGAATAAAATCTTGCCCTTTACAATAATTTAAGGGTAGATATTATCTTTTATTCACTAGACCCTGTTAGAGTTCAAAATTGTTGTAGAAGTAGGTAATTGTATTCAGTTCAGGTATTGAAACAAACAGCTTATTTCTAAGAAATCGTTATATTTAGATAGTATTATCGTGTGGTTTTGGTGTACTGTGCGAGTACTGCTGTGATGATGATACGGTTACATTGAGCTTTATTAGGTAGTTAGGTACCTAGGTACTTGGCTAATAGACTGAACAATGTGCATTAAAATATTACAGAATGACTTCACAACAAAGAATATTTTTTTCTTATAGGTAAGGATAACATGAAAGTATGGACTACGCAGAGAGGAGAAAAATGTGAATCTGTAACAAAATAGGCATTACATTTTTCGTTCTTTTATGACGTATGTTACGAAGTTCATTCTCATCAACACGCCATTTGTTATTAACTGCAACAAAAACAAGTAGGTAATAATTAAAAAATATCATAATTCTTAAAAGTAGGTATACTAATGTTGTAAGTATAGTTAATAAAAATACCTTAATTTATTTAATGAACTGGGTCTGTTCCGATTCCCTAGCAAGTTACGCAAGTGAACAAGGAAATAGAATAAGAACATTGGTTTATGATAGCAGTAGTAAATATTGCATTTATGACCATAAAAACTTACCAAAATGATCAGCTGTACTTTTCGACGGATTTTGTTAATTTTATTAGCACATAAGATCAGAGATGAAATTAACTTGAGAGAAAATCAATTTCTCGTTCTGCCACTCCTTTGTATGAAACACCCCTTGAATGAGTTTAGTCGAACATCGATTTCTCCATCTTCTAACTGAAAAAAGAATTGTTTATATGGAAAAATTATGAATTTTGGAATCTACACGCAATGTTTAGATTCAAGATCTCAATCTGTTCTTCCGTCTAAAAACGCAGAGTCCTCAAAGGTTTAAAAAAACTGTGGTCACATCCGGAAATAAGACCAAGCCAAAATAATGATATTCTTGCGATATCATTATAATATATTTACCGGGTCATTCTGGTAGAGATCTCTATAGCAAGAAGGCGAAACGCACTCCCTTACGCAACGGGTCCTTGGAAGACCATTCATGTGATTGCATGCGCTACTTTGTTCACACGCTGTTTCAAACTCCCGAAACGTCATTTCCTGCAAAAAAAAAAATATTTTTTCTCAAAATATAACACAGACATTATTATAGAAAGATGTAATGAAAACTAAATTGTAATTATTGATCATTAGCTTACATTTTTTGGTGAGTCCTTGTATTGATATTCTTTAAATGTGAAAGTCACTGGACTTTGTTCAGCAGAAGTTTCAATTACTACAAGACTTAAAATCGTACAGCATCCAAATAGAAGGCATATTCGTGTCATTTTGTGGATAAATATTAGAGTTAGTATTCGTACAAGTGCAATTTACAGAATAATCAATATAATCACCAAACACTTGTTGCTTCTTGTTCTGCAGTGCGCAAGTCACAAATAAATGAATGTTGTGTGAAGCAAAAAATATTTGAAAAATCTGTATAGGTGGGTTAATAAAATTAATCCAAAATGAAAGTTTTTCAAACTATCTATAGCCTGACCAGGAACATAAAAACCCTGGCATAGAGGCGCGTCAATTGCATTTGATAGTGCAACACTGAGTACAGTCGTACCTGTGTTAAATTAATAGGCTAACTTTATGTATCAGGATTCAGGATTACGGGCTAATTTGATATTTTCATAAATTAACGAAAAAATATTATTAAGGTAAACTGGTTTAAATAAATTAAATGAAACCATCAATCGAGCTAGTAGGATTTATTTTATTATTCATCAATAATCAAATTCAGAACTTGAATATTCAACTGCAATGTCTGCTCATGAACGCTTCAAACTCGGTACTTCTTTTAGTCCAGTCATTATAGTAAGTTCACCTCGGAATTCGAGATACCCAGCTGTAAGTCTGTAAATACGTGTATATTGACACCCTAAAAGTTGTCTCAAAACCTACATATGGTAGGGTGTAAGCAACTATTAAATTTCAAGGTCAACGGTCACAAAAATCGGTATTTTGCGCGTTTTTTAGAAATATCTCATTTCCTATGGGTTTTTTGCTATTTGTATTTATCATCAATATTGTAGAATACTAAATTCTCTACAAATTTTGCTTCAAAAATTTTTTTATACGGTGAACCGTTTTCGAGATAGAGGGCGGAGAGTGCGCGGTCACTGCATCACTTCAGGTCAACTTAAGCGCTAATTCCCGTGGGAATTTCGGGAATTCCTTGTTGTAAATAAGCTTTAAGTTTACTAAGGTACCTACATGCCAAATTTCAAGCGTCTAACTTTCGTTAAGCGTTTAGATTTTTCATACAAAAGGATTTTCCCGCTAATTCCTGTTCCCGTGGGAATTCCTAAGTATACTATAACCTGCCCAGGTGTATGAAGAATAATTGTACCAAGTTTCTTTAAAATCCGTCGAGTAGTTTTTGTTTCTATAAGGAACATACAGACGGACAGAATTCTATACATGAAATATATTTTCAAAATAACTATCAGGGGGTGATTAGTGATCGATACTGATGCCAAAAATGCAATCAGTAAAATTTTTGTCTGTCTGTCTGTCCGTCTGTATGTTCCTTATAGAAACAAAAACTACTCGATGGATTTTAACGAAACTTGGTACAATTATTCTTCATACACCTGGGCAGGTTATAGTTTACTTAGGAATTCCCACGGGAACAGGAATTAGCGGGAAAATCCTTTTGTATGAAAAATGTAAACGCTTAACGGAAGTTAGACGCTTGAAATTTGGCATGTAGGTACCTTAGTAAACTTAAAGCTTATTTACAACAAGTAATTACCGAAATTCCCACGGGAATCAGCGGGAAAATCCTTTTGTATGAAAAACCTAAACCGCTTAAGTTGACCTGAAGTGATGCAGTGACCGCGCGTTCTCCGCCCTCTATCTCGAAAACGGTTCACCGTATAAAAAAAAAATTTAAACAAAATTTGTAGAGAATTTAGTATTCTACAATATTGATAATAAATACAAATAGCAAAAAACCCATAGGAAATGAGATATTTCCAAAAAAAGCGCAAAAAACCAATTTTTGTGACCTTTGACCTTAAAATTTAATAGTTGCTTACACCCTACCATATGTAGGTTTTGAGACAACTTTTAGGGTGTCAATATACAAGTATTTACAGACTTACAGCTGGGTATCTCTAATTCCGAGATTCTTACCTAATTTAAGCTTAAATGACTGGACTATTTCCCAATTCCATAAAATTCAACACTTAGAAAGTGACAAAAATTTTTAAAATTGGTAGTTGAAACAAACCACAGCTAATTTTCATAGTGGACTGTACTATACGATAAACATGTCAGTCAATTTGACAACCTTTGTCGGAAACATTATTCAATGAAAATATTGTCCGAATCCTTAGTATTTATCTTCGACAAATACTTTAACACATTGTGAACCACTTTTCTTTCACGACTATAAAAAGATTTTAGCAATTTAATTCACAAAATCAATTGCGCACATTTAAAATAAAGTTTGTTTACACTTTGACAGCAATAGACTGACATGCAAGGTGACATGTCAATGAAGTTTTTAGTTACTGTTGCCATTAAAAGAAATTAGTACCATTAGTTTTCCGCAACATGGCGAGGGTTTTTATGTTCCTGGTCAGGCTATACAAATAAAAATATTTATAAAGTATTTTTATCGCCATTTGAGATCACATTCAATACCGGTTATTTTTAAATGGGACAGCACTAGTATACAGTACACTGTCTCAATAGCAACCTGTTTGACAGTGAAATAAATTACAACCAATCAGAGAACACTTTTGGTTTTACTATTGGAAAATAATGTACAATGGCGTCATTTCATTGGTCCGAATTTTTAATTTTTCAGTCCTTCCTTTGTGCCAATTAACCGTGATCCTGTTGCTTGCAAAGACTGGAGGAATTATCAACAACCAATCAAAGCGTGTTTAATATAATTTTCATGATTTCTATTGGCTGTATTAAGCACCGTTTATAAAAACCGCGCGCTCAACGACATTAGTTTAGTTGTTTCAGTCAGCTGTCAACAAGCTGTCATTTCGTATTTCACAAAAAGTGAAGTGGCGATTGAATAGATTCTTGTAAGATTTGCTAAATTTTCGAAATTATCGCGTCATCCGAACTAATTTGTGTGAATCGTGTAGTTTCATAGTGTATTAGTTTTTGTTTTTATTTATACCCAGCCATACGGTTACTTTCTGTGTTGGAGGAAGAGCATACAACAATACCAACCATTTGGTAAGTGGTTTTATTTATTTTTATTAGTGTAACGAATCGTTCGTTGTTTCATGTTTTATGCTGATAATTGTTGCGTAATGAACATAATCTTGCCCTTCCATTTGAGTTGATGGAAGGCTGCGCAACGTTTCAGTGTTTCAAAGGTGACAATACATTCACTGGCACTATTTTTACCAAATTATGCGATAAAACAAAGCTTACATCCAAATCCTGACCTCGGACAAGAAATCACAATGATTCATAACATAATACTGATACTATTGTTACAATGAAAGAATACTTGCATGTAAAATACCTTTTACTTTTTATTGGTTTTTAGCTCAACCTCAGATTTCTTTGTAACAACTTTTTCAGTCCAGATTTCACCTTTATCAACAATCACACACAGCTCTGCACAACCCAAAAAAAAAAAATCTTTCTTTCTTCCAGAAAATTCACCATTATTTTGCTTTCATGCAAAGTTTCTGTAAAATTAATCCTGTAATGAAACTGACTTTTTTTTGTATTGAGTTCTTGCTATTTACTAAATAACCCAAAACATTATGTTATGGGGGCTCGGCAACATGTTACATACTATGTACATGAATTAAGTTTTTATAATACATTCTAAATACCATATTTCATTACTATTCAAAAAAGCATTTCAAGTTGAAATTAAGTAGATAATAAAGTTAAATTATCAATTGATAATGTATATTTTGATGATGAGCAGTTGGTTCTTACTAGCATGTTTAAATAGGCCTGCATTAGTTAATTTTCAGTATAAATAATTATTAAACAATGACTTACTTTTGCCTAGAGACTTTATAAATGTAAAATTTTTGATTCCTCAATATTAATTAAATAATGTAGGTTTAATAAATAAGTAGGTATTTAACTGCTATGATTTTTTTATGACCATTAATCCATTTCCAAAAATACACCTGGTTTCATCATTTAACAAGTGTGAATATAACAGTATGTATCTTTTAATCATTCCATATTAGTTATTGACCTGAAACAGCTCTTTATTATTACAACACAACAAAAAGCTTCCAATATGTTTCACATTATTATTCAACATCTGATACAAGTAAAAACTCAAAGAATCACACCCAAATTGTTCAAAGACTTTGTACCCTATTTCTATAACATGAAGGCTTTCCTGTATTCATTTTCATTCGCTTGACCCCACAAGCCGGTGCAAACTCAGTGCATCAGCACCGAGTGCTTGTGTGCAGTCATTTTTCAAATTGCAACACAATTCTTTACATGATAAAGGCTATTTCAGTTCGTCAAAATATATCTTCAGCCACAATTTTTTCCTGCATGGAAGTTTCAACCTAATGAGAATAGTGTTAAAGTTGGCTATCTAAGGTTGTTGTTTCTGAAATGGATTGCTGGTATTAAGGCTTGAATTTTGCAATGTTGTCGGTCCATATCTATTTTTTTGTTCAGTAAATCAGGTTCTTGAAATGGACTTTTAATGAATTGTTTTTTACAGAACTGTATTGTAGTTGCTAGAAAATTCCAATGGCTTTATTATTATCAATTAGTCTTCAGTACTATCTTTAATACATTAATCCACTTTTTTAACTCCCTTCAAAAGCAATTCAAAAAAGTTTAGATTTTACAAGTGTTTTTAAACGTAACACGCGCGATTAAGACTGCAAAGCCGCGGGCAGAAACTAGCTTAGATTTCCCATGGTCGTTAATATGCTTTATTACAAGCATCTGACCATTTAATTGATGAGAAAACAATTCAATTCTTGAGGCCTAATAATCGATTAATCAATGGCCTAACCAACGCCTGAGCCTCCATAGAAATTAGTTAGCCATATAAAGTAACTAGCGGCCGCCCGCGACTTCGTACGCGTGGATCCCGTTTTACCCTCTTAGGGGTAGAGTTTCGTGAAATCCTTTCTTAGCGGATGCCTACGTCATAACATCTACCTGCATGCCAAATTTCAGCAAGATTCGTCCAGTGGTTTGGGCTGTGCGTTGATAGATCACTATGTCAGTCAGTCAGTCAGTGACCTTCGGACTATAACGCAACGGTTTTGGGTTCCAATCCCGCAAGGGGCAAAGTTTTTGCATCATGCCGGTGGAAAATTAATGAGTCATCGATGTTTCAGTATCCGTTATCTACCTAGTTGCCTCAGTTCAAAGTACGATCGGCAGCACGTCGCACAGTGTTGCCACGGCCGGACAAAAACCAAATTTTGGAAACTGAACGTAAACGAAAATTGATTAACTATTATTCAAACTGAATATGTGTGTCGTGAAAATGCAAAATATTGAGGATAGATTGCTAACAGAAATGAAAATATGACTGGTCAAAGTAGGGCGTCCGATAACAAGGTTTCCTTGGAACAAAAATATTGCTTTATTCATTTAGGCACTGTTTTGTCAATTGACAATATTTACACGATTAAAAATATGGGTTCTAGAGTTCAAGGTACTGTCTTTTAGAAAATGTATTTGTGTTTATAGAACTTAAGCCTATTTATTTAATAAAAATTAACAAAATCCGTGATTGAAAACTACCTTAAAAATTATACTCACAAGGCTGAAAGTACATACTTTCCATTACTTTCCGTAACGAAATATTGATAGAAATTATCCTCAGATATTATATTTTCATGTTGTAAAAACAAATTTTGCTACGACATACTACCCGCGCTGTTTTTAGCGATTCTCGAAACTAAGAATTTTTCCGAGGCGCTGTTTCAGAATTGGATCAAGTTCCTGTAAACAAGCGGTCAATTACACATGGTAACATACTTAACGTTATTATAAAGGTGCACCAAGAAATACATTTGGATGATATAAGCCTATCGAGCTATGGAAAGCCAAAAACCCTAATCATAAAGCTGAAGTTAGATGATATTTTTGCATTCATTTTTGTTCCAAGTTTGTACTAAAATATGTACCAATTTCAAAACTAAAAAATGTATTTTTCTATTAGATATAGTTATATTTTATACAAATCTGACATAAGGTAGTAAGTTTAGATGGAAAATAATTTTGTCCGTTACCTACTATGAACCGGCAACACTGTGCGTCGAGTCAAATACTGTAGCATGATACCTACTAAACTGTACACCTAAGATGGGTGCGATATTACAACCCGTTCGCGCTAAGTTTGCCGGTCCGTGGAATGCGCGATCCCCCAACCGCGATTAAACGCAATTAGTTAGTGATAAAACGCAATTAATGTGTCTTATTTTACCCAAATACACAATTTTTATCCTATCAATTGTTATAGTTATCTACAACTTCTAAAGAGAAATACAAAGTAATCATACATTATGCGGGCAGAATTTACTTGGACCTGACTGCATACCGTATCCAGTGTGGCAATCCTCGATTCCTCTACTGGGCGATGTCCTATATGAATGGGACGAGAACTAGGTTCATATAAACCATTTAAAAACAATCCACACGTAGGTAAAGCCTGGTCCGTGCTCACGGACCAGGCTTTACCTACTAAGTCGCGGGCACAGTTAGTTGTACAACGTTAAAGAGATCGTTAGTGCTAACAACTGAAGGTATTATATTATTTTAATTAGCAATAACTCACTGATAACGAGAACAATGTCTTGATAACGTGGTTTTTGTTGCACAAGTCAAAACAGCACATAATGTTCTATGTGCTCTAGTAAATAGACCTCCAAAGCATTAACACAATTCTTAATTGGAAGTAACTAAGTGGTTCTAGAAAATACGGTCAATGCAGCCATGGTTAAATTTCCTGCGGTAGTTAAATTATGTATTTACGAATGATTTCTGTATAGGTCTTTCGGATTATCATGCTCTTTAATTTGTATCTCTCATGTTAATAAAAATGCAGTCGTAAGCGAAAAAGCAATTTTAAAATCATAGATTTTAGATGCAATAAAAATCGAAACTCAAAATATCGCAAAAGTCCGCATGATTAATGTGAAAACGATTGAGTTGCTAAAATCTTGTGCAAATAGCGGTAGTCGGACGCCGCATCCGTCATAAATTCGCTCATCCAGTGCGCTCCGGAATCTTGTCAAATATTTTGTTCTCGATTGGAATCTCTGTAAAAACAGATGTTCATTGTTTATATTTTAGTTTTTTGCCCATAAGAAATTGAATTTCCCGCATACTTTCTTTATTGGGGGCTGCAGCAGGTTGTATGAACTCCATGAGGAATGACCATCAGCCCTATACGTCAAGTTTATCCACTAAAATCTTCAAGTGTTCTTTCAGGCCGCTATTGGTTGGATGATAGATGATAATTGTATTAATTGTTCATCCGTCGGGAGTAGGGTTGCCAGGTCCAAACACACAAAAGCCGGACTCGGTGCTTAATATGGCCGGAGATTTTGCCTAGTCGCGGCAGCCACAAAAAGCATAGCAAAAGCCGGACAGGCCGGACAAGAGAATTTTTGGAAGGACAAGCCCCTAAAAACCAAACATGTCCGGCTATAGCCGGACACCTGGCAACCCTAGTCGGGAGTCGCTTCTATCCTTTGTCTTTTCCATCATCCGGTCATTTAGTCACCACTATAGAAAGCACGATCTCTCTAATTTACCAAAGGAGTTCTTCTACGCTTCCCGCGTTGGCCAGACAGGTTGGAGAGGCCTAATAGCTAAGTCCCCTTCTATCACTTCCTCGCTAAGAATGGGAGTCCTATTCTTCTCTGACGGATCCACGTTGTTATATCCTACTTTTCAACTCATCATCATCACTTCAGCGGCTTCAGCCACAGCTAAACATAGGCAATGATTTCCTGATTGGAAGCGGCCTGCATCCAGTGCAACCTTTGTAAGGTCATCTTGTGTTCGACTATAATATACTCCACTAGCGGCCGCCCGCGACTTCGTACGCGTGGACCAAATATTTTACGGAACCCTATTTTTTTCCAAAATAAAATTTAGCCTATGTTACTCGTGGACAATGTAGCTTTCGAATGGTGAAAGAATTTTCAAAAACGGTCCAGTAGTTTTTGAGCCTATTCATTACAACCAAACAAACAAAGTTTTCCTCTTTATAATATTAGTGTAGATTAAAAACTATTCCACCCTCTCCTCTTTCTGAAGTGTTACATAAAACAAAGCAAAAGTGACTACATGATGCACCAGTGAAAGTCTAGTACATAACGCGTGCACAGCGCACGGTGCAAGCGCACCCGATGCACCGACGCTAGTTCAATTAGTTGCGTCTGTAACAGCTAACAGCCACATGATGTGGTGTTTACAAGGACAAATAACAATGGTTTATAATTTATATACCAACAAAACAATAACATACAAGCAGGATACTAGCATCCTCCTTTACGTTGGGGGTTGATATAATTGATGCCCTGACTGTCGTGGTAAGGCAATAAGTGCCATGAAAAAGGCCTTTATATGAATGACAAAAAAAATGGAATAGCTCTATAGTTGTTACCAGATCGTCGGTCCACCTAGTAGGAGGCCTACCCACGCTACGTCTTCCAGCCCGTGGTCGCCACTCGAAAACTTTTCTGCCCCAACGGCCATCGTCTCTACGAGCTATGTGCCCCGCCCACTGCCACTTGATTTAGGCGGGAAGAGCCTGGATGTGGGCAGCGCAGGACCGTTCATTGTGGAAAACCTTGGGGGAGGCCTTTGTCCAGCAGTGGACGTCATTTGGCTGAAACGAACGATGTAGTTGTTATACCTACTTGTTATTGATAGAGTCCGGTTGCCTTGACCAAATTTTGAAATCCAGGATATGAAGGTTTATTTGGTTGACACACTGAAAAGAGGAAAGGCATTTCTTCACTAATATTATAAAGAGGAAATATTGTGTTTGTATTGAATAGGCTCCGAAACTATTGGAACGACTTGAAAACTTACTTCACCATTATAATCCTACATTATCTGATGAACATAGGCGGTACGAGGTTCGCCGGGGCAATCTAAATATATTAACTCAAAGGTGACTGACTGACAGTGATACGCACAGCCCCAAACCGTTGGACGGATCGGGCTGAAATTTGGCATGCAGGTAGATGTTATGACGTAGGCATCCGCTAAGAAAGGATTTTACGAAACTCCACCCCTAAGGGGGTAAAACGGGATCCACGCGTACGAAGTCGCGGGCGGCCGCTAGTTAGCAATACAATTGCACTTTTTATTGAAGTGTTAATATTAATCTAAACATTGAAAATGAAATTGAAATGCGAGTAATCTAATAATACATACATATTATACATACACTGACATTATATCGTGTTTATAAACGCTGTTTAAGGTCAATCTCGATAAATATTCCGCGGATTTTCCTTGTAAAGACTGATATTCATTTTAAATCGGATTTACAGTTCCAAAGTTTATCGAATCGTTGCGTGATTCATTATGTCCACATGACCACATCTCACATTAATTACAGAAATAACAATATTCTGAGTTTGGAACATTCTAGTTTTGTTGACAACAATCTCACACTTGAAGGTAAGTGTTGAGGACTTGGACTCGGATGAGAGAGACATGACGAGGAAATCCTTATTCCATTTTGGCTCACATTTGGCACTTATTAAGCGTCGACAAATAAAATAAAAACTCTGTTTACTCGAATAAAGATATTCAGGTTGTACAGTCAGAGTCAAATAGTTGGTGATACCCAAAGTTGAAAACGCAAAATAACTTTTTGGCTACTTTGGGTATCACAAACTATTTGATGCTGACTTATAGAGCGCGAAGAGCTAGAGTTCTGTTTCTTGAGCTTCTTTTATACCAGAACCAGTTCTCCATTGTGAAGAGATGACGATCCTGGTTTGCTGTCCTATCTATAAAAAGGGTGGAGATGGAGATCAATGACATGTCCTGAAATGCTGCATGTAAAGTTTTGAAGTTGGCAGTTGCTATTGCCGCAACTTACCTAATCCCACGTTGTTACATTTCACTGCCTCTCAAAGTGTCAGGCTTTCATTCACGAAGCTTTTTTGCGAGGAGCAAAAAGACTTGAGCATATTGTTACTACCTAAAATATTTGCATAGAGTCATCTGTAAAATTCACAGTAGGCCACGATAAAAAATGATTATTGTTTGACGTAAAATGTTTGTGGCGCGTCGTCGCAATTGTTCTAACTTTTAAATTTATCGCTAGAACAAATTTGTTTGCCGCGGTTTCCCTTGTTTACGTAGGCTGTAGGCTGTTATCTTATCACTCACTTGCCAGCTGCACACCGAGGTTATATCTGCTCTGATAAAATAGCTATTTGTCTAAAATAGTAATTAACAATGGCTCTAGGGCATTTATACTTTTTTTCCATTCTTCTTCTTAGTCGGGCACTCTCGTCAGAGTGGTCGTGGTTCCGCTGACGAGGTACACGGTGGGGTCATCTCCGAGGGTAGCTCTCCTGGCGATGTGCTTCCATTTCTGACGGTTAGAGGCGTCGCGAGTACACTGGACCATGGTGGACTCTGTGGCCTGATGGCGTCTATCCAGCGGGTTGGCGATCGACCGCTAGCTTAGCTTAGCTTTTTCCATTAGCTAGTGTCAAATAAATTAGTAATCCGGTACACAAGATTCCTCCCCAACCCGTCTGGCCAGCGTGGGGAATGTAGGCCTACTCCTCCATTTACCGGAGCTAAATTAGAGATGGTTGTGCTCTCTCTCTCTCTCTCTGCACATCGCCAGGAGAGCTATCCTCGGAGATGACATCGAACACCCCACCGTGTGCCTCTAAGCGCAATCACGACCAATCTGACAAGAGTGAGTTGCGAATTGGATGAAGAAAACAAAGTTTTTTTTTCTACTATTTGGTTTAGGCGAATATTATTCATCTGCTTGCACCTACTGTGTTTGCTGAACATGACGCATCACTTTCCCGCCAAGAAGTTGTGTTTTAAATGTGGAAAACAATCGATAAGCAAACAGTTGGGAAAGTCGATGAAATATGCAAATCGTTTCCAGCGACTGACTCCAAGGTTAGGTTTACCTCAACAAAGGTGCCCTTGAAATGTGCTAACAATGCCTCATAGCAACCGCTGGTGGAAGAGAAGCAAATCGCAATCATTTAATTATACTGTAAGGGGTTGAACACGAACTGGTAGAGCTTTTGTAGGTGTCATGATGTAATTTAACGTAATGAAGTTATCTTTTGTTTATTTGCTGAATTTGATAGAAAAAGAGGCTGACAAAGGTGACCGAGTTTCTTCCGCCACTTCTTCTCAGCACCAGCTCATATAATGTTGTCCCGAAGTGATGGTGTGATGTGATGTAGCGCAAGCTATATTTAGGGTGTGTATAAAGACGTGTGCGACCTGGAAAGGGCCTAAGTAACTGAATAAAAACTTTGACTTGGAAGATTAAAATCTCATTAAAAACCGGGATTATTCCCACCTCTCGTTCCCATTCTTCAGGATCCACAGTTTCATAGTCTCTTGGTGATAAACTGGTGACCTCTGGAGTCAAGATCATTGGCTTTTTCAACCGACTTCAAAAAAGGAGGAGGTTCTCAATTCGACCCGTATGTTTTGTTTTTTTTTTTTCTATGTTTGTTACGCGATAACTCCGCCAATTATGAACCGATTTGAACAAATCTTTTTTCGGCGTATAGGTAATACCTCAAGGGTGGTCCCATTTAAATTTAATAATAGAAAAAACAACCCCCAAGGGTGGAAAATTGGGGATGAACTTTTTTATACGCAATATCTCCGCCGATTATAAATCAATTTGAACGATTATTTTTTTGTTGAATAGATATTATCAAAAGGGTGGTTTCATGCGAATTTGAAGAAAATATTTCACCCCCCAGGGTGGAAAATTGGGGATGAACTTTTTTATACGCAATATTTTTAATTTTTAGTTTTTTTTTGTGTTCACGCATTTGAAGTCGGTTTTATTTTTTTTAAAAGTTAATTATTTGAGACCAGTTGCCAACTGAACACTAGTAATTTTGGACACAGTTTTACTAGTAAATAGTTTTGTATTTGAATGACGTGCATGCGTCAGACTTGTGCAGCGACGTAGATGAATTAATTAACTAACACCAATCGTTCGGTTTGTAAAACCGGAAAAACCACTCAACCGTAATACGAATTGCAGACCAAACTTTCGCAGTTTTCCATAGTCATCATCATCATCATCATCACAAAAAGACGATCCAGGACCGAGCCGCCTGGAGACGTATGATACGGAGGGCCGACCCCAAATAAAGTGCGAAAGGGCCAAGCAAAGAAGAAAAAAGAAGAAATCATTATTATTAATTTTAGCCACAGGATGTCCCTTGCTGAACATAGGACTCCCCCAATGATTTCCATCTTGACCGGTTGGTAGCGGTGGTTTTCCATAGTGTTAGCAGCATAGTTTGCAATATGCACAGAACCTGTTCAAAGTAAACAAACAATCTATTTTATGACACAAAAGAAAAAATATGATGTTTAGGTGTCTGTCACCAGTAGTGACCCTCACAATAGTAAAGTAACCTATTGTTAGTGTACCTATATCCTTCCTTATCTATCACATGGGCCTCCACGAGGGTTAGTAAAGGACGAATTAACCAGTATATCGAAATAGCTTAACGGATTTGCTTTAGGCTTCCGATCTACGCTGATAAATCCTCCATACGAATTGTCAGTAATATTATAATCTTATCATATCCATTATCTTATAGATAAGAGGAGTGTATTGAAGAGATAGATTTGCGAACTTTTTTGCTGAGAATTTGTTGAACTAATGACTTCTTTCGGGTGTACGCTAATGTGTTTCAAATGACGAAGCAGATCCTCTTATTGCCAAAAGATGGCACTGCTAGTAAATTAGATTGTGGTGGCGTGATGTTTCAAGCGTCTCAGCGAATAACAACACTTGCGTATTTTTCTTTAATTCTTCAAAAGTCATCTATCGGCGACTTGTAGAAAGTTTTAATATTGAACAATGCCCATACATAGGTCTGCTATTCTAGCACCATTTGTATAGGAAGTTGTTCCTTTGTTCGTAGATGTTTAATTGTTAATGTTTAGGCTGGATGATTTCCTGCAATACAGTTCATAGGCTTAATTGTAATCGCCTTACTAATTGATAGTTTTGTTTTTATAAGAATGAATGAGCACGTTGTGGCCTCCTAATGAGAGATGCCGGACATTTTGAGAGAGTCATAAGTTTTGTGTTTGTTTACAACTGTTCTGTCTTCTCTGGTATTTATGAATGTTGTTGGGCCATCAGAGTTGGTTTTCAGCAGCACTATTTGTCGCGGTATTATGTTAATTAGGTTCTTGTTGATATCAACTCTGGACGAAAAAATTGACGCTAGCTCTTCTACTGACATAACAGTGTGACCGATACAACTGACTTATTTGTCTGTCTTTATAAAATAAAGGCAATCCCCAATAGGATTTTGGTTTCCAAACACGGGTGCAGAGGTTCAAATCGAAGATTTCTCCAACTCTGCGCATAGGCGCATACGCACCTAACTTACAAGGAAACCTGTTTGTATAATACGAGGTCAATGACCGGCTGACCGGTCCGCAATAAATGTAAGCCGCTGATTACGGCGCGGTGACATAAAAACTGTGATTGCTATCGTTGGATCCTCGCCTTCTACTTTCCAACCGATTTTTCCGGACTTGTCGTTGGTGTGTTTGCTGAACCTTATTGCCTTGTAATAAGGTGTTAATTAAACATAATGTCAAATGTATTTTTGCTTGTGGGTTCCCTGGATCAATTTTTGAGACTGGCAACTGACGGCCTATGGGGCAGCAACTGCAGCAAAGTTCTGGAATGGAGACCACGTACCAGAAAACGCAGCGTGTGACGTCCACCCACGTAGCAGGGAGGCTAGATGCAGGCTGCTACCAACCGGGTGATGTGGAAATAATTGGGGAGGCCTATGTTCAGCAGCGGACGTCCTGTGACTAAAATTGATGAACTGAAAGTTTTTAAAACAAATACATAATTTTGTGAGCTCGTAAACGCCATTGAATAATTTACGATAGTTTTTTCTGTGATTGTATATTGTATATGCTATGGCTTGTGTATGCGGCTATGCCTGGCGCCTGCCTGCATTTGAGACTGCCTCAGAAAATTCTTATTCTTATTATGCGTTCCGCAATAAAATCCCTTTGTAAGCTGAAGGAAATTTGAGAAACAACCTGTCCCCTATATTTTGCATATCGCTTCACGGTTTTTCAGGACAAATAGTTCTATGTTGTGTTATTCTATGTTCTTCCCCCAGCATCTCAAGTCCAATCAGATGCCAGATACTTACCTACCAAAAATTTTTTGTATGTAAGACAAGGCAGGTATTTGACCGCAATCGCATCAAAATGTTTCAGCGATTCAAGTGAAATGTAAAAGGTAGATAGACAGAGTGACTATCGCATTAATAACATTGTATGTAAATGTTCCTTTATTCGTATTCGAAGAAGGTGCTTCTAAACAGGTTCATTTGACTAAACCGCCTCGTCGGCGTAAGACATTTTATGTATTTATTTATGTGTATTTTACATATTACACTTGCACTTTACATAGACCATTGACCAGTTGTGATGGTCCTTGAAGATTGTTTCTTGATAACATATTTTTTATTCCTTTGAATCATTCGAACGAATTGAATTCCTGCGCAGTACCACTTTAGTTTCCACAAAATACCAGCTTTATATTTATAGGTGATCTGTGTTTTACTCTAGGCTGTAGGGTGTGTATTGATGCAATTTATCTTTCTTCAACCCTGTCATCATCATCATCATCATCATTTCAGCCATAGGACGTCCACTGCTGAACATAGGCCTCCCCCAATAACTTCCACATCGCACGGTTGGTAGCGGCCTGCGCTGCGTCCAGCGCCTTCCTGCTACCTTTATCAGGTCGTCGGTCCACTTTGTGGGTGGACGTCCCACGCTGCGTTTTCCAGTACGTGGACTCCACTCCAGAACCTTGCTGCCCCATCAGCCATCAGTTCTGCGTACTATGTGCCCTGCCCATTACCACTTCAGCTTGCTAATCTGTCAGGCTATGTCTGTGACTTTAGTTCGTTTACGTATCTCCTCATTTCTGATTTAACCCTGTATTAGTAAGTATGTGCATTTCACCTTTGTATGTAACCAAATAAACCATTTTTGTCTTTTTTTTTCTTGAAATTTGCTTGCTTAAAAAACATAATCACAAGCTTTTGCATTTATGGTATGGTATTAGTTATTTTTTTTATATGAAAGCCATGGTTTGCAAATAATATCTCACGTCATGTCAACATGATGTAGCCATATATGAATTTACTTTTTAATGTGTCATCAAGGCACTTAATTAGTGCTGATGCAATGCGTTCGTTAATACACAAACAAACAAGGAAAAAAAATGTTTATCTTTGATAAATACATGTCTTTGCTAATTAACATTGGGGTAGGTATTCGTTAATATTTTTATTTATACGAATAAAGATAACCTTATCCCAGATAACTGCTAATGATGTGACTGTTTAATTTAAAATGCTTTAAACGAGCACTTAGCGCTGTTGTTAATTAATGAACGCTTAGGTCTTGTATTAAAAAAGATAAGATAAGAGGTCAGTCCTTGGCTCTCTTAATAGGCAACTGGGAGAAATTATCGAAATTCTCTAGAAGTTTCTGACATTGGAATGCATTGGACTTCTTGAAATCTTAAATTACATATTTCTTATTAATGGTTAGGTAACATAATACTCAGAGCTTAATCTTAATCACAAATTGTTACGACTGGCGACGACAGTTAAACCTACGACCATTTTGGCAAAATAGGGAATCCCCGTGCTTTCTTCGTGGTTCGTTTTTGTATTGCTAGTATTAAAAAATGGTAGTTTTAGTAGAAAGTTGTCGAAGTCACCGCTTCAAATGAAAAATGGTTTATTTTATTTTTTAAAAGAATCAAAATTCTCAGAAACAAAACAATCATGAATTCTATCAACCCTGGACTTATGGTTTTCTCTTCAATCTAAACAAAAAAAAAAAAATCTCCTTAAAAAAACTCAAAAAATATTTTAAAAATTCCATAATTAAAAACCCAAAAAATATTACAACAAAACTGAGCTTTTCTAAAATTTACAAAAAGACGGCATTATCATAGGCAAAGAAAGACTATTAATAGTCTGAGGATGATCCACAGTTCAGTTGGTAACCGAAAGCGGTCGCAGCTGCATCCGCTGCCGTCATATTTCGCATGTGTCAAAAGTCATCGTTCCAAATATAAAGAACAAAGGACCGTGTACTTGTTACGAATAAATACATTAATTAATGTCGCCCGCGTATCGGTGATTCGCGCCTCGCGCCCTGAGGCGAGTGACCGTGTGATAACTCGATTTATTTACATCGCATATCGAGATGTCGATGACAGTCGCAGCGGCCAGTCGTGTGCGCGCTGCGTGTGGAAAATAAAAAAGATTTCGGTGGCAATTTAAATTCGGAACGCAATTTTTTTGTCTGTTTTCAAAATAGTGATGTTGAAACTTCGATTTTTAATCGATTGTGTTAACGTGATTGTGAATTAGGAAGTTCGAAAATTATTGTGCGATTTATATTGTATAAAATTTTAAAATTAAAAAAAAAAGTAATTTTGTGTTAGTGCAAGCAACGATTCAAAACGAAAATTCAATAAATTGATACGAATTATTCGAGTGCTGCAGTAACTAGTGACCAGCTGTTTTTCAGTAAACATAAAGGTTTCAGTTTCAGTGCGTATCGTTGTCTGTGGTCTGTTTGTGGCAAACAAATAAGTTTTTATCACTTTTTGTGTTAAGTGAAATAAAAAATAAGTTAATGAGTGCAAGTGGTGTGATTCTATGAGCGCCATTCAGTGACTAGCTGTCTGAAAGTTTTGGCGCGAACTCTTTTGGCATTGGAGCTGTCTAGTCTAAGAAAAGGAATGCGCGTGTGTAAGTAATTTATTGCTGATAGTACACCCTTTATTTTTGTGCCAATCATAGTGATGTCACGTAACCCTATTCTAAATATGGTACGCCCCTTTTTTTCTTTTGTTTTTTTTTAGGAGGATAGCCCGTGGGTTCATAAAGCTACATTAACAATTTTATATAATAGAACGGTACCTTTATAACTTAAATTTTCTATGACAAGTTAAAAACATTGTTTTTCATTGGAACCACAGCATTTTATAAAATTTTGTGTGTAGATTTAATCAACACTAAGTAATACGTTACAAAATTAATAAAAAATAAAAAAAAACTAGAAAATGACTGAATTCATTAATTAATTAAACTAAAAAAACGTTCATTTTAGTAAATAACGTTTAGTAAAAACCTATTATTAAGGAGGGTTTTGGGCTGACACTGTGTAGGTTTGTTCTCGACACGAAAAGAAGAAGAAGGAGGGTTATGTTTTTTTAACGCTCCTAAAGGTTAAATATTTTATATTCCATGTAAATTGGTGACGTACTGGGGGCAAAAGTTAAGATTCACTTGTTCATGAACATGCTTTAACTATATTATGTACATTTATATGTTATGTATTCAACGCAAATTTGTCATTGTGTGGCAATGGCTTGTTTTGAGGTAAAATGCACACAAAGATAAACATTCTAGTTGCAAAATCGACCCTATTGCAAAGACATAAGGCGTTACAGTGTTAAGCTTAATGTACTGTCGTCTGTACAGTATGTTTGTATTGTACGGCACTTTAGATTAAACATTTGTGTTGCAAATACAGCTCTATTAGAAGTAAATAAGATGCCACTGTGCTTGCCTTGATATCACAAATTCACGACTATTCACGAATTGACGACGACATCTGTATTCCATACTAACTTAATTTTTTGGAATATTATTTAAATCCTTTTTTTTCTTTTCTTTACAGTAGGTATTATTATGTTATTGTTTTGTTTTAATAATTAATGCATATTTTACCATTTTCGATGCTTTATTTTGAACCTGGACTGGGTGTATGCATTTTTTGTTGCGAGATACATTGTCTAGTATACAGACACTGACGTTGTTAAACGTCATGGCTCTATAAAAAATTTAATATTTTTGGGACAAAAAACACTCGTACGTAAGTAAAACATATTTTTTCACAAAACAGTACCTACTTACCAAATACCAATAGAAAGCATTTTAAGTTGAAAATTAGTGAGCTAGTTTGAAAGTTAGGTATCATGGTATGTCTTTATTTTTTTATTTTTTTTATTTTATTTTATTAGGGACAACAAACAATTGTACAAACGGTTTTACAAAAAGTCTTACAGATATATCTTAAATAAATGCACAACCAGCACCGTTATCCACGAAAATAACAAATAGAACAGCTACTAAGGTCGCACACGTTTGAAGATGTCTTTGTGTATTATTAAAAAAATAAGACGTCAATGTTTCGAGACGTATTTTCAGCAAAAAAAAAACTCATAGCAACATAATATCGATCCAGTTGTTTTTACTATCAATAATTTAAAAGTTCAATCTCATATAGTACAATTTTCAAATCTTGACTTACGCATTGCGGACATGCGACCTTTACATCAAAAGCACGTGCAACATTACCGCAGCGGCGAATCTGAGGTGGAATTGTGTAAAGCAATCGTTATAATTTGACAGTTCATAACGTACGATTATTCTGTCAAACGCTTTGTATAACTGACTTTATCGTACGTTATGAACTGTCAAATGATTACGATTGCTTTACACAATTCCACCTCAGATCAGTGCAGTGATGTGTACTCGATTAAAGCTCTATCGATATGTGTGCCTTTCGAAATCGATTACGTTCATTTTATCTGATTCTTAATCGAGTTCAGGCTGACATGATTAAATCCTGTCGTAGATAAATTGATTATGTTGATTGTCGTCATCTACTGTTTTTATTGATTAAACCTTCTGACGTTTAATATCATTTTATTCTTCGATCTCAAGTAAGGATTTAGGATCTTTGTAACAGAACTAAAGGGAAGGTTCCCTTTAGTTCTAGAAGTAAAAAATAATTTTCCCACAGTGGAAAACCTAGGTTGCAATTGCAAATGAAGTATTAATTTCTATAAATAAAAAACTTAAACGACTGAGAAATTATAGTCAACATACAGTCGACATACAATGTATCGAATATCGATAATTCGATTGTTTCACTGCACTAGATCTGACCATATGCTTTGAACCTTAACATCACGTGTACACACCAGTCGGTTCGATCTTTAGTTGGATAATCAGCTCTAACTCGTTAAATGATTAGTCATGGATTAATTAGATTGGATTTGGTACTTTTTTAGACTAATACAGATACTAATACTGGATATCAGCGCCTTTTTAGGTATTGAAATAAATATACTGAGCTGGTGTCCTTTTTACCCGGCTGCGCCAGGAGGGTTATATTTTTAGCACTCGTGATTAAGTATTGTAAACAAATGTGTACAAATAAGCAGTATCAGTAAATCAGTAGCCGTTTTAGGGCAGAAAAGTTCGAGTGGCCATCACGGGTCGGAAGGCCTGGTGTTGGTAGACCTTCCACTAGGTGGACCGA
The DNA here is from genome assembly GCF_963855985.1 of Ostrinia nubilalis. Classification (NCBI taxonomy): domain Eukaryota; kingdom Metazoa; phylum Arthropoda; class Insecta; order Lepidoptera; family Crambidae; genus Ostrinia; species Ostrinia nubilalis. The sequence continues at coordinate 11,525,274 of NC_087109.1, forward strand.
CGATCGTGAAAGTCGCGGGATGTACCTGGAGGCAGTGCAAGGCGTTGTGGAAAGCCTTTCTTCAGCAGTGGATGTCATATGGCAGAAACGAACGAAGCAGCATCCAATGACAGTTTAACTTTCCCCCGGGACAAACTTGACCTTCATTGGTTGAGTTTTTATGGCGGTCAAGCTGTGGATTCTGCCCAACTAGCACAAAATAGCTGTAAAATAGCTGATAAATAGATTTTTCCGGTTCCTTAAGCTGGTTTAAGATGCTGTTTAAAGTGCTGGCTAAGCGCTTATGCAGCTGTTTTAAGTGTAAAAGAGGACCATATTAAACAGCTTTATTCCATAGAAAGGCTGGTTAAAGTATTTATGAGAGTTGATTATTAGCTGTACTAAGGCTGGTTAATGGCTTATTATTAAGCTAAACGTTACGCTTGTGCCGCTGTACATCTCCTATACTGGTTTTAGTTTGATATCTTACTTAAATTAATCTATTCATACGTATAAAGAATAAAAGTTTTAAAAAAAGCAATACTTGTATTGACAAATAAATACATGTGACATGTGTAATAAAAACTCGTAGAGTTTTATAAATATTGGTAAGTATTTTGTGTTTTTTCATCTGCATTAAGCAGTGAACTAGTGCGAGGGTCAATTTATTGTGAAATTATATATGTATTATAGTTAAAATTTTCAAGCGCTCTTAAATAGAGTTGTTTTGGGGAAAAAAATATTTACTTATTAAATAAGTAATTATAGGTTATACTATGTTTGCGATTATTTACCCAAAATTTGGGTTTTTCGTAAGTATAAGTTACATAAAATAGCTAACAGGAAAGTTTTTAGTCATTTTCAAAGCTGTTCTTGTACATAATTTTCGTAAAAATAGGAATTGTGAATCCATGTGAAGTAAAAAAAAATGGCGTAAAATTTTAGACAGCCTTAATACTTAAAAACAGGGCTTTTAAAGCCACAAGCTTGTCAAAAATCTTAAACAATATTTCATAAGGGCAATGTGTGGTGTATGTTTGGAAGAGAGATTTTAGTAAGGTTTTGGCTGTATGAAGATCTTTCAAGATTACATTTTAAGCCTAATAGTGCAGCGTTTTAGGGTACAATACATAAAATAGAAAAACGCTACATAGGTCCATGTTGCAACAGTTATTAGGTATATATATGGTGAACCACGATCGAAAACCGAGTTGCAAACATTTACTTACGTAGGATCACACACAATCACACAACCGAGTGTAAGTAATCATAATATAATGCAATACGAAAATAATACATGTATAGGTACCTACTTAGATCCTACTTCCTACTAATCCTACTAACATTATAAATGCGAAAGTTTGGATGTCTAAATGGTTGTATTTTTGTTACTTTTTCCCGCAAAAACTACTGAACCAATTTTGATGAAACTTTTTAGTATTATTTTTTAACCCAGAATAACGTATAGGCTATAATTTATGACGATATGTGACAAACTAAATTTAAATCTGATCTCATTACAGGTTGTATGCGAACAAAATGAAAATTCTGCTAATTTATCAAGAGATGAAAATGTTTTAGAAAGCGTTGAAAATACTGCAAACTTGCCTCGTAGTGAAAATGAAAATGCTAAGAATAAAATATAGGGTGCGATTTTATTTATTAATATGTCATGACAATGTAGCTTTCCTTTCATTTACATTTTTATTGATGACTAGCTTTCCGCCCGCGGCTTCGCCCGCGTGGAATTTTGTCTGTCACAGAAAAACTTTATCGCGCGCGTCCCTGTTTCAAAAACCGGGATAAAAACTATCCTATGTTCTTTCCCGGGACTCAAACTATCTCTATGCCAAATTTCATCAAAATCGGTTGCGAGGTTTAAGCGGGAAAGCGTAACAGACAGACAGACAGACAGACAGACAGACAGACAGACAGAGTTACTTTCGCATTTATAATATTAGTTGGGATAATATTGATCAAGTCTTTTCTCATCGGAATGATAACAAATAATTTTGAGTAGTTACTCAAAATCGTCAAAATCGGAATGACAACAAATAATTTTGAGTAGGTAGTTACTTAAAATTATTTGTTGTCATTCCGATGAGAAAAGAATAACACGTAATCTCGGGACTAATTTTGTTATTATTACAAATAAAGATTTTGTTTGGTTAAAATAGCTATTTTAGCTAACCCACCAGCAGGTGGGTTAAAATAGCTACATTTTTAATTACTGCGAGTATTATGAATCCGAAATTTAAAATTTATTGTCTGTCTTATTTTTGAATATTGAAAGTAGGTAAGAATAGAGTATGTAACAATTTCAAGGCCCCTATACTTAAAACAATGATAAACAGTATTAGAAAATACTTACTTATCTTAGAAGTAAAAATAAGCTTAGATAAAACTTAAGTGTTTTTTTCTTACATGAACACCCATTTGAATTTTAGTTTTTCTATACATATATTGTACCTAATCTCTATAATGTGTGCAACAGAGGCAATAAATAAAGTCGAGACTTATATTCAGAGCAAACTAGTTTCAACTTTACATCTTGAGGACCAAAGATTATTTCAGTACGAATGCTAGGCAGATAAGTCTTGAATATATTTAATCTAGATGATTTTACAGGATATATGAACATATCCGTCAAGCCAGTAATTTTATACCCATGAATATGAATAGCACTGTTTGATGTAATAGATATGTTTTTTTGTTCAATTACATGGTAATTTTAGAATTTAGAAACAATAACGTGTTGTTTAAAGCAGATAAATAATGTTAACTAAATAATTTGTTGGAGTTATTAAAGAGGGTCATGTATTCTATGACGTACGCTGTAACAAGGACCTAAAGTTGAAGTGTTGATCTTTCTTTGCCTAATATTTATCCTTAAGATCGTGTAGAGGTCGTGAGCATATACGAGTGGATACAAACGACGGTATGTCAAACCAAACACAGTGGCATCTTATTATGTAGTCTAGCTGCGCCCGCGACTTCGTACGCGTGAAAATTGATTGATTGAGCTGATAATGAGCTCGCAGAATTGCTAAAATCAAGTGGCAGTGGGCGGGGCACATAGCTCGTAGAGAGTTAGAGACGATGGCCGTTGGGGCAGGAAAGTTCTCGAGTGGCGACCACGGGCTGGAAGACGTAGCGTGGGCAGGCCTCCACTAGGTGGACCGACGATCTGGTAAAGGTCGCGGGAAGAGCCTGGATGCGGGCAGCGCAGGACCGTTCATTATGGAAAACCTTGGGGGAGGCCTTTGTCCAGCAGTGGACGTCATTTGGCTGAAACGACGACAACGAGCTGATAATGGTCGTGCGACACGAAGCGAGATGGGTCTTTAAAAACTTATTATCATCAGTACCGGTACTTATTTCAAAAACGATTGAAGGCGCATGTAAAAAACAAAAATGTTGATAACTCATTGTAGAGCCACTTTTTTCCATCCTTAATTGCTAACGTTGGTACACTTTATGACGTAAAAACCAAGGTATAGCCATTTTTTATCCGATGCTTACGTTACGACGTACGTCAAGCTAATAACCTACGGTAGAGCCACTTTTTGTCAGGTGGATAGTGTGCTTGCGTGATGTCCCGACGCTCCAAACAAGTTTCGGTTACCTCTATGCATCAATATGATCATCATCATCATATCAGCCATAGGACGTCCACTGCTGAACATCGACCTCCCCCAATGATTTCCATAATGATCGGTTCTGCATCTAGCGCTTTCCTGCTACCTTTATGGAGTCGTTGGCTCATATTACCCTCATTGCTTAAACTTTGAAGTGGATTCCTCTGAAGTGAAACTGGAGAAGCATCTTTCGGCTAGTTAGGATTGTATGAAAAGAGATGGTCCGAAAAAAACCCAGAATCGATTGGGACTAAATGGGTATCAATAGTTTCTTTATAATGCACATGTTGCTCCACCGAGAGCTTAATGTAGAAATCAATGGGGTATGAAAAAATCATTAGTTTTTTTCATACATTGTGGACCTTCTCCTTTACGAGTTTTGGTCGAATCGGCTGTCCAGTTATGACGCTGCATGAGTCTTAAATACAATTTTATGTCGTTCTATCTAATCTTATGGATTTTTATGTCAGTTTAACAACCATTTCCTCCTGGCATGATTGAGATTTTTTCTCTGCCATAGCAAACATGCCATCAGCAATTCAGCGTCAACATTTACCTTTAAACGCTCTTCATTAACAAACATGTGACGTAGTTATCTGAACCGTAAACAGATGCTGGAAAAAGTAGGTACAGTCGACAGCATCAAGTTACACTGAAGTCTCTTATGTAGTTGTAATAGAGCCCAATTTGCAACAAAATTGTGTAGACTGATGCTGATGACGGTACTGAAAAACATCGTAAAATTATTACCTGCTTTGTTGATGTTTCTCAAAATGCAAGCGTCTTGAAGTCTTGATAATATTTATCTTGGAAGTGCGAAAGGAGAGCAAATCTCCTTAGAAAATTGTTATTAGTGGCTGTCTCCAAATTATTTTGGTGTTGAGGAGACCAGACCAGCTATGGCGGAAATCGGCGGAATATCTTATTCCTGACTTTTTCTATTCGAGTCTCGTTTACGAAGATTCTCAAGATCTCAGTTATTCTTGGGAAGCCTAAATGGTACGTCCACACTGGGCGAACGGGCTCGCGCGGCAAACTCGACATCTTGCTCACTCAAGAGCAGGGTGAGCGAGCAGGATGTCGAGTTTGCCGATTTTTGTTGATTCTCCGTTATTCTTCTTAGGTCAAATATTGCGGTATGTTGGTTGGTGCATCATGGCAATATGGCATCATCATTATTTCTAATGCAGTTTCCTTTCGGTTATATCTCTACAGCCTTCAGCTACCTGTTGTTGTATACAGACAAACACAGAACTGTTTTATAGAGATCCCCCGCAAATTCTAACTAACTACTTTTGGTATAGGTAGTCATTGTCACGTCACAAAAATGAGTAATAATGGTAATCAATAACACGTGTTAATCCCTTGATAATGAGAACCTTGATGTTGCTATTAATACGTCTAATCATCAAAATTTCTAAGCTATTAATCTTTATTTATGTTAGGTTTCGAATAACAATTCTAATGTGAAAGTAATTCTTTTCGTTACGTTGCCACGCCTAAACCGCGGACCTATTTTAATTAATTTTGTCATAAGTTAATTTGCACCACTAGTCAGACATACTTTTTAGGGGCTTTTGATTTGAATGACTGAAGTGACTCTCCCATTGATTTTGTAGTGTTGGGTTCCAACACTAAAATTCATTAATTCTTTCATTCGTTCGGTCTTGTGACGTTTGTATTTGAACGCCATCGCGCCCAGTAGCGTTTCGTACTCCGGCCATTACACTTGTGATTGTGCTGTATTATCTTAAACTTTGCAGACCTGGCAATAAACTAAATTAGTGAAACACGGCCTTTAAATCATCAACAACAACAACTCCGCTGCCCTACATATAGCTTAGGCTCGGTTTACACCAAGGCGGATCATAGTGAAGAAATGTTTTGAACAACCGATCAGGATGTCATTCAAATTGAATGAAATTGACAGAATGAAAACTGATTGGTTATTCAAAACATATTTGCGCTCCGTTCCGTCTTGGTGGAAACCGGGCTAAGGGAAACTATAACGCGTTTAGTTCCGGAGCTCAATTTATTAATAAATAACTTAATCGAATTTTCCGAGAACCGGAAAAAATTTTTGGTCACAAAAAAATCTGGAAAGTTTTATATTAACGAAGATGAATGCATCCTTTTTCTCGCTACAATATAAATATTCCACTCATTCATAACTCTATCATGACATTGAACTGTTGAACTGTTTACACACCATACAAATACTGTTATGAAATGGTGTGGCGATGGTGGATCGCTCGTTAGTCATCCTATCAACACCACGTGTATAAGTACATGCGCACATGTTGCCTATAATACGTAGTAGCTAGCTAGCGATTCGTCCCGGTTAATGTATAATTAACGAGTGCAATATAATATTAAAAATCTATACTAATATTATAAAGCTGAAGAGTTTGTTTGTTTACTTGAACGCGCTAATCTCTAGAACTACTGGTCCTATTTGAATAATTCTTTCAGTGTTAGATAGCCCATTTATCGAGGAAGGCTATAGGCTATACAACATTACGCTACGATCAATAGGAGCAGAGGAACAATGAAAAATGTTGCGAAAACGGGTTTTCACGCGTACGAAGTCGCGGGCACAGCTAGTAATGAATATTCTTAGACAAGCACTTCACTGTCCAACCTTAGTGTTGATACTGTGATGTCTGTTGTCATATTTCAACGAATTTTCACAGAACAATAATTCTATTGATGAAGAAAAGTGCATTCAAAACTGTACTGTAAAAGATCCAATCTCACAGAAATACAGAACGACTTGTTTTATATTATGTAGAGATACTATAGCATACTTTAATTAATAATTATTACGTACAAAAACAACTAGTGACAGGTGTAGACTGAACGACGCGGATTTTGTTCCATAGACAGTTAGACACGTTTCTAAATAAATAATTAATTGATAGAAAAAACCCGCAGTTACATACTCGTAAACTAAGCAGCAGCTTATAAAATCGCGTCGTAAAATACCACTTATTGCAAGTACTTACATAAATGCCAGTGCGTAGAACCATTTGTTATACACGCTTGGTACGAAATATCAATTCGCAGGAAAATCAGCTTTATGCGCTTTGGGATAGAAGGATACGGAATATCCCTGACATAATATTGGGACCCCTATTCCGTGATCCGGGTCAAGGTTGTTAGATTATTCAGACTTATAATGTAATTTTTATTATAATTTTAATGAAATCGTATTTTCTTGGAATTGTCACAAACTGCATAATTTTGATTTAATTAAAAGCTACTCATTTGATTTAACATTTTACATTGATCAAAATATATTTTAATATAATATTATATAATTATACATTTGAATATTTTTATTTAATTATTATTGTAATTTTAAATAACGGAAGTAATTTGAGTATTTGTGGCAAATAATATTATTTTAAAAAGTTGCTCATTTGACTAAAATCAACCATTCGTTCGTCAAAGTGGATAGTCGAAAGTTGATAAAATAGTTAGTTCTCTTCGAGCGCTCGAGCAGTACGGTCCAATGAGCAACTAATGCCGTGATTATGTCCGTTGTGAAGTTGTGATGTGATGTGAAGTGATAATAATTGTAATATTGAGACACTATTGCAATAAACTGTATTACTGTGGAAAGTGCTGGCAGTTTCATTTATCTACGTGGAATTTAACAACTTCAGAAGTGGGACGAACACGTCGTGCTGTTCGGTACAGGTTTGTTTAAATAAAAAACCGAAAATTTAAGGTAAGTCACTTTTTATTACTATTGTGAAAAACAATTAGTTTACAGTATCTTTCTTTTGTGTGACCCATGCAAACCATGGTAAAATATCCTTTTAGAAAATTGATCGTATTAAAATTTATATTATATTCAATATAGACAAGGTCACTATAGTATATTAGTAAGAGTGTAACTAAGTAACATATTATTATAAAATACTCGAGTGGATTTAGCTGACTTTGGTTTCCCATAATTCAGGTAGAAATAAATGTCGTTGTTACGTAAATCAATGAAATAATTAAAACCACATCATGCTTGATTAGTTTAATTAACACATAATACATAGTAATTATTTTTATACATATAACAGGCGCTGAAATAAATTAATAGCAAGTGATATTCTTGCTTCGGATTTATTTGCTTACATACTTCAGATACTAACTGTATTTTATTTTACAGTTTACTCGGTCATTGTTTAATTACAATGCCAAGCGAGAGACAGTCACGAGATCCGCAGCGGCGCACGACGCCAAGGCGGCGATCGCGGTCCGTTGCAGACCGGCGGCGGTCCCGTTCCGTTGCGAAGAGAAGAACGCGGCCCAACTCCAGTCGGCGGTCGCGGCCCACCTCGAGTCGGCGGACGCGGCCCACCTCAAGTCGGCGGACGCGGCCCGCCTCGAGCCGGCGCTCGCGGCCCACCTCAAGTCGGCGGTCGCGATCTCCCGTTACGCCGCGATCGAGGTCTCCAGCAAGACGGAGGTCCCGCTCCAAGATAAGGCGCCGATCTCCTCTCAGCGGCAGCAGGCGCACTCGGCATCGCAGCAGAGCATCGCACCGGTTGGAGACACCCAGACCGGAGCACCGATCCCGATCAAAGTCAAGGTCAGACTCAACTTCTTTATCTAAAAGACGTCGTGCTAATACACCTAGGGAATATAGATCGAGACGATCCGATTCTAAAATTGTTTCTCAATCGGAAGGTCATAATAAGGGATCTAGTGTTACTGGCATGCATGATCGTAGAGTAAATAGTCCAGTTAATCTTGGTAGTGTAAACAAATGTAATAAAGAAAGTGAAGGCACACCCAATGAAAAAGACAAAAATAATATTCAGCCGGAAGTACCCTTATCATCTTCAAACAATATAAATGATGGATTTTTAGATAATTTCGGTAAAATTTTGCAAGCCATCTCAACTGCAAATCCGCATAATAGAGAAAAGTTTGTTTCCATTAATGTCGTGCCAGAATTTGATCCTAAAGTTAAAAATCAGACCATTGTAACTTGGTTAAATAAAGTTAACGAATGCGCGGAAATTTACGGATGGGATGGCAAGCAAACGGCTCATTATGCATTACCTAAACTAATGGGTACGGCCAAACGGTGGTACGAGGGTCAACCAACAGTAATGCATACCTGGGAAGAATGGCAGGAAAAACTCAGGTCAGCTTTCCCGGTTTATGAAAACTTTGGGCGTTTGCTTACCGATATGCTCAACATAAGGGCCAAGTTCGGAGATGATTTGGAGGAATACTACTATGAAAAGTTAATAGCGTTAAACCGATGTGGTATTAATGGTAAAAATGCAATTGACTGTATTGTTTTTGGAATCGATGATAGGTCAGTCCGATATGGTGCTGAAGCTGTAGGTTTTGAAAACACAGACAAACTATTAGGATATCTAAGAAGCGTAAAACACGAAAAATTTGATAAAACAAAAAGGTTAACACGACCAACAAGTGATACTAATCGTAAACCAGCAAAATTAGAGTTTAACAATAGGCAGCCTAAATGTTTTAACTGTCATGAAATAGGGCATACGTTTAATAATTGCAAGAAACCCATCGTTAAATGTCAAAAGTGCTCAAGATTAGGTCACAATGATCCAAATTGTTCAAGGGAAGTCTGGAAAGACAAGTTAGAAGTTAAATCATTATGACTAGTTCATTCCGAGACCTTAATGGATGACAAATTTAAAAAGAAGGTTATTATTCATGGTTCAGAGCTTAAGTGTTATATAGATTTTGGTAGTCAGTGCACGTTGATTAGAGAATCCATTGCCAAGAAAATCTTTAATTATAACGATTGGAGATTTACAAGTTTGCCTTGCTTACGAGGGTTTGGCAACTCTCTCATCCAACCTGTAGGCGCGTATACGACTGATTTAATAATAGATAACATAAAAATAAATGTGGAATTGATAATAGTACCGGATCGTTTCCTCAGTTACGACATGTTAATTGGTCAAACTGTGACTGAACAACCATTTATTGAAGTGCACAAGGATGACAAACAGCTAATAATCAGATCTAAACATTCAATTACTGAAAAACGTATTGTTTTGACAATATGCGGAACCATTAACTTATTTGGAGATGCTATGATTAAAGTTAAAACCGATTGTGACATCACGGGAGAATTATGTATTGAGGATAGTCATAGGGCTAGATATAAAGTAGTCGGCGGAAGGATAAAAATTAGAAATGGCATAGGTTACATTCAAATAGTCAATTATAAACAACTTTTGCTTCAATATCAGGCCGATCAGGTTATAGCTCGAGGGATAATGTATTCAGGGAATTCAAACCAAAACGTTTGCTTTAACATCAATAAAATAAGTAGCGATAACAAACCATTTGAATTGCAGGATTTAAATATTGGTGAAAATCTAAATGAGAATCAAAAATATGAATTATTGAATTTAGTCAATGAGTATAGGGATTGTTTTTCACAAAATTTAAATGAACTAGGCTGTACTATTACTTCAATGGACATTGAGCTAAAGGATTCTAACCCGGTTGTTTATCGTCCATATCGTCTTAGTCATGCCGAAAGAGCCGAGGTTAGGTTAATGACGGACGAACTTCTACAAAATAATATTATTAGGGAAAGTTCTTCACCATACGCATCCCCAATAATATTAGTTAAAAAGAAAACTGGCGAAAAACGCCTATGCGTGGATTATCGAGGGTTAAACAATAAAACAGTAAAACAACATTACCCCATCCCACGCATTGAAGATCAGATAGACAGACTAGCGGGTAATAATTACTTTAGTACGTTAGATCTTGCATCTGGCTATTACCAGATACCAATCAGCGAAGAATCAAAACCCAAAACGGCATTCGTGACTCCGGACGGTCAATTTGAATTTAATAGGATGCCGTTCGGGCTTGCCAACGCCCCTGCGGTATTCCAAAGAGCAATCAATATGGTATTGGGTAACTCACGATTCGATTCAGCTCTAGCATATATGGACGATATTCTAGTTCCGTCAGAATCTTTTGATCAGGGGTTGGAGAGGTTACGCACAATTTTCGAGAAAATTCGCAATTCAGGTCTAACTTTAAAACCACAAAAATGTTATTTTTTCAAAAAGCAAGTCGATTACTTGGGTTTTGAGGTCTCCGGAGCTGGAATTAAGCCAGGTGCACGAAAGGTAGAATCTGTTAGCAACTTTCCCACTCCAAAAGACGTTCATAACGTTAGGCAGATAGTTGGACTAGCCAGTTTCTTTAGAAAATTCATAAAAGACTTTGCACAGATTACCAAGCCTCTAACAAAATTATTAAAAAAGAATGCTGTCTGGGAATGGGGCGTGGAACAAGAAAGCGCATTTACTGAAATTAAAAATAAATTAGCTTCTAGGCCTGTACTTGCTTTATTTGATCCGACCGCTGAGACTCAAATTCACACAGACGCGAGCAAACATGGAATAGGTGGCGTACTGCTGCAAAAACAGAATGATTCTAGTTTCAAACCAATAGCTTACTATAGCAGACAAACTTCTCCCGAAGAATCACACTACTCGTCTTATGAATTGGAGACATTAGCGGTTATAGCTTCATTAATGAGATTTAGGCCATATGTTCTGGGATCAAAGTTTACTATAGTTACCGACTGCAACTCACTGAGGGCAACCTTTCAAAAGAAAGACATGATACCCCGTGTTGCAAGATGGTGGAGTTTAATTCAGGAATATGATTGTGATGTCATATATAGGCCAGGACAAAATATGGTTCACGTTGACGCGCTGAGTAGGAACCCAATATCTGATAGAATAGGTATTATAGAGACTATTGAAGCTTTTGATGTTATGAGCATTGAGAATGATTGGCTAGAGACGGTGCAATCGAATGATTCAGAATTAAAACGTATCAAAGACATTTTGTCAGATCCCCAATATGACGACATCATAGATATAAAAAAGAATTTTACATTAAAAGGCGGGAGGATTTACAGAAATACTGATGAAGGGTTAAGATGGGTGGTACCGAAGGGATGTCGTTGGCAAATTCTACAAAAGAACCACGATCAGATAGGACATTTCGGTTTTGAAAAAACATTCGATAGAATTAAACAACACTATTGGTTTACAAAAATGAGAAAATTCATAAAAAAGTATATCAATTCTTGCCTTGAGTGTGCCCACAATAAAATGCCTGCAGGCAAAAAGGAAGGTTATCTTCACCCCATACCTAAGATTTCTACGCCCTTCCATACTGTCCATATCGATCACGTTGGTCCATTTGTGAGTAGTAAACGTAAAAACACATACATTTTAGTAATTATAGATGCATATACTAAATTCATAGTTTTAAAAGCAGTCAAAAATACAAAATCAAATACGAGCATAGCAGTTCTAAGAGATTATTTTGGTACATTTGGTTTACCGACACGTTTAATTAGCGATCGTGGAACTTCTTTTACTAGCGCAAAATTTAAGAAATTCATCGAAGAATTGGGAATTAGACACATTCAGAACGCAGTTGCCTCTCCACGAGCCAATGGTCAAGTGGAGAGGTATAACCGCACTATATTAGATTCTTTAGCTGCACAAAATCATGGCAATGATGAAAGATTATGGGATGATAGACTTTTACAAGTTCAGTGGGGCTTAAATAATACGATTAATAAAGGAACGGGGAAATCACCGTCAGAAATTTTATTTGGGCTAAAACTTACCAATTTAAACGAAGGCCATATTGTACCTGAAATTGAATCTGATCTAATAAATGATGGTGTAATTAATGAAGATAATGTAGACAAGGGTAATAATAGTGGAAGTAACAATGATCAATCCAATGTAACAGTTAACCCAGATGTTTTACCATCTGAAGATAATAATACTGAAAGTAATCTTGCACCTAACAGTCTAATAACAGAAAACCCAATTGCTACCGAAATAGATATTGCTAAGGTTAGGTTAGAAGCGGATAAATTTATTTCACAATCTCAAGAAAAACAAAAACTATATTTTGACAAAAAGAGAAAACAACCAAGAAAATATAATGTAGGAGATCTAGTAAGAATCGAAAAAGTAGTGCACAGTGTAGGTAAAAGTAGGAAATTGTTGCCTAAGGTTTCAGGTCCTTTTAAGATTACAAAAGTGCTAGAAAATGACAGATATGAGGTGCGTGATACACCTATTACAAAAAAGAAGGGTAAAAATGTTTACACTGGAGTTTATGCTGTTGACAAAATATTCCCATGGTTGTGTTTTAAGGATAAAGTAAATGATTCCAATTCGGATAGTAATAATGACAGCGATAGTAGTGAATAGCGTAATAAATAAGTTTGTATTGATTTTGCATGTACCTATGCCTTCACGAGTTGGGTAATAAAGCACATTGTCATTTATTATTGTATTCGCAAAGTGCGATTAGCGCGAAGTGCGCTGTATAAGGTTTATGTATTATGAAATGACAGTGTACTATGCAAAATGTATATTGGAAATGATTATGATTATATTAATATTTAATAGTATGAGTGTATATATAGCGCAAGGTGCGCTACGCGCAAAGTGCGCTACGCGCAAAGTGCGCTACACGCAAAGTGCGTTACGCGCAAAGTGCGCTACGCGCAAAGTGCGCTACGCGCAAAGTGCGCTACGCGCAAAGTGCGCTAAGAAGCACAAAGTGTGCAAGACTGAGGTACTCAAACGCAAAGTGCGTTAAGCGCAACGTGCGCAATCTAGTTTAAATGTTTGTAATGTACAATTTACTTATTGGTTGAGTAGTGATAATTTGCTATGAATGTTTTGTTAATTTGTTTTAAATCTGCTGTTCACGAGGACGTGAACCTATATCAGGATGGACGAGCTGTTAGATTATTCAGACTTATAATGTTATTTTTATTATAATTTTAATGAAATCGTATTTTCTTGGAATTGTCACAAACTGCATAATTTTGATTTAATTAAAAGCTACTCATTTGATTTAACATTTTACATTGATCAAAATATATTTTAATATAATATTATATAATTATACATTTGAATATTTTTATTTAATTATTATTGTAATTTTAAATAACGGAAGTAATTTGAGTATTTGTGGCAAATAATATTATTTTAAAAAGTTGCTCATTTGACTAAAATCAACCATTCGTTCGTCAAAGTGGATAGTCGAAAGTTGATAAAATAGTTAGTTCTCTTCGAGCGCTCGAGCAGTACGGTCCAATGAGCAACTAATGCCGTGATTATGTCCGTTGTGAAGTTGTGATGTGATGTGAAGTGATAATAATTGTAATATTGAGACACTATTGCAATAAACTGTATTACTGTGGAAAGTGCTGGCAGTTTCATTTATCTACGTGGAATTTAACAAGGTCTATGTGCGGAAGGACATCCTCCCATTGTTCAGGGAAGTAATGTTAATAGGAACGCAATAGAGATGTAATTTCTGGGGAAAATTTAAGACATGAAATGGGAGCTTTATTCATTCTGGTGGAACAATTGAAAGTAGCAGTTATAATGAAAACATATTGATGCTGCCTGATTTTATAACAACTTCATAATAACTTTAAAAAATATGATAACTAATACATTGATTAGTCATAACAAAAATAACATTACTAGCTTTTCCCGCGACTTCAGCCGCGTGAATTACGATCTGTCACAGAAAGTCACCCTTCCATAAACCGGGAAAATCCATCTGTTTTTCCTAGAATTTCAAACTTTCTCTATACCAAATTTAACCTAAATCCGTTCAGTAGTTAAAGCGTGAAAGAGTAAAAACATTAATTCTTACATCCTAACCTAACAAACTTTAAAATTTTAATTTTAGTAGGATATGATAGAATATTTGTTATTTTCGGCTCTATCTTATACTTTTTTGTTGCATTATCGCACTTATATCTATCTTCATAAGATGCCAGTTTGAAATATAGTTCCGCTTGTTCAGCCGTGTATTCCATTTTATTTTAATTTAAAGCCAGTGTAGCAGTTAACCCCAATATGTTAGGAAGCAGTTAATTATATAAAATGCAACATTTAACCAATTAGTATGACTCTACGTGAAACGGACTAGTTATTTTTATTGACTGTTAAATTCTTTCGAATAAGTAATCAATGTTTCCTATATTGTGCAATTTTATAAATTAACTAAGTTTTTTTTAGGTTTTAATTTCAATATTCCGGCTTAAAAGATATATTTAACGAAACAGTTACTAAATAAAAAAGAAAACAACTTGTGTACCAAGAACACATAGAAAATGATTCTTTTAATATCTCTGCTAGATTTTAACACCTACCAGTGTTTAATCTAAAAATATTTTTTATCTAAACTTTAGACAAAAAAAAAATCGTACGCCGTACGAGGTCATTAAGATTAAATGAGTTGTTCTATATTAGGGACATAAACAGAAATCATATGAATTTGAATTGCAAATGTCGTATTTGCTAATTTTAAAGTAGGTACACAATGATATTAATGTTTTTATATAATATCATTGTAGGTACACCTTTTTTTTATCTAACCAGACAATAACATTTTACTTTGTTTAAATTTAACCACATGGGTTGTTGTTCCACGTGGTGTAACGTAATAACATTGTTATTAATGGTTTACTATGTGAACAAGTAGTTTCTGTATAAACTTTGTGATCCATTGAAAGATGCGAGTCGAAAAAGATGTAAACTGAATAAATATTTTTCATTTTCATATAATTGATGTGTTAATTTCAGTATCTTTTTTTTTAAGGTTCTTTTTGTTTTGTTTACGTTACTTTTCATCTTACGACATCTACGGGAAGAGAGGAGCTGGTCCTGGTGCCCCTATTCTGCTCTGCCGGAGCACGCCTAAGTTTGCGTCCCTGGCTTTCAAAGTAACTTCTTTTCAAATTCAAAATTCAAAATATTTTATTCAGTACATAGGCCCTTTCTAGGGCACTTAAACATGTCCCAAATATAGCTTGCATATGGACTGGTGCTGAGAAGAAGTGGCGGAAGAAACTCAGTCACCTTTGTCAGCCTCTTTTTCAATAAAATACAGTAATTTATAGTTTACATGACACGCAATAAGTGCGAGCTAGGCAGGTATAATCCACACACTCTTGTCATTTAAATAATCGTTTACTTTATAGTATCCTTTTTTCATAAGGACTTTCTTAACCTTTACATCTTTAGCATAGCTTTCACTGGAGGCATGCCCTAGCTTCAGTAGATGTTTACAAACAAACTAGAAGTAGGTCAATAAGCGCGCCGGGTCGCTGCGCCGCACTGCTCGCTGAAGCCCTTTATTATTGTACCTAGAGTAGTCAAAGTAGCTTCTTCACATCTTAGAGTAGCTCCCACTGGAGGCATGCCCTAGCTTCAGTAGATGTTTACAAACAAACTGGAAGTAGGTCAATAGGCGCGCCGGGTCGCTGCGCCGCACTGCTCGCTGTAGCCCTTCGTTATTATACCTAGAGTATTCAAAGTAGCTTCTTCACATCTTTAGCGTAGCTTCCACTGGAGGCATGCCCTAGCTTCAGTAGATGTTTACAAACAAACTGGAAGTAGGTCAATAGGCGCGCCGGAGTGCTCTCTGTAGCCCTTTATTATTTTACCTAGAGTAGTCAAAGTAGCTTCTTCACATCTTTAGCGTAGCTTCCACTGGAGGCATGCCCTAGCTTCAGTAGATGTTTACAAACAAACTGGAAGTAGGTCAATAGGCGCCGGGTCGCTGCGCCGGATTGCTCGTTGGAGCCCTTCGTTGATTGTATGTTATTGAATACTTTGTATGTTGTTGGATGGTATTTGTATGATATTTATATGATGTGCGCGGGTGGTTTTACTTTTACGCAGTATTTCTGGAGTGAGTCATCTCATCAGTTCAAGCAATGAAATAAGGTTGATGGTTTTATTTAACTCCACTTACCGCGTATACAAAAAAGTTTTGGTAAAAAAAGAATTTAGTGGCCTAATAAAGATCCGCGTTCTTGACCTGACGTAGAGAGAATAATAAAGGGTTTGGGCCCGCCTTTCGCTCATATGGCGACCCTAAATACACACCATTTGCGAAAGAGATGTACCGAGCCCTATGTAGCCAAACCATACATGTACGTATCAGACCCCATCGTTCGGGTCAAGGTCTCTGCAAACTTTGCAGCTTTGTTTTTGTCTTATTTAGTTGAGCTCACATAGTTTTCAACAGTGTTTGTGAAGTTTCTAGCTTGCACACAAGTATGGATAACTGCGTCAGCTATGCGAGCTTAGCTAAACTAGCTTAGCTCTTGGTCTGTAACCCACATTACGATTGTGGAAAAGGAATAGTATCATAGAAATCACTATTTGTGAAAGAGATAGACTTACAGAGCCATAGATGTGCGTATAAGGTCAAGGTCTTTGCAAACTGTGCAGCTCGTATGTTTTTTTTTTGTGTTATGTTGGCTTTGACGCATGTGCCTATGTTTACGTTGTGTGGGCAAAAAGTCTGTAATGTAGTTTTAATTTAAATTAGTGTTCGATGCATTATCCTTAGTATAGTAAACATAATTCCAAATATGAAATAGAGAATAGATGAAAAATTGCATTAGGAAGCTGCGGGCAGAAAGCTGTAGGTACTTAAGAAATTAAATTCCATCAATTAGTTGGCTTAGTTGCACCACCTTACTTTAGTCATAACTATAATAATAACCGGTGTTTTTTGTATTGAGTTTGGCACATTTTTGACGTTTGTTAGTTAAAGTAAGATGGTATAACTCAACCTTAGTTGTTTTGTTAAATACACAGGCGTTCACAAACATTTGGTTGACAGTTGTTCCAATTTTACTTGCATTTCACGCATTTCGACCAGTATTTCGGGCGTTTTCAAGGCGAGAGTGAATAGGGCAGATATGTACCATCCTAGACTGCATCCCACTTAACATCAGGTGCTATTGTGGTCAAATATCTGCCTTGTTATGCATAAAAAAATATTAAAGAAAAATAAACGTGAAATTGGTCTTGGTATAATGACCATGGTTTTTAAGTTTGTGTGCAGTTGGTCCAATGTCGAGTGTCACACTGTCAACCCAGTTACCTTATCTCTGCCACAGGCACGTGCCACCAGCCTACCGGGAAAACTACGAGGTTGGATTGACCGCAGTGTGTTTCTTAATTACTTGTGGCTTTGCGTTGGTAAAAATATGTATTGTTCCTGCATTTTAATTGAAGAAAATCGCATTCACATCTGAATATTAATTACAACAACAGGAAAGAGTTAGTGTGAAACCTAAAAGACGAAAGATTTTATCCCAAAAATCAAGCTTTGTCGCGATAACTCATATCATGTTTTTTTATAATACGTTTTTTTTAGTGAGCCTTTCTGTGAAAGAGTTTAATTTACGTGGGTGAAAGTCGTCGGCAAAAGCTTGTTGCTATATGAACCGCATTCCATAACTATTTCAGAAGAATTTGGTCTACCACAGTATCTGTGTCAGCAGGTTCTACAGCAGAAAAA
Organism: Ostrinia nubilalis; assembly: GCF_963855985.1. Lineage (NCBI taxonomy): Eukaryota > Metazoa > Arthropoda > Insecta > Lepidoptera > Crambidae > Ostrinia > Ostrinia nubilalis. Next base: position 11,543,303 of record NC_087109.1, read on the forward strand.
ATGCATCTATCCAATTCAAAAATAGCAGTAGTAGTTTTGCGGCTTCATTCGATAAAGGTGTACGCCCACTCGCCTGTTAGCCCGTAACGGGCTGACGGACAAAATTGAATTAGCACTGGTTAGGTTAACGGGATCTGCATGTGGTTCGATGATACAGAGTACAGATGACAGCACAGGTTAAATATTTTTGTTGCAAATTCGCTACTATTTACAACTACATAAGCAAATTATGTATTATATGTTGCAAGGGAGCAAGGCAAGCTATATTGAGACGTGTAAAGCCCTGAAAAAGGCCTACATAATATTACTAATAAATAATTTGAATAAGATCCTATGGTGTATACCAGGGGTAGCCAATACTTTTGACCTGTGAGGTCTACTTATGCTCGAAAATATTTCTTGCGGTCGACAGCAAGGCACAGTTTAGATGAGTGAAATAAAACATTTTTCATTTTCAATCATTCTGTTCAGTTTATTTAACTATCGCGGGCTACCAAAATCGTTACGAGGGGGCGGTATACACAATTTTTCGGGGGTGTAAGCTTTCGAATCATGTTGAATTCGCTCTAAGTGTGCCTCCATCATCTTTAGTCATTTGAATTTTATTGGTTACAGCTTACAGCATTTCGGCCATTCTAAAATATTGTCGCTATAAAAATCAAGTCTCTACATGGCTTTCGCTTAAAGCTAGCAGTAAAGTAGAAAACTGGAAATCAGTAAACTCTAAAATTGACGGGACATTTATAAAACGTGTTTAGTTAGTTAATAACTACGTATAAATATGGTAACTAACTTCAGTTACTTCTAGATCTCTTCGATTACGCTGAGGGTACACCCACGTGATAGCGATAGAGTATGATTGATTTTTCTCGTAGTAATGTCGATGTTTTTTTCCTCATAAATATAGTATGAGCTTCGTCGTCTCAATGTGAACACCATAACGCCATGGCTCACAATCACAAACAAACGTTACACCAAGGCCGACGGGTAAACAGTAAACCGGCACGTTCCATCCAACTGACATTGAATTATGGCCGCTGTACAAGCCATACCATGTTGTATGGGAATTGATTACCATGAGGAATTGGTCTGGCGTTCTGGATCTTACGCACATGTTTATTCCTTAATTTAGTGGTCAATGCATGAGGCGAATTTAATGCCATAAAGACTGTATAGTTTACAGTGTGCACACAACTATGAAAAACTACGTTAGCTAGTTTATAAAACTAATTTAGCTCTTGGTCTGAATAGATCGGTCAATCTGAATTTTCCTGAGTATTTTGCTCAGATACTTCGCTTGGTTTTTGTCGCAGTCATTTTAGCCAAATGGCGTTTATTTTTACGACATTTTTAAAGTTAATCGAGGCGGATACCGTCTTCAAAGGGTTTTGGCAAAATTCCAACCGAAATAAGGCGCAAATGTGGACGCGGGAAAATTTGAAATTTTCGTTATACAACGGTGTGACGTAACGCCCCCGAATGCCAGGTGAAACTGATGCCAAGTTCGGAAATTTATACATACTTAGTCATTATACAGGCAGAATATCAAGCTATACATTGGTGTCTTATGTAGTTGTGATAGAGTGGCTTTTTGCAACAGCAATGGAATCTTGACTGTACTTTAGTCTCCCGTCCGCATATAAAATTTATAAGGGGTGATTTGCTTGTCAAAAGTTTTCACCTTGATTTTTCTTCCTCGTTTCAATATTTTTTGGCATAGAATCGGAAAACCTTCAATATCCTCTATTCCTGATATTAACCATTGAATTTAAATTCACTGTATTAAGCTGTAGTAATGTGGGCACTCAGGGGGAACTGAAACGTAAGATATTATTGGCTAAAACAAATGACATCCACGTTGTGTTCTAAAATGCAAGTGGGTTTGGGCCCAACGCGGAGTCTGCCTAAAACTATAGATCTCATTAGTTCAGTATTCAAGCGAACTCAAATAGAGCAACTATGCTACAAGTTTTTGATCAGATATTATGACCGGCCGATCGAGTTTTAACATTTGACGTAACTCTCGAAGTACTTAGGGATCTGGATTATGAAACAAGTCAATTTAATACAAATCATTTTTAGCACCGTTTGAACATTAAAGAGCATGTATTAATAGTCACCCATTTTCAGAATTAAGTTCTTATCGACCTTAAGTCTGAAAATGGGAGACTACTAATACATGGTCTACATACAATCCAACTTTAAAGTTGGATTCAATTAAGAGTAGACTTATGATGTTATGCTTGTGACCGATTTATAACTTCAAACTTTGCTTGACTTATTAGGACTTGTAGACTACAATTAACAGCAGATTGGGTACGTTTAAATTGAGGAATCAAATTGATTGAGATTAGAACTTAGGTTACGTTGGTCGTTTCGGAAAGGAACAGGTCTATTCACACCTTACATTCTCATTGCTACCACTCCTGTAGCCTGTTTAACCACCAATAAAACCCAAATAGTGAATGCCAAGTTTTGAAAAGAAAAGTAGGTATCATTCAAAATGCTCTGTCAAGTGACGCGTAACATTGGTGTCCATCTGGTGGCAAGAAAAAGCCTTTAGGTATTTTACGAATTACCGTTACATCTACTTATTATGAGTTCTTCTGCCATAAGCCATTTGAATAATAAATTGAATTGCAAATAAGGCAATGTAGCATTATTTACCCTCAAGTCCCAAGTAATTTCTATTGGTTTATGTTAATTACACTGTCGCTGAAACAAAGCATCCGCCAATTTGCTCTTGGGTGATCGCCAGAGTGCGGACATGGAATAGAAATGTCTTAATTTTGGTTTCATTAAGCGACATTTGCCGTATTTGTATGCTGTCTAGCTAAAAGTTAAGCTAGTGGGCGTATTTGAAAGAATTATTGAGCTTTTTATTCGAAATAGGCGGGCATATACACGAGTATTCTAGGAGATACCTATATGATGGCACAGTAAAATTCATAACACTCATTTATTTATGCACAAAGGCTTTTAAAAAGCACTTTTACACGTCCCAGTATAAACCCTACCACTGCTTCAGGACAATAAATGGGCCAGTGCTGAGAAGAAGCAGCGCAAGAAACTCAGTCACTATTGTTATTTAATTTGTTTGTGCTTCTGTATAAAGTTTTCGCTGAGTTCTTATGATACTCTACAACGAAATAATTAATTCATAATGTGTTTTGTTTTGTGCGACACCTGAATATAATTAATATTTACATTATTATTTGCTACGAGACAAACACGTGTGTTCCACGTTTGGCTACACTCAGCTTTTGATTGTCTAACCTCTAGAAATAAATTATTAATTACATAAAACATCAGTGCCAATTTGAGACTTATTTGTCATACAGATATGTCTTCGTTGAATGGCAAATAGAATTGTCATTATTGTTGGGGACATGAGCATATGCTACTTATTCTCAGAGTCATGCAGCCTTCAGCATGAAGGAAGAACTACAAAATGATTGATGTCAAAGTCAATTAATTGTAGAGGAGTTGTAATGGCTATGCTCACGTGACATTGGCAAAAGTGGAAACACAATAGCCATAGAGGAGAAGAAGAAGAAGAAGAATGTGGTAGTCTGTGGTAGTTTGATGTTGAGTCAACGGAACGCACGTTTTTATATTTTTGTTAGTGTTTATTGAAGAATCCAATAAATAGGTGGAGCTAGTTATTTCCCACAACACAATAGGAGTATTGTTCAAAATGACATTTGAACTTTCCCTATTGCTATGTTTGAATTGAATACCATTTAACTGACTCGAATTTTAATTCGGAGTCGTATTTTGGAAGCATTCGAATTCTAATTCGCGTTCGAAATTACGAGTGGGCTTTATTATCGGTCATCCTTTGTTTTAGCGTCCACAACACGATGCTAGCACATATTGTGACGTCACTGATTGTCTTTGTCATCGGCCAGAAGGCCACAGGCAGAGTAATTATAGAGCGGGGTGCAACGACCTCGGGCGAGATGTGTTACATAAACACATTTCACTTCGCGGTGCGCGCGCGCCGGTTAAAGGGCAGTGCCTGTTTGGGCACTTCCTTACGCATTAACTATTATGTATAAATACAACACATTTTATTATTATCAAAAATATTTAATGATGTCACTGAGGTTATAAAGATGGCACCAAAATAAACGACCAAGGCAAACCGCAATGTTTTTGTTTGACTCAAAAGTCATTACACACATGTCATTGTATTTTATTTTAGCGCACAGATTATATATTTCGCAATTTGCTTTGAATTTAACTATACTCAACATCAAATAAACCGCACCTTCCGCGACGCGAACTTTAACGATTTTCTTCTGACACAATCATGGTGCCCCAACAATATTGGTGTTATTTGAAAGCCCAATAAATATCCTTAAAGAAAAACACATTTAATTTCTTAATAAATGATTAACATATACCATAAATGTGACTTGAAAAAATACCTCACTTTGGGCCCACCTATGGGATCAATTAGACCAATTTTTATGGTTATAAAACCAAATAATGATCTCACGTGTCCTCTTTAACAGATGGATAGCGATTAATCCCAACTTAACAGTTTTATAGCCATAAAATTTGGCTCTAGCGTAACTACCTATTTTTTGAAGAAGTGACTCTGGATCCTTCTAAAGACACATTTTTGGGGTAAAAACCTTTCCTTTAATGAAATGAAGGTTAGAACTAGGCTTTCAAATGGTACCAATATTGGTGGGAAGTGGGGAAGCATATGTTTGAAAATGCTTGTCGCGGGAGGTGCGATTTATTTGATGTCGAGTGTATTATTTAGTCACATGATTGAAGAAGAAGATGTTCCATATGGTTCATTTTGGAGATTCGCTATACAATTTGAAATTACCCTCCCCAATCTGTCGGGCCAGGGTGAGGAGTGTAGGGGAGTATAGGCCAAGTCCTTCATTTACCTAGTTTGGTACCATACCATGGTAGTTTGGAGAGGGTCGTGCTCCTGCAGTGGGGATTTAATGACCACTGGGTCTAGATATGTGCCTACTTTTTGTTTACGTTCACGGAGCGATGTTACTCCACACAAAAAACGCCGGAGCTAAGGCCTTTTGACCAGTAGCGGCGTAAGGGGGGGGGGGGGGGGGACCGGTGGGGGCGGTCCGCCCCTGGTGCCAAGCATTAGGGGGTGACACAAGTCGCGCAGATTAGTACTCACTGGCGCATCTGCATGGCAAATTTGCGGCATTCTGCGGTCTATGTCATGGATACTGGATACGGGGGGGTGCAATTGTCTTTCAATCTTTGAATCGGTAGGTAACCCCACAAAACCTGGGGGTGCCTTAGGACTTATGACGGGGGGGAGGGGGTTGATCGCCCCGGGTGCCAACCCATGCTACGCCGCCACTGCTTTTGACATTACAACTGTTACATTTTGCCACTTGTCTATGTGGAGCTGATGTTATCAAACTGTAGAGTCGCTCGATGGTTCTAAAGGCATCAAACGCCATTTAAAACTAAACCCGTTTTAAAAGCGGACAAAAACGACGGTTAAGCAAACGTCCCCGAGCAAGGTCTTGAGCATATAATAGTAGTCTTTGGTCTTGAGTTTGCAAATAATTAGCATTTTTCCGGCACTTAATGGTCGGAAGTTGTGATTCATGACAATTGTGATGCCAAACGGACCGGTTTACGTTTTGTTGCTTTAATAGATAGACAGACGACAGATATAAGGCAAACACTGTGTGATCTAATGTAGTGGCGATAGATACTATTTTACAACAAAAATACGTAGTGTCGCTGTACGTCTAGGGTTGCCAGGTCCAAAAACACAAAAGCCGGACTCGGTGCTTAATTTGACCGGACATGTTACTCTAAAAGCCGGACACGCCTTTTTTGCAATGGTTCATACTCATAGGTACTATCAACTATCATCTTCGAATCGGTAGCCCAACATTCTGGTACGCTCATGTGTACTGGGCGCGGCAGCCACATAAAAAGCCTAACAGAAGCCGGACAGGCCGGACAAGATAATTTTTGGCCGAACAAGTCTCTTAAAAGCCAAACATGTTTATTTTGCGGTGATTCTGCCTATGTCATTTAAGATAACTTAATCTTTTCTTATCTCACAAGTGTTTGAAGTGTCGAAGTCATTGACTATTGTCTCAGACTCGTATCATACTTAAATGATTTTTTCTTTTGGTGATTACTACGAAATCATAATCCATTTCCCCATCAAAATCAGTATTCTAGCAATCTAGCTAAATGTCAGAGTGCCAACCTTTATTAAAGTCAATGTTTTCGATGTCGATAGGTTTAGTTCTTCTGATTATTACAATCTACTTATTATTACTAGGCTGTTACTGGTAATATATCAGTGATTTAATATCAATGAAGGCTAGCCATTATTTCCGGCTGTGGACTATAATAGAGAAGCGTTGGATAATCACAAAATTATAGGTCTCATAACTAGAGCAAATGTTATTAGGTAATCACGGCGCTGACCTAACACAAGAGATCGACAACTTTCTAATAACGCTTTGCATCTATATCTTTAAAAGCGAAAGGTCACTGACTGACTGACTGACTGACTGACTCACTGATTCATCACGAAATCTCAGGAACTACAAGTGCCAGGAGTCTCAAATTTTGCATGGTGGTTCCTTTTAGAACGTAGGTGGTAGAACCCCACACAACCCTCTAACTGCCCCCGCGGCTGGTGGGTATGTGACAGGAGGCAAACGAGCAGACGGATCACCTGATGTACCTATACAAATTAATGTATTTTCCTGACGAAAAAAAAAAACAATGCCAAAAGCTGAGTATGACTTGAGTCAGATTACTGTTTTTACTTCATTTGTGAGTTTATTTTAACATCTACAATCTACACTATAGAGGAAGTTCATACTGTATCATCAGCATTATTATCTTCTAGTTCGATGTGGGTCACGAAATATTCCACGACCTATTTCCAATTTATAATGCTGGCCTATTGAATTTATGATTAATCTATGGTTTGAATTTGAATTATTATTAAGTGGTGGACTAAATGGATCTTTTCGATTTGGATGACCTCAAAATATTGTGTGGATTTGGGTCATAAATTAAGGCAGATTTCTGCACCCAATTATTGAGGATATGTAGTTGCAGTTTACGAGTAATATGCCAAAGTTGGCTTGGTCAGAGTAATGCAATATTTTTTTATCATCAGGGAAAATAAAAAATATTGTCAGATTATAGATACCTACCTGTATCAACGAGCACCACGTCGCTTAACCTCTTCGCGGTAATATTCATACAGTCCTTTTGCAGTCCGAATAAAGAATATCTTACTGACTCTTCCTGTCCATAGTGTCCATACATCAAGCATGTTTTTTAGCAAAATTATTCCATGCTAACAAGAATTCTTTCTTCTATTCCAGTCTTAAAAAGCGACGGGCGCCGTCGCTGCGCATAAAATGCGCTCTCTGCTAGCGTACTACGCTGAAGCCGTAATGTCGGCGGCGGCGCGCGGCGCGGGCTGCACCCTCGGCTGTAGCGGCCGCGGCGACTGCCTCAACGGCACCTGCCTGTGCGAGATCCGCTACGCCGGCGACCAGTGCGCCGCGCCCAACTTCTCGTACCACGCCTGTGAGTATACCCTTGACAGCAAGACCAGCAATAAGGATGTACTCTCGGCTGCAGCGGCCGCGGGGACTGCCTCAACGGCACCTGCCTGTGCGAGATCCGCTACGCCGGCGACCAGTGCGCCGCGCCCAACTTCTCGTACCACGCCTGTGAGTATACCCTTGACAGCAAGACCAGCAATAAGGATGTACTCTCGGCTGCAGCGGCCGCGGGGACTGCCTCAACGGCACCTGCCTGTGCGAGATCCGCTACGCCGGCGACCAGTGCGCCGCGCCCAACTTCTCGTACCACGCCTGTGAGTATACCCTTGACAGCAAGACCAGCAATAAGGATGTACTCTCGGCTGCAGCGGCCGCGGGGACTGCCTCAACGGCACCTGCCTGTGCGAGATCCGCTACGCCGGCGACCAGTGCGCCGCGCCCAACTTCTCCTACCACGCCTGTGAGTATACCCTTGACAGCAAGACACAAGCAATAAGGATGTACTCTCGGCTGCTGCGGCCGGCGACTGCCTCAACGGCACCTGCCTGTGCGAGATCCGCTACGCCGGCGACCAGTGCGCCGCGCCCAACTTCTCCTACCACGCCTGTGAGTTAACCTTGACAGCAAGACACAAGCAATAAGGATGTACTCTCGGCTGCAGCGGCCGCGGCGACTGCCTCAACGGCACCTGCCTGTGCGAGATCCGCTACGCCGCACGGTGGATCGAGCCCATACAAGGTGTTGGACATGGTGCTTTAAATGCAACTACTTAAAACAAGATTGATTTGCATATAAATTGAAAGATGAGACTTCATTCTATCAAATATCACTAATATCAAGTCATGATCTACTATCATAGTTATGTGGTGCGACCGTAAAGTGAACAAAGTCAAAATCATGGATTTTCTGACTTCTGTTTGTATTGTCAATTTATCCAATTTCGTTCACTGGTTTTATGTTATTACTTATTAATGTATTATCTTATACCTTTATCTTAATCTGTGTGTTAAAATGAGTGCCTAAAAAACTTCTAGCTTGGCTATTTTGACGTATTTTTAAAAGGTATTTTTTTTAATGAAAACTGCGTGTTTTAGTTGACATCTTGGGCGATCTTTAACAAACCATGAATGAGAGATGATAGATGACAACGTGGGCGATATTATTACTCAGTTTTTAGACCCTTATTCATCCCTATTTTCGAGAAAATCACAAAAAACTAAATAAAAGCGCCTCATTTTTCCGCATAGCAAAATTAACTTAGGTAAAATTCGTTACACTAAAATAATGTCAGGTAAACCAAAGATGTTTATTTTGGTTTATGAGTGGTTTATCGTGTGCAATTCAGTAAAAATACTCATTAAAATGAAAAACCTCAAGTCAAATAGAGATTTGTATGCATTATTAAAAACCACGATGAAAGATCGCGCTAGTTCTTTAGCTAGGATACTAGAGCTGTTTTCGCATACACTCTCTTCAGATAAACAGAGGTAAGTACTAACGTAGTTAATACTTTATGAACATAAAGAAATACTATAAAACAGATATAGTAAAAAAATCATATTGTCATCATCTCAAAAGATTGTCGTTGAATTTAGTACATACCATACATACATTTTGTATGTATTTTTTTCTTCATTTATGATTGTGTTAGGTAGGTACTGAGTTACACATTTTATTTATCAGATAACTATAAAAAAAAAACAATAATTTCATTGACATTGTTTGTCGCAAGAAGAAGTAGTGTCATTATAATGAGCACCAGTTTTTAGCTACAAACGTAGATTGGCTTAGGCAATCTGTTGATTGGAGTCAGTTTTGTAGTCCGCTAAGTCCCTATAAATTTGCATTAGTATGTATCTAACAGCTAACAGAATATAAAATCAAGCTCGACAAAATCGAACAAAGTGATTGTGTGCAATGAAAAATCAGGCGTTTGCAAAAACATTTCTTTCATAAGTTTAACACTTAATGAGAATAACTTTAGAGTATTGTTAGATTATGTATCTAACAGTTAACAGAATATGAAAACAAGCTCGACAAAATCGAACAAAGTGATTGTGTGCAATGAAAAATCAGGCGTTTACAAAAATATTTCTTTAATAATTTTAACACTTAATGAGAATAAATTTAGAGTATTGTTAGACTATGTTACTCTTTAAATATGGAAACAGACCAAAATGAGTGAGTATTTGCTTTTAATTGAACAATAAATACAAGTTTTTCATCACTATATTTTAAGATTTTTTTTCACTTATATTAATTGCCATCTAATAAGTAAAATCTATCACATTAGAAAGATAAACTTGTCAACCTTACACTGTAAAAATTTGAAGTTACTACGTTGACGCAATCTCATTTTATTTTAAAAACACTGAGTAAGGAAGCGATGTCCAACGCTTTGTATGGGCTCGATCCAGTGTGCGCCGGCGACCAGTGCGCCGCGCCCAACTTCTCGTACCACGCCTGTGAGTATACCCTTGACAGCAAGACACAAGCAATAACGATGTACCCTCGGCTGCAGCGGCCGCGGGGACTGCCTCAACGGCACCTGCCTGTGCGAGATCCGCTACGCCGGCGACCAGTGCGCCGCGCCCAACTTCTCCTACCACGCCTGTGAGTATACCCTTGACAGCAAGACACAAGCAATAAGGATGTACTCTCGGCTGCTGCGGCCGGCGACTGCCTCAACGGCACCTGCCTGTGTGAGATCCGCTACGCCGGCGACCAGTGCGCCGCACCCAACTTCTCGTACTACGCTTGTGAGTATAGCTCAGTTCACAGACCTCATGAGTATAGACAGCAAGACACAAGCAATAAGGATGTACCCTCGGCTGCAGCGGCCGCGGGGACTGCCTCAACGGCACCTGCCTGTGCTAGATCCGCTACACCGGCGACCAGTGCGCCGCGCCCAACTTCTTGTACCACGCCTGTGGGGTATACTCCCCCTGACAGCTATTAAGACCCAAGCCATGGGGCTGTTACCCATGTCAAGAGTAACAAGCACACATAGCCATAAGACTCAGAAACGAACAGCGAGGGGACATACCTATCTGTGCAAGCTCCATGCCATATCTAAAATCATTATTTTCCACCTCCTTCACCTACTCTACTCGTTCGGAATCTTGAAACTTCAACAAACCCAAGTAAATTAGATGGCGTAGTGCTCCTGCATTGGAGACCAAATGACCTGATGACGATAATAATGACATCAATGTCTGCTTCCAGGCATCGGCGGTATTTTCCTGGTGGTGGCGTTCATCTGCGCAGTCCAGCTGACAATTTGCGTGGTCGCCGAATACCGGCGACTGAAGGCGCCCACGTTCCTGCGAGCGTGCAAGGTCACCACGCAGAAGATGCTGTACTTCGTCGCGTTCCTGGCCTCGCTCATCCGAGGGGCTTACTTCGTGTCCCCGGTGAGTGTTCCGAGACAGCTGCCGGTCGGTGTCTCCAGTACCGGCGGCTGAAGCGCCCACGTTCCTGCGAACAAGGTCACCACGCAGAAGATGCTGTACTTCGTCGCGTTCCTCGCCTCGCTCATCCGAGGGGCTTACTTCGTGTCCCCGGTGAGTGTTCCGAGACAGCTGACGACCTGGTGTCTCCAGTACCGGCGGCTGAAGGTGCAAGGTCACCACGCAGAAGATGCTGTACTTCGTCGCGTTCCTCGCCTCGCTCATCCGAGGGGCTTACTTCGTGTCCCCGGTGAGTGTTCCGAGACAGTTGGCCTGGTGTCTCCAGTACCGGCGGCTGAAGGCGCCCACGTTCCTGCGAACAAGGTCACCACGCAGAAGATGCTGTACTTCGTCGCGTTCCTCGCCTCGCTCATCCGAGGGGCTTACTTCGTGTCCCCGGTGAGTGTTCCGAGACAGCTGACGACCTGGTGTCTCCAGTACCGGCAGCTGAAGGTGCAAGGTCACCACGCAGAAGATGCTGTACTTCGTCGTGTTTCTGGTCTCGCTCATCCGAGGGGCTTACTTCGTGTCCCCGGTGAGTGTTCCGAAACAGCTGGCCTGGTGTCTCCAGTACCGGCGGCTGAAGGCGCCCACGTTCCTGCAAGGTCACCACGCAGAAGATGCTGTACTTCGTCGTGTTTCTGGTCTCGCTCATCCGAGGGGCTTACTTCGTGTCCCCGGTGAGTGTTCCGAGACAGCTAACGGTCGGTGTCTCCAGTACCGGCGGCTGAAGGTGCAAGGTCACCACGCAGAAGATGCTGTACTTCGTCGCGTTCCTGGCCTCGCTCGTCCGAGGGGCTTACTTCGTGTCCCCGGTGAGTGTTCCGAGACAGCTAACGGTCGGTGTCTCCAGTACCGGCGGCTGAAGGTGCAAGGTCACCACGCAGAAGATGCTGTACTTCGTCGCGTTCCTGGCTTCGCTCATCCGAGGGGCTTACTTCGTGTCCCCGGTGAGTGTTCCGAGACAGCTGACGGCCGGTGTCTCCAGTGCCGGCGGCTGAAGGCGCCCAAGTTCCTGCGAACAAGGTCACCACGCAGAAGATGCTGTACTTCGTCGCGTTTCTCGCCTCGCTCATCCGAGGGGCTTACTTCGTGTCCCCGGTGAGTGTTCCGAGACAGCTGACGGTCGGTGTCTCCAGTACCGGCAGCTGAAGGTGCAAGGTCACCACGCAGAAGATGCTGTACTTCGTCGCGTTCCTCGCCTCGCTCATCCGAGGGGCTTACTTCGTGTCCCCGGTGAGTGTTCCGAGACAGCTGACGGCCGGTGTCTCTAGTACCGGCAGCTGAAGGTGCAAGGTCACCACGCAGAAGATGCTGTACTTCGTCGCGTTCCTGGCTTCGCTCATCCGAGGGGCTTACTTCGTGTCCCCGGTGAGTGTTCCGAGACAGCTGACGGCCGGTGTCTCCAGTGCCGGCGGCTGAAGGCGCCCAAGTTCCTGCGAACAAGGTCACCACGCAGAAGATGCTGTACTTCGTCGCGTTCCTCGCCTCGCTCATCCGAGGGGCTTACTTCGTGTCCCCGGTGAGTGTTCCGAGACAGCTGACGGCCGGTGTCTCTAGTACCGGCAGCTGAAGGTGCAAGGTCACCACGCAGAAGATGCTGTACTTCGTCGCGTTCCTGGCTTCGCTCATCCGAGGGGCTTACTTCGTGTCCCCGGTGAGTGTTCCGAGACAGCTGACGGCCGGTGTCTCCAGTGCCGGCGGCTGAAGGCGCCCAAGTTCCTGCGAACAAGGTCACCACGCAGAAGATGCTGTACTTCGTCGCGTTTCTCGCCTCGCTCATCCGAGGGGCTTACTTCGTGTCCCCGGTGAGTGTTCCGAGACAGCTGACGGTCGGTGTCTCCAGTACCGGCAGCTGAAGGTGCAAGGTCACCACGCAGAAGATGCTGTACTTCGTCGCGTTCCTCGCCTCGCTCATCCGAGGGGCTTACTTCGTGTCCCCGGTGAGTGTTCCGAGACAGCTGACGGCCGGTGTCTCTAGTACCGGCAGCTGAAGGTGCAAGGTCACCACGCAGAAGATGCTGTACTTCGTCGTGTTCCTGGCCTCGCTCATCCGAGGGGCTTACTTCGTGTCTCCGGTGAGTGTTCCGAGACAGCTGACGGCCGGTGTATCCAGTACCGGCGGCTGAAGGCGCCCACGGTTTGCGAGCGTGCAAGGTCACCACGCAGAACATGCTGTACTTCGTCGTGAAGTCGTGTCGTAAAGAATGCAAGGCGCACGGGACTATTCCCACCTCTCGTTCCCACCGCTGCAACTCCTGTGTAGCCAGGCTTGCCGCCAATAAAAACTAAACCAGTGGAGGTCAAGTTTGCAAGGGGCAGTAAGAATGCCTCTTCCATATGCCATTAAGATTGATTCCAAAAGCTGTGCTGTGTTCCAGCAGTAGAATAGAACCACCCCATCTTCCTGTGGATATCGTAGCTAAGGGGGAAATATGCGAACATCAGGCCTGCGTAAGTATGGACGTCCTGTTGCTGAAATGATGATGATGATGATGCCTGCTTAATCCATATGGTCAGAGTACCGAGCGCCGCGAGCGTAGGCCAAATCCATTGATCTAAGAGCTTGTCTAAGAGCTTGAAATGCAGAGCCGGATTAACCCATAAGCGAATTAAGCAATTGCTCAGGTCAGCACAAAAAAATGGTTAGATCTACTTTGTAAAACGAGCATGTGATTATGTAGGTATTCTAGCAAATAAATTATTGAATTTGAATTTAAACTACACTCGACGTCAAATAAATCGCACCTCCCGCGACAAGCATTTTCAAACGTATGCATCCCCACTTCCCACCAATATTGGTACCATTTAAAAGCCTAGTTCTAACCTTCATTTCATTAAAGGAAAGGTTTTTACCCCAAAAATGTGTCTTTAGAAGGATCCAGAGTCACTTCTTCAAAAAATAGGTAGTTACGCTAGAGCCAACTTTTATGGCTATAAAACTGTTAAGTTGGGTTTAATTGCTATCCATCTGTTAAAGAGGACACGTGAAATCATTATTTAGTTTTATAACCATAAAAATTGGTCTAATTGATCCCATAGGTGGGCCCAAAGTGAGGTATTTTTTCAAGTCACATTTATGGTATATGTTAATCATTTATTAAGAAATTAAATGTGATTTTCTTTAAGGATATTTATTGGGCTTTCAAATAACACCAATATTGTTGGGGTACCATGATTGTGTCAGAAGAAAATCGTTAAAGTTCGCGTCGCGGAAGGTGCGGTTTATTTGATGTTGAGTATATTTTCCGCGAATTCAAGACCCGTAAAAGTCAACTCGCATTTCAATGTGCACTAATACAGACTCCATAGAACGATATTGAAGTAGATATAATGTTTCATCATCATCATCAGGTAATTTAGTCTCCACTGCAGGAGCACGGCACTCTCTAACTTACCAGAGGCAAATGGAGGATTTGGCTTACACTCCCCACGCTGGCCAGACGGGTTGGGGAGGATACAGGATAGGAGATAGAATGTTTACCTTGTTCTAAAGCACATATTGACTGTAGTATTATGTTTCCAGTCGGCGTTCCAGGAGGGATGGGCGACGAGCCTGCTCTCGGCGTACTACCCGCTGCTAATGTCCGGCTCCTCGCTCATCGTGTGCTTCTGGGCAGAGGTATGTACATAGTATAATTATAATAATAATAAATACTCTTTATTGCACACCACATAAAATGAACAGAAAGAAAAGGAACACATAAGGAACAATTAGGCGGTCTTATCGTTATGAAGCGATCTCTTCCAGACAACCTATAGAGAGGACAGTAATTATATTATACAGGGTGACAGGTAAAGCGATACATTCCTTGAAAGGGGTTAAAGTAGAGCTTATTTGCAGTCATTTAAGTCATATGACACCATGTCCGAAACTTGTTCATTTCCAAGTTATTCAAGATTTAAGTATTTTTTTAAAAATCTCCAGTTTTTATGTTAAAATGTACCCTTGTAATGAAGAATACGGAATAATGTTAACTTTTTTGTTGTATTCGTATAGCTAAATAATAAGATTGACATTTTAAATTAAAATTTGCAAGAAAGAATCGTCATTACTCAAGTAAAAGCTAAAAAACCATGTATTATTTTGCAAAAAAAATATGTTTTAGGTAATTAAACGAAGAATTTCCAAGAAAAAATGTATGGAATGTTGTGTACAAATTACAGAATTTAGTTCCTTGATTTATTAGCTATTCAAAAAGGTACAAGTGTTTAACAAACACTACATAATTATTTTTTTATTTGAATTTAAACGTCTAGTAAGATACTTTCATAAAAAAATAAATAAATAAAAAAGTCACACTAACAACTGTTCTTGGGTCTCAATAAATGAAAAACTTAGTATTTTAATAATAATTGTATCACCTAATTTTATACACACATTATTTTAAGTTCTGCTCAAACTGTGAGCCCCGTCTTTTAATACAAGCTCGTAGTCTGTTTCTCACTTTTGTTTTTGTGACTCTTGTTGTCAAACTGCTGAATATCTTGAGCTGCCCTCTGAATGCGCTCACGAAGCTCTTGCTCGTTGTTTACGGGGGTTACATACAAGAGATACTTCATGTGACCCCATAAATAAAAATCGCAAGGGGTCAGATCCGGACTTCTGGCTGGCCAAGGAATGGGTCCACCGCACCCAATCCAACGAAGTGGATATTGTTGATCCATCCATTGGCGTACACTGAGCCGAAAGTGTGCTGTGTGTGTGAAAGCTTCGTGAGCGCATTCAGAGGGCAGCTCAAGATATTCAGCAAAGTTTGACAAGAAGAGTCACAAAAACAGAAGTGAGAAACAGACTACGAGCTTGTATTAGAAGACGGGGCTCACAGTTTGAGCAGGACTTAAAATAATGTACCTAGATAAAATTAGGTGATACAATTATTATTAAAATACTAAGTTTTTCATTTATTGAGACCCAAGAACAGTTGTTAGTGTGACTTTTTTATTTATTTATTTATTTATGAAAGTATCTTACTAGACGTTTAAATTCAAATAAAAAAATAATTATGTAGTGTTTGTTAAACACCTGTACCTTTTTGAATAGCTAATGAATCAAGGAACTAAATTCTGTAATTTGTACACAACATTCCATACATTTTTTCTTGGAAATTCTTCGTTTAATTACATAAAACATATTTTTTTTGCAAAATAATACATGGTTTTTTAGCTTTTACTTGAGTAATGACGATTCTTTCTTGCAAATTTTAATTTAAAATGTCAATCTTATTATTTAGCTATACGAATACAACAAAAAAGTTAACATTATTCCGTATTCTTCATTACAAGGGTACATTTTAACATAAAAACTGGAGATGTTTTAAAAAATAATTAAATCTTGAATAACTTGGAAATGAACAAGTTTCGGACATGGTGTCATATGACTTAAATGACTGCAAATAAGCTCTACTTTAACCCCTTTCAAAGAATGTATCGCTTTACCTGTCACCCTGTATATCTATAGAAAGAAACATTGATTTGATTTTGATTTGATTTAGAAAGAAACATTTTTATAGAAAAAATCCGAGCGAAATATAAAATAATAGTGTTTAACGCCATCTATCGCTGGTATCGCGACAACATGCCGAACCTAATGAGTGTGCGTGCGCATACAAAGCATATTATTTTAAGATACATGTGTTGATAAGGTGGAACTGTAGATGGCGCTATTAGTCTCATTTCTTGTTTCCTGCGTGAAAATCTTATTTACACCAACTTTCGGTAAAAACTTAATTTACGTTAATTTAAAAGAATTTATAGACAAGTAAACGTTTTCAATTTTACGGTATTCATCTCACAATCATAAGCAAATATCCTACTCAACATCAAATAAATCGCACCTTCCGCGACGCGAACTTTAAAGATTTTCTTCTGACACAATCATGGTACCCCAACAATATTGGTATTATTTGAAAGCCCAATAAATATCCTTAAAGAAAAATACATTCAATTTCTTAATAAATGATTAACATATACCATAAATGTGACTTGAAAAAAGACCTCACTTTGGGCTCACCTCTGGGATCAATTAGACCAATTTTTAAGGTAATGAAACCAAATAATGATCTCACGTGTCCTCTTTAACCGATGGATAGCGATTACTCCCAACTTAACAGTTTTATAGCCATAAAAGTTGCACAAGTGTAACTACCTATTTTTTGAAGAAGTGACTCTGGATCCTTCTAAAGACACATTTTTGGGGTAAAAACCTTTCCTATAATGAAATCAAGTTTAGAACTAGGCTTTTAAGTAGTGCCAATATTGGTGGGAAGTGGGGATGCATACGTTTAAAAGTGCTTGTCGCGGGAGGTGCGATTTATTTGACGACGAGTGTATTATGAGGCAGGCTTATGTGAATTATGTGTTGAATTTTCGTTTACTTACTCAACTGGATTGATATGTCATGCAGCGAAATTAATCAGAATTGAAAAAAAGTTTTCAATATCTTATTTAATAATAGTTTGGCCAGGTTTTTTTTGCCAGCCTATTTGCGATAATATTATTATGTTGTTTAACTTACTAAGGTTGGGTTGCACCATCTTACTTTAACTTTGACAAACGTCAAAAATCTGTCAAACTCAAATCTGTCATACAAAATACACCGGTTTTTGTTATAGTTACGGTTAAAGTTAGGTGGTGTAACCGATGGTGCATGCAGGTCGCTTCTAATTAGGTGTTTAGAAAATAGAAAATGCTTACTTCAAGCAGTTAAATTCGAAATTATACAGTGACAGTTAAACAATCATGTTCAAGATCCTAATTTAATTCAAACAATATCAATGCATAAAATCAACTTCGAAAAACGCAATATCTTGAGAATACAGCAACTTTAAAAGCGCTTTTTAAAAGCCTATTTGCAGAAAATAAATGAGTTTTTCTAACGAAACAAATACGTAAGTACGAGAAGTCATTTCCCTTATCTCTCTAAATCTGTTTTTTGTATAGACGACAGCACATCACACATTTTTATTCCAATATCGCACGTATTCCAACTGCATACGGTACCATAATACTTTCTGCTATCTGTACCGCTTGTCACGCGTCCCTCCACGTTCCAAACATCATTACAAAGTAATTCCTCAATTCCTGGACACGAGACGTACAACTTAATCGCATAATTTTGCACAATTAAACGAATTATCGCACGGAAAACATACTATGTTGATAGCTTAATAGTTTTCATCTCCGACATATGAGATATGTCATGAGAATACTAAGTTGACTATGTTGTTTGTGAAAATTGTCTTTGCTGAAATAGCATCCTGTATTTTTATAACAACGAAGGAGAAACTCTTGGCCTGCGTCTTCTTACCCCATGAAAAGTGATGATCAGGTCGATATTGGAAAAAAGCGTCACCAGGAATCCTCAGCCAGGGAGGAACTGGCTACCTTATATTCCTGAAACTCGGCCTGCATCTAAAGGTTTTTAGCTGATGGAAATTAGTGAATAAGGCTGGAGGTGGAAAAATCCAGGAATCCTCAATCACAGAGCAAATGCTTATCTTATCTAACTTCCAATTACCGAAACACAATACAGACTTAAGTAACGTCGCATGGCATGACAACACAAGACAGCCAGGTGGACATAGACTTTTTAGAATGTTGTATTTGTATACCACCAGGTAGAGCTTGTTGGAAGAGCAGTTTTTTTTAAAACATATTTAACAACTAAAAAGCCAGTTCATCATCATCATTTCAGCCCTAGGACGTCCACTGCTGAACATAGGCCTCCCCCAATGACTTCCACATCGCACGGTTGGTAGCGGCCTGCATCCATCCAAAAGACAGTTAGACATTGGGACATTTACATTTGGATAGCTTTAAAAACCACGTTGAAAATTGTACTGTAAAACAAGGAATCTTGTATGGTTAAATTAAACGTTCTAACTGTTCTAAGCTCTTCGTTTTAACTGCTCTGAGTCTTGCGTATTTTTAATTTGTAACCTAGAACCATTTTTGTTTTTTTTTTTGCCGAAAATTAAATAATGAAAAAGCCATCGCTGCATTAGTCATTCGGGGAAATACTTTAGCGAGGTGCGAATTCATGGTACAGCTTTGGTTGGATGTTCCAAGTACTATTTGTTTTAAACCATAGACCAAATATTTGCTATCAAATAGGTAGAGCATCTCTGGAATCTGACTCCATTATGACGTAATGATATACTTATGACGTCATGATATCATTATGAAGTCTTCATAGTCCTCTGGTTAGTTCTTCTGATGAAGTCTGTCCATCTAAAGGTACTAGGTTCGATTCTCAAGTATAGAAGTCTCATATAGTGATATTTCAAGCGTTCTTGAGTTTGATTTTGCTTGCTAATGTGTTTTCTTTCTTTCTTCCCTTAGGCCCGATTTGACCAAACTTTTATCCGAGAATAACTCCTGGTATAACTGGCACATTGACAGTTTCAATATGGAAAATATGTCAAAACTGACTATTTATTCTGAGATTAATATTTACTATTTTTTGGTCGAATACCCTTCGTTCGTTCGTTCGTTTCAGCCGAAAGACGTCTACTGTTGGACAAAGGCCTCCCCCAAGGATACCCTTACTCGAATAGAATATTTTTTTTTTATTTGACAGAAAGGTACTCAAGCATGAATCACATACCGAGAGAAATAAACAAACTGCATGTTATGTGCCCCACTGTCAAAAGGGTAATCGATACTACCGGAGTTATGTCTACTTCTAATACTTACTATACTACTAGAATATTGAATGAACATTATGTACTTCAAGAACCTAGTCGTAAATGTAGATTATTCGGAAATTCAGTTGTTTATCGTCGATACAGCGGCCTCGGATCGTGAGGCCAAGTGTGCGAAATGCGAATAGAAAATAGAGAATTTGCATTTGCCGTACTTTATTGACGCACTGAGAAACGGATTGTTTTATTGCATTTTTATTAGATTTTATTTTGTTTTTTTTGTTACTCCCGGGTAGGGTTGCCAGGCGTCCGGCTTTAGCCGGACATGTTTGGCTTTTTAGGGGCTTGTCCGGCCAAATATTGTCTTGTCCGGCCTGTCCGGCTTTTATGTGGCTGCCGCGCCAGTCGAAACTCGAGCCACAGAATAATGTTATGTTCATTCAAAGATGATAGTACCCACTCATGAGCAGCACAGAGTCCGGCTTTTGTGTTTTTAGACCTGGCAACCCTACCCGGGGTTATTATGTAGTATTGAAAGAAGTTGAAAAGTGCTATCGGAAAGGTAACGAACATCCACAAAAATAAAAGTAACAGGTTTTGGGCTTCTATATTTCCATACAAATCTATAAAATGTAGGATTCCTATCCTAAGACAGCATAGAATGCTGTCTTTCCCGAACACTTATAATGCGGGCCTTTTCAAGGCTAGAGTGAATAAGCACTTAGGCCCAGAACAGACGGTGAAACGCAACTGCAACGAAACTGCAACTGCTAGTTACTTTTGAGTTGCATCTAAGTTTCTGCCATAGCGTCCGTTGAGAGACCACACATGACGCGACCAGTTTGAAACTTTCAGTTTCAGTTTCATTCATCAGAATCATCAGAAAGTTGCAGTTGCGTTTTACCGTCTGTTCTGGGCCTTACAGGGCAGGTATGTTTTCTATTTTTACTATCCTAGACTGCATTCGCTAAACGTCAGGTGCGATTGCGGTCAAATACCTGCCTTGTTCTGCATAAAAAAAACATTGAAGTTACCAAAACAATGATACGGAACGGCGGCGTGGGTGGATTATTATTCTAAAAATAGTTATTATCAAAAAGTAAACAGGACAAAATGGACCGCGAAGATATGGTTCACTTATGTGTTTGTAGACACGAATATACAAAATGTAACAATTAAAGGTTTTTATAACAATCTACAACAAAAAATCAAGTTGTTAGTCCTATTCATAGCTAAATTAGCACTTTTGTCCGCGTTAATTATTATTTCCTTGTTAAAGAAAGACGCGCGTTTCCTCTTCCAAAACACTTGACTGAAACGTAAAAGCTTTTAAAGTTTTTATATTGTCAACATTTTATTGATTTGATATTACCATAGCTAAGATAATTTTCGGGATTAGCACCCTTTCATGTCTCTCCAACTCTCAATCTACATCTCCATACCTTTTTTACAAGCTTTATATTGACTTCACTTGTTAGTATGTGTGGGACAAATCTTGCAACTGAATTTAAGACCAGTTCTCCTCAACCGATTGAGCTGAAATTTGGTATACTTATGTAAGTACGATGACAATGCAATATTATGGTACCATTCAGCTGGTCTGATGATGGAGTCGGGAGGTGGCCATAGGAACTCCTAAACAAAACGGCGGATACTCATCGAGTTTGGGTTCGTTGGATTTGTCTTTTCGAGCACTTTAGTGTTAGATAATGTCCAGGGTCCTGAGATTAAGATATAACTAAAAAGTGTAAAATAAAATTAATAAAAATAAACTTTTTTAAAAACAAGCTTTTATTCTGAATCTCGAAAGCTTGTAGCGCAAACAGAGAAAAAGAGGAATAAATTCCATGCGCGATACAAACTTTCGAAATTCAGAATAAAAGCTTGTTTTTAAAAAAGTTTATTTTTATTATAATTTTTTTTAATCGATTTAGTGGAATAAGCGTGAACATTTTACAGACAGACGTTTCCATTGACTATATTATGGTTGAATAAAACGCGTTTCGCAACGCGTAGTACGCCCTTTATGGCCAAGGGCCCTGTCCTTCGGCGAATAAGTAGCTAAATGTTGAATGCCCTTCTAAAGCCAAATACTGCGTAGGTGCGTAGGCGCAGTCCACACGCTCTATCCGCGTCTTAGAAATTTGCCAATCTTGTGAATAAAATTATGATTTAAATATTACGAAATGGACTGCTATGACACATCATTACATATTATTTACTTTTGTGATAATAATAGGGTTTATATATTTTTTTAAATATTTTTTATTTACGAACTATTCTGACCACAAGATATGCTTGCTATTTTCGTGCATTTTGGTATATTTATTCTAAATAGTATTCTTATGCTTATCGAATCCAAAATAAAGCTTTTTTTCGTCCTTTGGTCCCATCAAGAAAGTGTAAAATACATAATTCTTTAACATAATTTTACGAATTCTTTGACACTCTATGAAGTTTACAATATTTTTTGATTAAAATGCATTTTAGGTATTAACACGTTATTTACTATTTGTCTGTCAAAATAACCTTGTCCTATAATTTTTCACCAGTTAATTTAATTACTTTGATGATCTAATTATTTATCAACATTATCCTTCGCATTATGTTTGGGTTCTGCTCACGCGCCATTCATTCCACAGTTGCGACATCGCGCGGCGCGTGTGCTTGCGCGCCTTAACATTGCGCGCGAAATCCGAAATTCGAATTTGGAATACAAACTTTTTTATTTTCTTTTTTGGTGATAAAAAGTTTAGTTTCGAATTGTGTTTGTGTATTTATTGATTTTGAAAGAAGGTATTTATTATTTTTGATTATTTTCTTGTACGGGTTTGTTAATTTAAAAAGATAGTTAATATGGTTTGCGGATTTAAAAAAATTAAATCATGCTCACATATTACCTTAAACTTAATTTAAACTTTTGATAGGTCTAATTTTAATATTTTGACCAATCACAAAGTAGAGTTATGACTGAGTTAAATCGAATTTTGATCGTTGTTTTGTTATACCGGCTTTAAACTGGTATTGTGACTGCTGGATTGTTTATTTTTTGCAAGCCTTTTGTTTTCTTGGAAGGTTCAATTCCAGTTCTGCTTCAAATACAACCTGTGTGGTAGATCTATGTATGCATATTTGAGAATGATGAGCAAGTTTCATTGGGACGTGTATAAGATCCCTGAAAAGGCCTAATACTAATAATACTTTGAAATTAATATTTTTTTAAACTGCATTTTTAGTAACTATACTGTACTTTAGGTTGTCTTAAAGAGATCGCTCTATAGCGATAAGACCGGCAAAATTGTGCCAAATCTTTTGTATATTTTTTCTTTTTCTTGTCTTGTGGTGTAGTGTGTTCTACCTATCCATAATGAAATGACACCTGCATTTTTACATTATTAAAAAAAATAGTTAAAATTAAAAAGCCGTTAAAGCTTGCAATTAAAGACAGGATGTCGTTTCAGCGGTAAATAATTTTAATGAGTGCGTTTTCAGTTTCCTTAATTTAAAATCGCAACAGTGGGCGTCTTTGGAGTTGCGAAGAATGTGCATGCGCATTCCATTTAGATACATTTTGTCTATGTTATGCCAGTTGGATTCAGACGGTTATTTGACAGCTAACAATAGTGTAACTGGGAATAGTATCACTATTGTCTAAGGATGTTGCAATAAGAAATAATTTTCAAACTCTATTACCTACCAACCACCAACCAAAGCCATTGTGGAAATCATTGGGGGAGACCTATGTTCAGCAGTGGACGTCCTATGGCCGAAATTATGATGATGATGACTACCTAACAGTTTTTAAATACCCCAAGAATGGCTCAACTTACAATCACTACTTAATGTATTGTTGTAGTTGTAACCTACTTACTTCCTGAGGTTGTCTGTAACAAACATACAAACAAACATTTTAATTACAATTTTATGTTGCTCCATTTTGCGGAACAACATCTCTGACATCAATTAGTATAATTTACCAAATAACAGATTTTATGTCATTTGTCATCACAAAACAACACTTGTCAATAAAGTTGTGTCAACTCTCGTCGATTACGAAATTAGTAGTTCAAGTGACAGCACATCAAACTATACCGACATTTTTGTTGCAAATCCAACCCTATCACAACAGCATAAGGTGCTTCAGTTTGTAGCTTCTCGTGCAGTCGTGCTCAAAGCGGCCGCATCGCAAAATATGCAAAAACACGTGCATGCGCTTATTTTGAAATTGAAGTTTAATCAATTAAATTAGTGTGAATTTAATTGAACACTTATCGTTATTATCATTAGGCGATTTATAAATTAGCCCATTTTAGTTTTCCGTATTAAATAACTAGCTTTTGCCCGCTGCTTTGCTTTTGTAGATTTATAATATTCTTATAATCTGTCTGGCAGAGCGTGGGGAGTATAGGCCCACTCGTCCATTACTTAATAACCTGGATAATCGCTTCATTTACCGAGGCGAAGTAAAGAAGCGATTCTATTGGTTCTTTGCAAACACATCCCTCGCTACGCATCCTCCCACATCTCTGGTGGAAACGCAGCCTAAAACTAAAGTCTAATGCATCAACAAGAACACTGTAAAGTTTCATCAAAATCCGTTTAGTACTTTTTGCTTGAAAAGGTCAAACATCCATCCTTACAAACTATCCATTTTAATTGAATAGGATATGCTCCTGCATATCCTATTGATCTTGTACTATAATTAAACTATCAATTTATAAATTAGCCTATTTACCCTTTTCGTACATAAATATTAAATTAAATTGACTTGTCATGACACCGACCGATAATGACTAAGGCCAGTTCTTGCACTTCTGATAAACTAATTGCTGTTTACTAGTTTCAAAACACTATATTTGCGTGAGATTAATGTCTATTAAAATATTTAGTTTTCTTATAATTTTAGCCTAGTACTTACTTGGAGCAATGTTTATATTAGATTTGAGGACGTATTCATCTAGAACTAGCGCAATAGCATCAGCAAGTGCTTTCTTGCAATTTCGCATACATCTTCCTAAAATAGTCAAACTTCATGGATATATTTCTTGTTCTCATGGGAAAATGGTTCGCAGGTCCTCCTCCGTCTGTTATCCAGTCTCTTGCTTGCCCTTCACATCGCGTCTCTCATCTTTCTTTCTTTTCGCGATTAGATCAAAAACACTGGACTGATTTTCATGCGGTTTTCATCAATAGATAGGTTCATTAAAAGCAAATGTATCCTCCTTGGAGGAAACATAGGATAGTTTTTAACCCGATTTTTAAAGGGTTAGCAAGCGATAGTCTTTCAGTGCCAGATCGTTATACACGCGGGCGAAGTCTCGGGAAAAAGCTAGTGAAATACAAAATGAAAGGTTTCATAAAACGCACCAATGTCTATAAAATGGCTGCGATAACAACATGCCTTATCGGCGCAGTAGGAAAACGGGCAACAGAACGAAGCACTTGGGATTTCCTCCATTTTCATTTATTTCCCGACTTATAACGTTACATAATTGATATTTTCCTTGCTGCTATGAATGTATGTACAATTGACGGCATATTAGACTACTTTTTGTTGCAAATTCGACCCTATAACAATGATATAAGATCCTACATGCGTACCTTGACGTACGGTGGTCTGTACTCATAATTGGTATTGAATCTATCAATACGAATGTGCAAACATAATAGAAGATTAATTATGAATGTCATTCATGATTGATATCATATTTTATTTAAAACTAGCGGCCGCCCGCGTCTTCGTGCGCGTGCACCCCGTTACCACACCCCTTATGGGTTGGGTTTTGCAAAATCCCGTCTTAGTGAGCACCTATGTTCTAAAAGGAACCTCCATGCAAAATTCGAGACTCCTACATTTGTAGTTTCTGAGATTTCGTGATGAGTAAGGCTGGATTGCACCATCTTACTTTAACTTTGACAAACGTCAAAAATCTGTCACTTTGACAAACGTAACTTTGACAAACGTCAAAAAGCACCGGTTATCGTTAAAGTTACGGTCAAAGTTAGGTGGTGCAACTCGCAAGTTACATGCACTTGTGATTGATATCATATGCTATGTTGTTGTAGTTAAAATGAAAACTATTTTTTTGTAATTATTTGTGAAACCACAAGTTATTATCCTGTGGCTTTCCTTATTTATTATTTGCACTTGGCAACATCATTGTCGGCTAAGGCCCGTCATACACGGACAGCTTGAAGCAACTAGTTAGTTAGTTTTGCAGGGCAAGCCTCATGATTGGGCTATTGTGAGCGATTTATGGTCTAACTTCCTACTAGCCTAGCAGCTATAGTCTGGTCTGCGAGCACGTAGAATTAAGCTATTCATCCTTATCGCTCGCGCGTAATTATGTTGCTGTCGCGCTCGCACACTCACTGCGGGCGCCAGTCGCGACAGCAATATAATTACGCGCGAGTGATAAGGATGGGTAGCTTGGGGTCATTGGACAACATTTTACGTGCTCACAGACCGGGCTTTAGTACCGACAGCTTCAAACTACGACTGCATAACAAACTACAGTATTCTACGTACACACATAATCGGAACTGCTCGAGCAGTTGTGACTGCTTCTGGCAGTTGGCAGCTCGATGAATTTTTTTTTGTCGTAACTATGACTGCAACAGTGTATGTTGATCACTGGCTGTGTATGATGGGACTAAGTTTATTAATGAAAATGTGTATTAAACATAGATCCTGGCTACACAGGAGTTGCAGCGGTGGGAACGAGAGGTGAGAATGGTCCCGTTGTACTTGGTGTGTTATTGTTAAATCAAGTAATAACTTTTATTTATGCCCCTATGGGCATTTAAATATCAATAAATATTTACTAGGATACAGATTAGAACTAAAGGATTTAGAACCTCTAAAAAGTGTACATTATGAGTCTGATGATTATGGTAATCAATCCAGATACAGTCAATTTAAGTTATTATTAGTTAGTATTATCATAGGTCAGTAGAGCGCCTATTGTTAGTACCTACCTTTTATTGTTTTTAAATATAGATTCTCCGTTTGAAATAAAATCAACATTAATAAAACCTCGTTTTAATTGTTCTGCTCTATAAAATAATAAATAATACCGGGTCGATTTATTTCAATAATTTATTTGTAATAAATCGCTATTATTATTTTTACATGTCTGTACATTTGTAACTATTCGATCATTGAATATTTTATGCGACGTGTAACAGTCTTAAGCGTTACACAAGCACGCGTTAACACAATCGAATACATCGATCTACGTCGTTTTTGTACACGCCAACTGAACATTATTCGAAGGGCAGGGATCACATCGATGTCCTTTGTCGATGTTTTGTTAAACATATCGGTTCTATGTCAGTGATAGCTACCGACTTGCGTTAATCTATCTTATTTCTACGGTCTCTTGATTTTTTTAATGAATTTCGTCTACGATTTTTTTTTTTATTTCATGCTCTTTATGCACGTATTTTCATTATAGCGGCTGAACAAATTTTCCAGAGCACTGCTAAGACTAGACCAAAATCGATTTATCATTCGTCTATCTTAAACACCCTTTTTCCGATCCGGGTATAACCTGTCAAAGATACATGTTAATTTGTAAAGAATTAATGAAAAAAAAAATCTTCAAAATACATAAGGTTACCAGAATACACAGAAAGTGTAGGCCTAGTTTAATAAAAGGTACGATATAAAGTACTATTTCGGCGCGTACGCAGGATATTTCGCAAGCGAATACTACCGCAGTGTGAATGGCGATGGTGATCGCTTGAGATAACCGATTAGCTGGTCCACCTAATTAGAAGTTAGCAGGTCACTATTTGGGAAAACGAATAGTTAGGTAGAATTTTGTCGCAGTTGGGTGGACGTCCACCCACAAGGTGGACAGATGACCTTATAAAGGTTGTAGCAAGGCGCTGGATGCCGGCCGCTGCTAACCGGCAATTCTGGAAATCATTGGGGGACGCCAATGTTCAGCAGCGGACGTCCCATGGCTGAAACGATGATGATGATGTCGCAATATTTGTATGGTTCTGTTTTCAAATAATCCTTCTATCGGTTGTCTGGTATCCCTTGTTAGGTTCATTCTTAAGTCGGATTCCGGATAGCGTTGAATAAAATATCTAGGGATTATTATGTAAAAAGACCTGTTAAATGTAACGGCAGTTAATTTCACGTCGAGCTGTACTAAAATAGAAGAAACTTGATCTGTGATGGCAAAATGTGGTTATATTTCTAGTTATACTCATACATTTATTAATATTCGATTATCTTTCATAGTTCCTCGTTTCTAGCGTGAATAAAACCAGACTGGAATAAGCTTCAGCTAGAAGATAATTGGAAACTGATGGAAAGTACAAAAAGATCGATTAACCGTTTTATCGATATTGAAATTGCAAATTACAGCATTAATCCAAGCCTATGCCTATATCGATTGAAAATTGCTATTGAACTAAACGGAAATTCCTTTGAGAGTTTTCATTACTTTCCATTGAGTGCGGTGTTATCATAACTCCAGCTTATAGTTTATCAAACAGTTATTATGTTAATGATTTGTTTATTGAAGACTGATATAAGGGCCGTAGCTCACGTACTTTTGACGTCTGTTGTGGAGGAGCATCACTTGATGCCATCGATGAATTTATTTTAAGCTACTCAGGGACCTATGTTACTCAAGAGATAACGTGGCATTCTAACGAAAGATTTTTTGAAATCGGTCCTGTAGTTGTAGAGTTTACTCGTTACAAAAATACAAATATCAGAGATTGATTGATACAGAACTAAGTTCATAGAGATATTGCCCATTTGTTGGCAGAGCTATTTAGGCGCATAATGTCAAAAGCGCTAGCGTAGAGTTCCGCTCACAAACATTACTATGGGGTCTCACAGTGTGTCTTGACACATGGTGACACACAAACCAATCACAGAGCTCTATTCAACTCTGTGCGTTCGATTTGCTGCTTTACATAAGCAAGCATCATTTGTGAATGCGGACGTAAGGTCCTGTCACTTGCCAAATGGTGCCAACTGTTGAGCACAAAAAAAAAATACCAACCGAATTGAGAACCTCCTCCTTGTTGAAGTTGGTTAAAAAACGACAGCCCTCATTGACCAGTGGTGTCAACTACCTCACTAACGACAGCCCTCATTGACCAGTGGTGTCAACTACCTCACTAATCACCTACTAAACGTAGCTCGTCTCTGTGGGTCTTTAGACCTATAATCTTTATCTGCTTTGACAGTTATTCTGAACCGTCAAGTCGTGTGACTGCTTGTGAATGTGTAGTTTTTATTTTATTAAACTTTTTACTGATAGTGTCAATATTGAACTTTATTGCGATGATATAGGGTTTTAAATATATTTTTCAAGACCAGTCAAAGGGTAAACCAACTTCTAAGAAACATTTGAAGGTATGTAACTGTACTGTATTCATATGGGTTTTCAGAATTTTCCTTGTCATGTTAAGGTTATAAGTTAATTTTAGTGTAATGTAGAGCTTTATGGATGGCTTAATTGCCCATGACTTTTAATTAATATGAAGTAGTTTTTTTAATGTCTCTGTTTCTATTTATCATCGTCGTATGATAAGAATCGAGTCGTATACATGTAGTAGCTGTTTTTGTGTCGTGGCTCCTACTTTTACAATAGAATTTTCATTGGTCGCGAAAATTTTGATATAAATAATTACAACCGTTGTGCTATTAACGTTAGTAAAGTTTCATCGTAGTCCATTCAGTAGTTTTTGCGTTAAATAGTAACAAACATCCGTCTGCATTCACAAACTTATCAATATTGAACTTATTACTTATTTATTTATATTAACCGGCAGACAGTGGTGACTGAGTTTGTTGCGGCGCTTCTTCTCAGCACTTGCCAAATGTTGGTCTCGAAGCGCTGGTAGGGTAAAAATATTATGAGACATGTAGAGGCTCTTTAAGCAGCAAAATATTTGACGATTTGTAAGCACTATTATAATAGTCTATACAAATAAATAAATGTTGACTATGACTTTGAACCCTTATAACTCAAAGAATGGGAGGAGTAGGTACTTCATTAGTGGTAGGTAGCTTCCTTCTGATGTCTGTACCTGATTGTGAGAAAAACGATATGACCGAGAAGGAAGTGAATGAATCAATGATGGTTGAATGGATGAGGAAGTCGTCCTACGACCTGATGACCCGAGTATCATCATGTAATCATCGTCCTATGATAAATAGTAAGGAAATTAATCATGGTCTATTCAAATAAGATACCTATTGAAAAGTGACGTCACGGCTGGGAGAGATATAGAGTGTACAAAGTAGACTGGAGTTCAGATCCAAAGTGCTTGGATAAAGTAACCGAAATCGCTTCACGGATAGGGTTGCCAGGTGTCCGGCTTTTGTTAGGCTTTTGTGGCTGCCGCGCCTAGTCAAAAGCACACATGCGCGTAGTTGGGCCACCGATTCGAAGATCATAGTTGATAGTACTCACCTATGACTCCTATGAGCTATGATACTAAATTGCACCCCCCACTCCCCCCCGTGACATGGCAAAAAAGGCGGTCAAATGTCCGGTCAAATTAATCACCGAGTCCGGCTGTTGCAAACTATAATCCGCACGACTTTGAATCCGCACGACTCGACGGCGGGTACCAGTGTCTTGCTATTAGTGAAACCCTCATCTGTGTACTTTGAAGGGTTTGGAAGATATAATCAAGAAACACCGAACAAATCGTCGTTATAATACTGACGTCTCACTCAACTCGCAACTGGCTCGCTGCAGTGACTCATCGATTCTCCGCACGCGATCCGGCTAACGCTCACACATCTTGCCTACCGCCGCGATCCGGCTAACGGATACTCAGTTTGGCGATCCAGCTCACTCCACGGATTCCAGCTAAGTTGCAAAATATATACATACACAGGGTGTTAGTATTTTATTATAATTAGCTAATATGTCTACAACTTGCAACGCTTGTGGAAAACCAATTCTAACCCTGAACTACATGGAGTGTAAGGGCTGCAAAAAGCTGTTTGACTTGGAATGTCTTACCATTCCACTCAAGGCATTTGAGGAATACTCGGACGAGCACAAGCTTGGCTGGTCCTGCCCTATATGCATGGCGAACTTACCAAAGACCGACAACTCTGGGACTCCAGTCCGTAGCTCCCTCGGCCTAAATAACACCTACACTAAGACAGAGCCAATCAACGTCAATATGACTCGTGGTAATCGGAAAAAAAGCCCCAATGGTTCTTGCAGTGCTCCTGAAAACTACGCCGAGCTGCTTACTGAGATTCGCCTTCTCCGAACTGAGATTGCGGAGCTTAAACAACAGGGTACAGAAATTGGGCTCCTAAGGTCTGAGGTCCAGGAACTAAAAAAACAGCTAGCCAATGATGTCCCCGCCTCAATGCTGCACAGGTTCAACGATGTGGAGGCACAAGTGGACCGCAGGGACCGGGAAATACTGCAGTTAAAAGGTACAATTGAAGAGCTTGAGCTGAAAGTGTCGGGGCAGGAGCAGTTGACTATGAGGAATGAACTGGAAATCCACGGTATAACGGAATCTGACAGTGAAAACCTGCGACATACCATCAGCCTTGTTGTTAGAAAATTTGGAGTTAACCTGTTGGACTCTGAGATTGACGACGTTTGGAGGGTGGGTCCCCGATTTCAAAAAAACCCAGGCGCTTCTAAAAGGGACTGGAAACCTCGACCGGTGGTCGTTAAACTGCTGAGGCGAGCTAAACGAGACGAACTCATCAAGGCTGCTAAATCAAGAAAAAATGTAACTACTGAAGATATAATTCCTGGGAATCCAGCTAAAATCTCTATATATGAACGACTGAGTAAATTCAATCGGAATTTATTTCGTGAAGCACGTCTTCGAATCAGGCAGCATAACTTCAGCTACTGTTGGGTTCTTGGCGGCCTTATTTACGTACGCAGAGCAGATAAAGCTCCCCCTATCATCATACGGTCGTTTCGAGAGCTCGGAGAGAAAGTCGGAGAGGACACTGGAGCTGTATCAAGATTTAATCATGAACACAATTCTCAATAGCTTGTCTGTCTCGCCATCTAACTATGTGATCCTTGAATTTATTAATATCACATCTTGCATATTTTGTCTTAGTAACTCTTTTCTAATGTTATTGTTGATGTTCTCGCTGCTTGTGCTCATTCATCCCACACTTTTCACACATACACATATCTACACACACGACACATACACAGTGGTCTGTCATTGCTTTTCCCCTTACCGATCCGTGAGTTTACCTTTCCATGGCTGTGTCTATATTTGCTTCTTGGCAGATTTTCTCGCGACAGCTTCGTTCAGACAGTGTATGACATTCCCTCACTATTCATTGCGGCAAAGTCCGCAGAATATTTACTATTTCATGTACTCTCCCCGAGAGGGTAAAAAATAGCGTCAATAAATGTTGATACTGTTGTTGCAGTAGACGAAGCTTTTACAATACCTTGTCATGACTGCAATCTGCTAGAGAACTGTAACTTATTGTTGGGTAACTCTTACGGGCTAAAAATTCTTACCTTCAACATTCGTAGTATAAACCGCAACTTTGACTCCTTTTTGGTTGCCTTGAAGAGACTGGATATTAATTTCGACGTGATTATCTTAACGGAATGCTGGCTGCAAAGTTCCCCTCTGGTTGGACAGATTCCCGGATATGACGTGTTTAAAACTCAAAATAATCTAAATAAGTGTGGTGGTGTGACGGTCTACGTCCGTGAGATATGGAGTCCCACTGTCAGCGAGCTGGACTTGGCTGAAGCGGAGGGTTTACAAATAGAGATCACGAATGTATGTACTGTATTAGGCGTTTATCGTTCCCCGTCATATCTGAGTAAGACCCTGTTCTTGGATTCGTTGCGCTCGGCTTTGAAATCATCTGAAACCTCACTATCGCTATTGTTAGCTGGTGATATCAATATCAACATCCTAGACCCTAGTGATCAAGACACATCACATTACCTTGATCTACTTGCTGAGTTTAACATGATACCTGCAATTACGCTTCCTACTAGAAAGGGCTCGTGCTTGGATCACATCTTTATTAAATCACTTGCTGCGGACTGTATTGGAATAGTGGGTCGCTCTGATATTACCGATCATAGTATCTGCATGTTGGGAATATCCTGTCCTAATGAGAGACCGTTAATTACTACTAGGGAAAGGGTCAAGATTGATTGCGAAGCTGTGACCGAGGAACTTAGGCTGGTTGACTGGTCTCCTGTTATCACGGATCCAAGCGTCAACACCGCTTGCGAAAGATTTAGTGCATTGATTTCAGCGGCCATTAACAGGCATACGACAAAAAAAGTTATCGGGCACTCCAAATGCATCTTAAAGCCTTGGATGACGCCTGGTCTATTGAGATGCACCAGGCATAAGGACCGACTTCATCTTGACTTTAAAAAACATCCAACTGACAAAATAAAAGAGCTAGTCTATAAGCGATATAGAAACTTCCTAAGGAACCTTCTACACAGGATTAAGAGGGAATATGAAGTCGCAGAGCTTGCCAAGAATAGGAATAATCCCAAGGGGCTTTGGAAGACTATCAGAGGGCTCAGCAACATGGGGTCCAGACGTAATACACCCATGGAACTTACCAAAGTCATACCGGAAGGTGCTAGGGAAT